>NC_067476.1:50073882-50388882 GCF_947179515.1 Apodemus sylvaticus | reverse complement strand
CTGGTCCTTAGAAATCTGTCTCATCTTCATGCTTAGCTAGTTTTGAGATGGGGGGGGGCACAAATTTAAAAGCAGTAACTCTAAGTCTTACTGAGTAAGTCACTTAAGATGTAATGCAGTGGCTGCAAAAGACAGGCAGATATTCTGATGTCTGCTTCATGAGTAGTAGTTGAAGTTATTGACAGACAGGACACATCTAGACCAGTGGCTCTCCCTCTGTGGGTCATGACTCCTTTGGAGGTCACATATCAGATGTCCTGCAAGGTGGATATCTACATGATGATTCATACCAGTAACAAAATTACACTTATGAAGTAGCAATAGAATCATTTTGTGGTTGGGGGTCACCACAACATGAAGAACTGTATGAAAGGGTCACAGCTTTTGCCGAGTAACAGAAAATGTTCATGCTTACGATGTCGGAGATTGTAACTTCTCCATGTGGGAAATGTCTTGAATAGTCTCAGTGCTGTGATATTTGATACAACAACCCATTGTTGTCTAGGGTTTTGGAGAGAGTGGTTGTTTCTTGATTTATCTGAAGGACTTCAGCATAGATAGGATAGTGAGTGGAGCTGACTCATCTTCTGGTTCTCCTCTGTAGGCAAGCTGAGGATGAGAACCACTGTTCTAGATAGAAGTGACCAGCAGAAATTCTCAGTGGCCTGTGGCCACTGTTTCCTGTGACACCTACCCCACCCAGGGCAAAGCCCAAATAAGAACTCAAAAGACAGATAGCTGTCTTCAACACTAAGTTCGCTGTTCTGCCACCTTGGTCCAGACACCCAGTGCCCTCATGGCAATTAGGGATTCACAGTACTCCTCAGAGAAACAGCTGAGAGGATAGGGATAAATACACAAGGGTAAGTATTTGGAAAATGACACATCTTCAGATTGCAGGCTAAACCTTCTCTAGTTCAATCAGAGGTAAGAGAGGTTGACATGAAGATTTCAAAGCAGAGGAAACCACACGATCTTTCAACAGTGTCTACCCTGGAAAGTCACATGCTGTCTCTACTCATACTCCCTGGCCAAAGCAACTCATCGGGCAAGCACCTCTTGGAGTATTGGGAAAAGCATCCACCCTGTGCCCACAGAGGAGGACCAGAGGATGAGCCTGCTCTGCTCACTGTCCTATCTTTGCTGAAGTACCTCAGACAAATCAAGAAACAACCACTCTCCAAAACCCTAGACAACAATGGGTGTTGTATCAAATATCACAGCACTGAGACTGTTCAAGACATTTCCCACGTGGAGAAGTTACAATCTCGGACATCGTAAGCATGAACATTTTCTGTTACTCAGCAAAAGCTGCTTAGTGGTCAGACTCTATATAAGTTCCCTGTGATCTGAAGCTTGAGTTTTCACAACTAAAGGAGTTTTTTGTTTCCCAATCTCTGGGTAAACAGAGGCAAATGGGAGATAGAACGTCTGATTTCTAACATCTGGTTCTGTCATATTCTAGTTCTAAAATCGTAGTCAAGTTACTTTCTAAAGCCAGGCCTGGTGGCTCACTTGCACATGCCAAACTACATAGACTGAGCATGACCACTGGGCGTTCAAGGCCAGCTTAAGGCTTGTCTTAAAACATAAAAGCAAGGGTCCAGAGCTACTTCTCCCGTGAGCAAAGAGTGTGTACAAGCATGAGGGCCTGAGCTACGTCCCCAAGCACCCTGTGAAAGCCAGGCATGGCCACACACATCTGCAACCATGGCCTGGGGAAGGCAGGGAAAGTGCCTGAAGTGTCTAGAGAACCTGCCAAATGACGAGCCCCAAGTTCAGTGAGAAACTCTGTGTGCAAACAAATACGACAAGAGATGTGGTTCACAATGACATCCAGAACCAATATCTAACCTCCATGTGTACCCTCATGCACCCTGGTATACAGGGGCACCCCACACCTGTGCACATATGTACACCTCACACACACAGACAAATAAACTGAGTTACTCTTTGACCTCCGGTTTCTTCTCAACTCAGGGTCTTCACACCATCCTCCCTCCCAGGGTGTTGGAAGAGATTGGCTACATAGCATCTTATAAAGTACCCAGACTAGCAAGAGGCACATAGCAAGTATCCACTAAAGGCTCATTCTTTCTGTGCCTTTCCTTTTTGCTGGAAAAAAAAAGAAATTTCCCAGTAGGTTCTTTTGAGGGCCACAGACACAGAGAAGCAACGGGAGTGAGAACGCCCATCAGAGATGGAGTGAGAGTCTTGTTCCACAGGTCTGTTGGCTTCCTCCACTAGGCAAAGCATTTATTACTCTCTCCCTCTTTCAGAAATTTCTCCAGACTTCTGGCTCCAGATCCAGCCATGGCCCCATCCCACCCTTCCCCTGTGAACTCATATCATGTAGGACAACACAGACAAAACTGGATAAGAGCATAGCGGGTCCACGCCTGAGAAACACTGTCCCAGGCACACGGCAGGAAAGCCCTGGGCAGCCTGTCATCACACCCACCCACAGCTCCCAGGCCAGGTTCTCTATGCTTCGGATTTTATCCCTACGTGTTGAATGGCCTGCTGAAGAATGTATCTGTCTTGTTAAGATGGAAACAGCCCTGAGGGGAGAGCCACATTATTCTCACGTCCTCCCAGACATGTGCTCTGGATGGAATCTTAGTAAGCCACCCTTGGGCTCCCCTTTCTTTCTCTGCCTTGGGGCCTAATAGCCCAGCATCTGAGATGTGTTGTTAAGTTCATCCATTGGCCAGCTAGGATCCAATTAGCAATTAGTTATTTCACTAATTAAGTCAGAAAAACTCTAGTTAGTTAAAAGAAATTTTCCAGAGAAACATCCCTGGAATATATGATCTTATACATATGTGTGTGTGTATGTGTGTGTATGTATATGTATGTGTGTGTGTATATATGTATACATATATATATATACACATATATATGCACATAAATAAGCACATATAAATGCACATACACATAAGCCTCAATTGAAACTTAAATCCCTCCGAATAATACCATCAGGGCACAGTTATCATTATTTCCTGTCCTAAATGTCTTCTCCTCTCTACTTGTTCTCCCGTTTCACGATGGCACCTGTGACAGGCCGGTGTTCCCTGAGTGCTAAGTCTATTCTCAGCTACCCCTGCTGACCTACCACTGCGCCCATCAAGAACAGCAATAAAAACTCTCCTGCGAGCAATTTTTAACATTCATCAAATTGATAATGGCAAGAAACAAATTGGAGCTTTTCAGTGTTTTACTAAGTGTGCTTGCTAATTCCTTATTACACTATATTTCTGGAAACGATTTCTATACATAAACCAAGCTGAAAAGAAAAGTGCTCTCTGCTGCAAAAATAAAAGAAGAAGTGCAAGCTGCCTGCCACCCTGGGGATAATCGCAGCCACATTAAAATGCCGCCGGCAGCTCCTCTCTCTTCTTTCCCCTCTATAAGTCGGTAAATTAATTCCTTTATAGATATGAACATCAATATTCTATTTTTGTAAAAGTGCCTTTTTCAATTACTTCCTGGGAAAAACAGAGTTACTATGGCAATGTCTGAATTTTGCACGCCACAGCTTTGGACTACCACTGTTTTACAAACGAGAAGCTATAATTTAGCTCAATTCATTCTAAAAAGGTATACGGAGAATGCCCACACGTTCTCGACCGTTGGTGGCAGCAATCTGGTGTGTGTGTATGTGTGTGTGTGTGTGTGTGTGTGTGTGTGTGTGTGTGTTTCCCATGTCTATAAAATACGGTCGGGTAGTAGGGAAAGAATCTTTTTCTAAGGTGAAGTTTTATGGTCTAGCCCCTGTTGACATGCCTGGGTCACAGTGGATGGTAAATTAAGGTCTGATGAAGATGAGGCTGTGCATCTTCTTGTGACTGTCCTCCAAAGCTACTTCCTATTAGTAATCACATTGAATACATGAATGGGATGAACTCATGAAAGGGTTTTGTGGGCTCATGGCCCACAAAGACTCTCACCCCTCTCTGTTACAGGTTATGTCTTGTGGCACATTTGATCAGGACAACAGCCACCTTCTAAGCCCCCAGCATGTCATTTTGTAGTTTCCAATCCCCAGATAGAGAGAATCTTCACTTGCTGCTTTGATGTAGAGAAAGCAGTCCCTCCCAGAGCGCCCCTCTGAGCACTCTTCTTACATTGGATCCCTAGGTGGGTCTGTGCCCCCAGCCGACAGCATGGATAGACAAGTAACACCAAATCAAAATTCAGATTACAATTCCGGCTTTCACCGTTTACTCCCCCTTGAAACAGGGTCTTTTCACTATTACTATATCTTTCAGCTAAACTTTAGATTGACACACTTCACCCACACAGTATCTGTCACTCTGCTTATGAGGGTAAGAACCTGAAGGCCAAAGTCCTTCTTGGAAAGACCCTCTACCTGGGAAGCCATCTTACAATTGGTATTCATCTGGAGCCTTGAATGATATGCCAGATCTTGCAATTCATCATTAAAGGATCCACATCTCTCTCAAGCACCCATGAAACTCCCTTCTTCAAAAACTGAATGTGGACTGGGTCACAATAAACAGTATGAAATTGAATTAACATAAACCTCAGTGTGTGACCACAACAAAATTCAACTTTCAAAAATATTATAGTCTGCTCGAAAGAACAAGGCTAACACTGTTAGTCAGGGGTAAGTACAATGGAAGCAGGGGCATCCCAGAACAGACTTGCACTAAAAATGACCATATTTGAAGTCAGCTTTTAGTAGTAGTTTGATAGTATGTTATCTCTATGTATATATGAGCAAAGGAGAATGACTGAATTGTCTTCAGCATAAAGTTGGAGTCAAAGGTAGAAGAATAGAAAGTCGCTTAAGGGAAAGAGCATGTAGAAAATTTTACCATGCATAAAAGTTAATGAAGTAGAAACAAAGAAATAACAGGATTGATGGAACCAAAAACTGTTTATTTGGAGGCCAAGGGGCCTTGTTTCTAGGCAAAATGAAGGAAATTCATTCCACCTTACCTCCCCTAATCAACACAGCTACAAACTTTGGACAGTTATACAAAAAAAAAAATTATTGAGAACTTTGGAAAGACTTGGGACTGTAGAAGAAAGAATAAAATCCCAGGCAGCCCCTAAACAATTACGTATTTCTTTCTTTCTCTCCACGACCCCCATCCTGGTGTCAATCAGCCTGATCTCAGAAATGGATCCTGAGATGAGCAGCAAAGATCTAGAAGAAATCCGTGGTTCAGAGTGAGAAGCAAGGAATAGGTTTCCAGACTGCCCATGGTGTCTTAGCTCTCCAGGGCCTCTCAGCAGATCTGTGTCTCAAAGGCGAGGCAAACTCCGCTACTTTTTCCCTATCTCCAACCACCTGTTCCTAGACTGCTCTGAGGCAGATGTGGAAAGCAAAGGAAATGAACTCCCAAGCTTTCGGCTGGAAGATGGGAAGGGAGAACTTGGGGAGAACAGAAAGCACCATGAAGATTACAGAGAGACAAACCTGTAAGACCAGCCCCATAGCAGCGTATCGCCTCAAACAGGATTCCCTTCAAATGCCAGGGAAGCCTTCTCATAAGATGATAAGTGAGCAGAAGCCTGCCACCATGGCCTTTTCAACATAGCACGCTATATGAGCATTTTAGAATCAATGGGCAAAACCACCATTTACAACAGCGGTAACAAAAATTATCTATTGAATTAACTTTTCTAATGTGCATTTTTTTCAATAAAGAAAGCAAAAATCCAAACCAAAGGACATAAATAGAGAAAAACTAAAGGAAGCCTGTGCCATTTTGATTTAGGGAAAGGCTTATATAGTAAAGAAGTTTAATTACCCAGTTGCCCCATATGCAATTCCAAATAGACTCACAATAAGACAAAATTTTACACATTGTGTCTTAATTTCATATGAAAAACTAAGTGGGTGAAAAAGAGCCATAGTTTGTGGGAGGAGGAGGGAGAGGGAGACTTCTGACTTGTCTAGACACAAATGGGAAATGCTCTAGATACCAGAGTGCGGACACAGTGAGGGCCACTTGTCCCGGTACTGACCCAGAAAGATCCACTGCCGGAGTAGGTGAGCCATTAGCATTTGCTCATGCCTCAAGCCTTGGGGTCACCAGTCCTAAGAGGCTCTTCACCAATATGACGACCTGGGGCAGTTCAGTAGGAGAGCAATGGAAGGACACAGCCTGTTCTCAGAGCCACTCGCTCTCCACCTGGAGAGCTCTGCTCTCATGTCCTCAAACCTGGCTCGCACTCCATAATCTGCCTGATTAAAAAGAACTTGCTTTACATTACCAAGAATTATTATCTAAGCATAATAACTTAAATTGTGTGATATTCCCACTGGGTCTGTAAAACCAATGGGACCAAATATAAGGTCAGGGAAAAGATCCGCATATAGACAAGAGCCAGATTATGTAGAAGACCTGACATTATAGATCAGTGGGCTAGTTTACAGACTCAATAAATAATATTACCACAACTGGCTTTTTATATTTAAAATACTTAGATTTATACCTTGCATTATACATATTTTTTAAATTAGAAATGAACTAGACCTTCAATAAGAAAACCAAAATCTTAATGCTTATAGAAAAACTTTGTCACAGATAATGACTTCTACAATAGGAAAAGAAAAATCAAAGACAAAAGCATTGAGGAACTTGACTGTGCAACCTTTAAAGGCATTCACATAACCACATTAGAAGACAGGATACAGATTGAGAGAAGACATTTGTAACCCAGAAAAAAAGTGAAGTCCAGAGTACAAAAGATCTCCCTGTGAACTATTGAAGCTCCCATCCCAAACTCTTTGGAATGTAAGTGTTAACTGAGTAAGTTGAGACAGCAATTGTACTTCTGAGTCAGGACACCCTCCAGGGAAATCCTTGTGCAGGTCAGGAGACCGAGTCAGAAAATCATAACTCTGAGGCCAATCCTAACACTGTAGTCCAACACCATGAATTCAAGGCCAGCCTGAACAACTCAGTAAGACCATGTCTCAGAATAAAGATAAGGAAGGGATTGGAGGCAAGGTGGCTCTAGTTCTCTGTACACCAAGTAGGCACATACACACAGTATATACATTCACAGTAGACACATACTCACAATATGTGTACTTATAGTAGACACACACAGTATACTTATTCACAATAAAAACATACACACAATATATTCATTCACAGTAGAGACATACACACAGAATATGCATTCATAGTAGACACATACACACAGTATACACACTCATAATAGACAAATACACATAGTATATGCATTCATAGTAGACACATACATACATTATGCACACTCAAATAGACACATACACATATATTTATTCACAGTAGACACATACACATATATTTATTCACAGTAGACACATACACACAGTATATTTATTCACAATACATATACAAGGTACATTTATTCACAGTAGATACATGCACACAGTATATATATATATATATATATATATATATATATATATTTACAGACATATGTGCACAGTGTGTGCATTCATAGTAAACACATATATACAGTGTATACGCTTATAGTAGACATATACATATACATCACAGCTGTCACCATTATATACTTTCCACTGACTCCTAAGTGAATTGCTGTTGATTTCTAGGTTAGAACAATTGTTCAATTACTTCCCTCATGGACTTAAAGGATAGATATATGGCACAGAAATATTTCCACTCTGGACCAGCAAGGACTATAGTTATCATTATGGTCTTTGTTTCCTGGGATTCTGCTTACAGTAGGGGCTGGAAGCACCATGGGCAGGCAAAGAGCTAACAAGAAACAGCTCAGCTCTGGGTTCTTGGGGCTGGGATACTGCTGCAGCACTGCCTAAATGCCGAGCTGAACCTCTGAGCATCTCTGTCTTCACGGATTTGCTTCTTCATTCATTCAGACAGTACCACCGAGCCAGAACAACCTGAGACTCTAAATGCAATGTGCCTCTGTACCTGTCATGTTCCATTTAGGACCACCATTGCCTGTCACCAGCCTTCTGACATTTACCTCTGTACAGAGCACGGTCCTGAAAATTCCAGGCAACGGGAAGCTGAAAAGATCACTGCTAGAGGGGCTGGGAAGATGAAAATAAGACCCTGTTTCAATCTCCAATACCTCACAGAAGCCTGTAACTCCAGTCCCAGGTGACCCAACCCCTCGTGTGTCCTCCCTGGGCACCGGGAACATGTATATGTAATAAATAAACCTTTAAAAAAATGTATTGCCTGCGAGGAGCTGGGATTGTAATTCAATTGTAGAGAGCTTGCCTAACATGCTCAAGACCCAGGGTTTGATGCTCAACACTACAAAAACAAACAAACAAACAAACAAACAAAATAAGGAGACTGCCCCATAGCCTTAGGGAAGTTAGTTTTAGGAGTGATCCAGGCAGTGTGATTTAGGAAGGACCAAATGACTTTGCCCTGTCTCCCTTCCATTGCTGAGGCTCTGCCCCAGGACTGCTGTACAAGGCAAAAGGAGATATTCTACCAAGAAGAAGCATCGCACAATCTAAACACTGTGACAAATACTTTTTCATACTGAGGGCATTTGAAATCATTCTTAATAGCTTCAAAAAACCAAAGCTGTTGCCAAAAATAGATCTGTGCTTTCTGAATTCCAAAGGGCTGTTGCGTAAGGCATGTGGAATAGAGGAGAAGGGATTCTGGGTATAATCTGTTCCTACATCCTGGCTGCATTTAGGACGATGACATTCTTAAAATTGCAAGCAGGGAAACCTACTCTGGTTACCTTGGTGATAAACTGCGGGTAAAAATTACACATAATTGCTGCTGATGTCACTACTGCCATCTTGTCTCCAAGACTACAGATTGCCTCCAAATAATTGTAATGCTCTGTGCACTGGAAGCCCACTATGTAGCAAAAAAGCCTAATACTGCAGCTATTCTTTCCAAATCTAACTAATAAACCATCCGAAGCCTCTCGGGGACTTGAATAATTACAGAGATAAATAGGCATTGAAAATGCCTCTCTCTTAACCTATTTTAGATACACAAACATAATTTGAAAAAGCTAATATAGAAAAGTTAGTTTGTATTATGACATATCAGAAAATTTCCTTCTGGGAAACATTTCACCTAGAATGCTGGGGTGCGGGGATGGGGGATGGGGGCAGCAGACTGTAGAGTATTTGCATATGCATTCTGCATAGAAAGCAGCTGATCACCACAGCTAATGGTTGACATTGGGACCTCCATAGCTTTTAGTCTCCGAAAAATACCACGGGGCAATATTTACTTTATTGAATTTTAATTTCCAGTTTACATGTGATCGAATGTACAGCAAAGGGAAGAAGAAATTCCTAGTCCCCCAACACCGTTATCTTGAAATTGCCAGCCCCAAAGAAGCGTATTCCTAGACGCAAAGGGCGGCTTTCCCTCTGACTTTCACTTCCAAAAGCACCCAGCGTGATCTCTGGAGCCACTCCCCGCCATTTTACAGCTTGCAAACCTCAAGATCATTGGAAAACCAGCAACTGATGGCTTTTGATCTAGGGATTTTCAGAATTGCCGATGAGACTGCCACAGCTGTGGTCCAGGGAAGACATCATGATGGCCCAACTTCTTGGGAAAGCCTGCTCAAAGCATTACACTCCGAGGACACAGAGTCAATGAACAGTCACAGTCCCTAGAACAGAGTCTGAGTCCTTCAAACTCGGCTTGGAGGAGGTGCAACTGCAGCCCCCCCTAGCCCCCGCCCTCCACCTCCCCACCCCCGCAGTTCACCTGCCACCTTTCTCTCACTTGGTGAGGGGGAGGGGAGAGGAGAAGGAGGGGGGAGGGAAGGGGGAGTCCTAGAAGGTGTCCTGGAAGTCCTGGTCCCTCTGCAATTTGATGACAGACCGAGTCTCCCAGCACTGACCTTGCCATTTTCCACTGAAGTAAAACAGACACTCTCTGCGTCTCAGCCACTCGCTGCCTGACAGATTGGATCTGAATGATAACATTTGTGTTTGAGGCCCGTTCCCCAACAAGCCATACAACAGCCCACACCTGGAGGAGGGGAGCTCACTAAATAATCTCTCCTCCTTTATCCTGGAATACATTGAAACCAGAAGTGAGAATAACAATCTAAGCCCAGGAATAAACTGCAAAATAAAAAGTGCCTCTCATCCCCATGGGGCCCTGATTAGTTGGTGACATTTGCCTAGAAAATCAAAGCTCCCATTGGAAATAGAGATCAAAGAATTATGTTTACAAGACAGGTAGCAGGCTTCCTGTCTGCCTGTGAAGTCTCAGTGTTCTCAACTGCTTCTATGACAGCCATCATTCCTGGCTCGGATAACGATGTAAGGATTTATCTTGGTGCTTCCACTAATTGGTCAAATAATCTTGATCACAAATTTACAACCTAGGTATAACACCTAACTGTATAATTAAGATGGCAGGACTCTTAAACCCCAGGGTTTGACATATTATATTTAACGTTTTCTCGTTTACCAAACTCCACTTTGGAAGCTCTTGGATGGTCAGTAAGCATACAAATTTTGCAGAATAGCTCTTTAGGGCGCCATGACACCCGACTTAATACAGTTTGGGTTTTTTGAAGAAGTGGCCCATGAATAGCAGGATCCAGTCACGGTGCTGCAAAGTGCTCTAAATGACCCGTTTATGTGCCACTTCAACCGGCCATGCTGAAAATAATTCACTTGCGACTTGACCCCATGTTGGTTTCCAGACAACCCATCATGGCTGTAAGCCTCCCTGGGTGGCAGTGCAGACAGGAGGGAAACCCACCACAGTACTCTACATGATGCTATTTGTAGAGCATGAGTATCATTTTGTAGCACAAGATTCCTGAGTGATCTGTGAATGATCCCTTCTGAGAAATGTCACTGGCAGCATGGAAAAATACAGCACCGCAGAGAGGCAAGCCAAAGCCACTCAGTTACTGCGGAGAGGACAGCAGCTTAGATTTAGTGAAGTTTACAAACTTCTACCATTAAAGAGAAGCGTACAGGACAGAGAGTATTTAAAGACCCACACCTGCACTAATTGCATGTGCTGTAGCTATACACAGAGGCATTCGGCCGTTTGCTTCTGCTCTATATTTTTCCTATGTTACCAAAGCAGAAACACGATTATTGGACATGAAAACATCTTCTATGTATCCTCCGTAAGGCATAAAAGAGTTCCTTAGTAAAGAAACGAGTTTCAGTAGTCAACCCAAAGAGCAAAAAAGCCATCTGTGCCCTGACAACGTGCCTCCTTTATAAGATCCAGAGATTTACTTTTTAAGTCAGTAGGTAAATAAATAAATGGGTGTGCACCGGAGCCACCGCACCTCAGCGACAAGAAGAGTTGGTGTGTACCTGATTGTCTTGGTTAGGGTTTCTATTGCTGCAATAAAAAGCAACTGGAGGGGAGGGGCTTGTTTCAGTTTTTATCTCCACACCATGTTCCCTCATCAAAGGAAGTCAGGGCAGGAAACTGGAGGCAGGAACTGAGGATGAGGCCACAGTGGGACTCTGTGGATAAGCTTGTTCCTCACGGTTTGCTTTCTTATATCTCCAGGACCACCAGCCTAGGGGTGGCACCAGCCACAGGGCTCTAGGCCCTCTCATATTACATAAGAAAATGTCAGACAGGTTTGCCCACAGGCCAGGCTGGTGGGATTAGTTTCTCAGGTAAAGTTTCTTCTTTCCAAATGACCCTAGGTTAGGTCTAGCTGATGATAAACTGACCGGGACACCTATATATGGATCAATTGGCATAAACACAAATGAGGTGTCCAAAGGACCCTAGTTTTGTGTCTTTCTAGAATAAATTAAAATCTTTCTAGAATAAATTAAAAAACAACCATGTAGTGTTTAGGGCACAGGTAAAATGAAATAAGTCACAGTAACAGAAATGACAGCATTAACTCAAGCTTCAGTGTGAGGATATGGGAAAGAAATAGCACCTGGAACCTGGGTGGACGGCGATGCTGTCTGAGGCAGCATCCTAAGTCCACTGGGCTTATTTGTATTACTTAAACTAGGGTATCTCACAGGCATTTGATCCTAGCAACCTTCCTAAGACGGCTGTTGTTGGTTTCAGACTGTCTAAACATCTCACAGACCGACATTTAAGTCTGGGAAACACCTCTTTAGCACAGCATAGTCAATACAGTTAAAAGCTCTCCAATCAAAGAGCTAATGGTTAAGTGGTAACATTCATTGCCAGCCTTGCAGAAAACAAAGCTCAAGGTGGCAGATGTCTCTTTGAACACAGTCTTTTACTTTTATCTACTCAGAACCAGAAAGTAGAGGATACCTGGCAACATTTGAACACCAGTCATAGCTGGGGGGTGGGGGCAACCATGCCATTTCCTGCAGTCAGCACTCTTGAGTTCAAGGCCCTATGACTAGAAAAGGGAATACTGAGTAAAGCTTTGCACTGGTAAAGGTTGAGACACTTTGTGCTGTAAGTTTTGTTTGTCTCTTTGTTTGCTTATTGCTTATTTGTTTTGTCAACTTGACTCAAACCAGAGATATCTAGAAGGAGGGAACTTCAGTTGAGATAAATGTCCAATCAGATTGTCCTGTGCACAAGTCTAGGGGTATTTTCTTGATTAATGACTGGTGTGGGAGGGCCCAGCTCACTGTGGGCAGATGATCCTGGGGTACAAATATAAAAAAGCAAACTGAGGGCTAGAAAGTTGCTCAGTGGTTAAGAGCACTGATTGCTTTGGCAAAGGACCAAGGTTCAATTCCCGGCACCCAAGCGGCAGTTCACTATTGGCTATATGCAACTCCAGTTCCAGAGACTTCTTCTCACTGTCTCAGGAACCAGACATGCACATGATGCTCATGTGTGCATTGCAGGCAAACACTCATACCTAAAATAATAAAGAAGTCTCAAAAAATAAAAGAAAATTGAGCAAGCTATGGAAAGCAAGCCAGCAAGCAGCATTTCCTGTGGCCTCTGCCTCACTTCCTGCCTCCAAATTCCTACCAGGTTTAAGCTCCTGCCTTGGCCTCCTTCGTGGATGGACAGTGATGACGTCATGTAAGCCACACAAACCCTTTCCTCCCTGGCTGACTTCAGTCATGGTGTTTATCAGAGTAATAGAAACCTGCCCAAGACAATGTTATAAAAAAATCTTGGTTTACTCTGCTTTCTTCTTAATTGATTTCTTTTGAGGACATGTCTATTGAGTCATAATTCAATACAGTAAAAAAAAAAATCACTGTTTCAAATCCTTTTTAGATATAGACATCCATGGATTTTAACAAACATATACAGTAACTGCAACCAGAATCAAGACCTAAAATATGCCTATTACCTCAAACAGTTGTCCTTTCCTCTCTGTAGTCAACCCCCAAAGCACCCATGCCTTTCAGAAGTATTGGGTGTTTTGTTTGCTTTTTGATAAAGTCTTTGAATACAGGCCTGAGCTGATTTTGAACAACATACTACAGAGCCCAGGCTAGTCCCAGACACTAGCCCTGTCTCCTCAGCTCCCACCCCGAACCCCCAGTACTGGAATTACCCATGTATATCAAGACACTCAGTTTGCCCTTCCGGTTCTGATTCTACAGCGTAACTTCCTGGATCCTCTGGTATCCACAAATCACTAGAGTGCCTGCTAAACCTGGCTGTACCCAACTGAGGATTCCAGGTGCCTGTGTCTTCCCTCAGAATGCCCTAAAGGATGTGTTGGGCAAAGCTCTCCTAGTTTCATTGAAAGAAAACAGCTTCAAACCACCTAAGTAAAAGGAGCTTTATTCAACATGGCCTAGCAGCACAGGCCTGTAGGGCCAGATATTTGGGAGGTTGAGTCAGGCAACCTACTAGTTCAGGGTCTCTCAGGGCTACGGAGTGAGTTCAAAGCTATCCTGGGCAACTTCATGAAATAATAAAGTGGAAACTAAAGCACAAGCTGGGCACAAAAATCAATGATAGAGTCCGTGCATAGCACATGCAAGGCTATAGGTTCAATTCCCAATATGTCAAAAAAGCATTTTTAAGTGTTTTACTTGTGAACTCTGATATATAATAAAACAGAATTACATTCAGACAGGCCTCAAGTAAACCAGGCTGGGAGGAGAAAGAGGATGCCAGGGATGCAGGAGTGTCTCCATAGCTATTGTCATCTCACAGGTTTCTAAAGCCCACTTCCCTCCCTCCCTCCCTCCCTCCCTCCCTCCCTCATCGCTCTTGCTTCCTGTTTCTCTACTTGTCCATACTGACTGGTATCTACTATGACCATCTCAGGGCAAACTCTTCAGGTCACAGCACTAATTGGCTGACTCTTTCAGTCAAAATCTCCAAATCTAAGCAGTTTTGTTGACTTAGCAACAAGATCTGTGGCTTTACCTGCTGCCTCCCCCACCCCCATTTAACCAGGTTTATGAGGCCTAGAAAATTGGGGTCACTTTGATTATGGCAATGTCTGACTTTTCACTGGGCAAGACGATTGTTTTGTGCACAAAAAGGTTTTGTCTCATCCTGTTTCAGGGGATTGAAGAGGATCTCACAGAGGAGGCAGCCTGGAAACTAGGTTCTGAAGAACAGTCACCGTGAGGACAGTGGTCCCAGGGGGAATGTGAGAGGTGTAATGAGTGACAGTAGGGAGAGGAATGAATCTCAGACTGAAGAGAAAGTGTATACAATGTAGGTAGTGTATGCAGTGTATACAGTATGTGCAATGTATACAATATATGCACCATATACAGTGTGTACATGTGTGCAGTGTATACAGTGTGTGCAGTATATGCTGTGCATACAGTATATACAGTGTATGCAGTATATACCATGTATTAAGTATATACAGTGTGAGCAGTATATACAGTGTGTTCTATGTATACAGTGTGTGCAGTATATACAGTGTGTGGCATGTACAGTGTGGTGCAGTGTATACAGTATGAGAAGTGGGTGCAATATATACAGTGTGAGCAGTGTACACAGTGTGTGCAGTGTATGCAGTGTACAGTATATACAGTGTGTGACATGTACAGTGTATGCAGTGTGTGCAGTGTGAGCCATGTGTGTAATATATACAGTGTGAGCAGTGTATACAGTGTGTGCATTATATGCAGTGTACACAGTGTGTAGTTCAGTGTATGCAGTGTGTATAGTGTATGCAGTGTGTATAGTATGTGCAGTGTGTGCAGTATATTCAGTGTGTGAAGTGTATACTGTGTATAACAGGAAGAACCAAGCAGGCATGTCTTATGTAGGGAGCTTTACTTGATATGGCTGGAGAGTCAAAGGCATCTGGACAGAATCAAAAGAAAAGAAGACTATAGTGAAGTAGAGACTTGAGAGGGGGATCTGGGATTCTACCTGCAGGCAATCATGGACCATCCTGGGATTTGAGAAAAGATGTTTGACCTGTTAGGATAATGTACAGCAGGGATTCTGGGTTCCAGAATTCTCAGATGCCACTTTTGCCTCCAGGCCCTAAAGAAACATGAAGAAGAGTTGCTCCAGGTTCAGTAACTCTTAATTATTAGCTGGGGCTTCGAACTCCACTCACTGCATGCTTTTTTGAGCACAACGGGCCAGACTTCAGAGTAGCAGTTCTCAAACTGTGGGCTGAGACACCTTTGGTGATCTCATATCAGATTTACAATTCATAACAGTAGCAAAACTACACTTATAGAGTGGCGATAAAATAATTATATGATTGGAGCACAACATGAGGAACTATAGTAGCAGGAAGCAGTAGGAAGGTTGAGAACCACTGCAAAGATTCCTTTGCCTCAGCTCCAAGCAGCCTTCAGAACTACAAACAAACAAATAAACAAACAAACAAAGCAGGCTTCTTTCCAGTCCTGGCCCTCCTGATCTTACATCTCAGGCACCAAGTACAGTGGGTTTTAAAAGGAACCTGGATACACCACACCAACCCACCAATAGTGAAAGAAAGAGGAGCGAACCATTTGCTTGATACCCTCTCCCCTACCAGTTCCCACCTACACCCCTTCACTACTGTGGTCCACTGTACCAGCCTCCCCTATGGATGAGTGCAGTAAGGGGTGGGGGATATGGGCTTCCTGGTATGTCTACATGTTCTGTTTGTGATAAGATGACGTTGGAGTTTCATAATGGAGATCAAAAGTGATGAAGAATGGAGAGGAGGGGAGAGGTTGCCTCTCGAAGGGAGGAGACCATGGGGGACACTGATGATTAACTGGGACTGATGAGGGTCCACACTGCCCAGTCCTCTCAGTCATGAGGGAAGAAGATGCCCGCAGAGTGCCGGGTCCTACCCCAGAGGCTCTGACTCATCACATCAATAAGACTTTCTTTTCTTTATGTTCTTCTTCATTGCATTCTTTTTGTTCTTGTCAGTTGTTGTTGTTGTTGTTGTTGTCATCGTTGTTGTTGTTGAGTCAGGGTTGCTCTGGAGCTCATTAGGTACCTAGGTTGATCTAAAATTTTGTTTTTAATTGTATCAAGGCTATTTTTTTAATTAGCTATTTTCTTTATTTACATTTCAAACATTATCCCCTTTCCTTGTTACTACTCTGAAAAGCCCCTATTATCCCATTCCCCCTCCCCCACTTACCAACCCACCCACTCCTGCTTTCCTAGCCTGGCATCCCCCTACACTGGGGCATCGAGCTTTCACAGGACCAATGGCCTCTCCTCGCACTGATGTCTGAAAAGGCCATCCTCTGCTACATATGTGGCTAGAGCCATGGGTCCCTCCATGTGTACTCTTTGGTTAGTGGTTTAGTCCCTGGGAGCTCTGGGGGGTAATGGTTGGTTCATATTGTTGTTCCTCCTATGGGGCTGCAAACCCCTTCAGCTCCCTCAGTTCTTTCTCTAGCTCCTTCATTGGGGACCCTGTGCTCAGTCCAATGGTTAGCTGTGAGCATCCACCTCTGTATTTGTCAGGCACTGGCAGAGCCTCTCAGGAGACAGCTCTATCAGGTTGCTGTCAGCAAGCTCTTGTTGGCATCCATAATAGTGTCTGGGTTTGGTAGCTGTATATGGGATGGATCCCCAGGTGGGGCAGTCTCCAGATGGCCTTTCCTTCTGTCTCTGATCTAAAATTCTTTATCCTCCTGCTTCTGCCTCTTCGGTGCTGGGCTTACAGGATTGTGCACCTATGCTTGGCTTACATACTTGATTTTCCTAGCATAAATTCAAGACAGCAGTCTATTTGTTCAGAGACCAATCTCTAAAAGCCATTGTAATAGCCCATGAACTATAGGGCAAACCCAAAATTCAGCTTCTCTTTCACCTTCACTTAGAAACCATGATATCATACACACTTGGGACAAGAGATAAAAATATAGGAAACAAAAATACCTGTTCAGGCAGCTGGCACCTGCAAGGTCCCCAGACATATATCTCTATGTTCACGTTGCTTTATATTGAAGCAGCACAGGTCACTGTCACTAAGTCCCTACCTCACTTCTAAGAGTTCATTCAAAGCAACTTGAAAAGAAAGCCATTTCAGGGAAACTTTATAAATCTCACTGGGCACAAAGCAAAAAAATTGATTCCTTTGTGATTCTAATTCTCATTATGGACTATTAGAATGTAAAAGTAAAACATCCTTCAGAAGACTAGACAAGTAAAAATGCATACATGTTTTAGGATAGCATACTTAAGGACATTCTGTTTCTGTCACCTGTTACCCTGGCAGAAGACTCCCATCAGACATGTTATGTCCCCTAGAAGAGGGGACACATTTAAACAGAGGCAGCAGGTGGAGGAGGTAAGGAAGGTCTGTGTAGACACTAACTTTGTTAGGGCACCTCCCTCCACAGTTTGGACCCTTCTGCTAGAGATTTGAAAATATATTCTAGACAGATGACATGCTAACAGAATCATTTCATGGTTCACCGTCCTCTCTGTGTGATTTATCTATATCCGTATGCACCAGAGGGCCCTATTCAAGAGATTTATGAGCTACCTATATGATTCCATTTTGTCGAAAGGCAATGTGTGCATTGTTGAGAAACAAAGTAATAACATTTATTTTAAGATTATGCCACTTGCCAATTAGAGGCCTTAGAACTAAAACCTATTTACCACCATTACATTGCCTGAGCCTCACCCTTTCCCTAGCCCTGTTTACAATTGTAGAAGCAATACCAGAAGTGAGGTGGAAGGAGTCTTTCCCCCTTCTGCATTGCTGGTAATGCAATTCAGGAGGCATTGCCTGGCCAGGAATTGTGGGGTTACTGACTTGTAGCTATCTCCATGACTTTGGTCTTCCTGTCTGGGAAACTGGTATGACTTTGCTTTCCTGGGGTAGAACATTAGCTGAGATAATACTCTATGTAAAATTCTTTTCTATGTTGTCTCACATTTACCATTCATACTCAGCTAAAGAAAGAACAAAGTAACAAAACTCACTGTGGTACTTTTGAATGAGAATGACCCCATAGCCTCATCTGTTTGAATGCTTCATCCCCACTTGAGGGAACTGTTTGGGAAGGATTAGGAGGTGTGGCCTTGTTGGAGGAGGTGTGTCACTGGGGTTGGGCTTTGAGGTTTTAAAAGCCCACACCATTCCTAGTTAGCTCTCTTTTCTCCCTTTCCCTCTCCCTCTCCCTCTCCCCCTCCCCCACCCCTCCCCCTTCTTCTCCCCCTCCCTCCTCCCTCTCTCTCTGCCTCATAGCTGTTACCTCAAGATGTAAATTCTCAGCTATTGCTCCAGCATCATGCCTGCCTTCCTGCTGCCACACTCCTCGCCATGATGGGCATGGACTCACCCTCTGAAACCGGAAGAAGCCCCCATGCTCCTTGCCATGTCCTAAACTGTGCTGTTCCTCTCTCAGAATCCTTGTACTTCTCTCCCTGGCTTGTTCTTCTCCTCCATCAAGACTTTTCTCTTTGCCTTGTGAGAGAAGCTGTCCCTCAGCTTACACTATAATAAATTACACATGCCTTTAATCCCAGCACTTGGGAGTCTGAGGCAGGTGGATCTCTGTGAGTTTGTGGCCAACCTGGTCTACAAGGCAAGTTTCAAGACAGTCAGGGCTACACAGAGAAACTCTGTCTTGAAGAAACATTTAAAAAAAACCCTTATACTATAACAAATTCCATCCCGTCTGTAGTTCCCTGTTCCCCTCGCCTACTTTCTCTTCCTTCAGACAGGCAGGCTAACTTTTCATCACCATAACAATCCCCGAAGAAAAACAACTTTACCAAGGAAAGATTTATTTTGCCTCACATGATCAGAGGCTTCTATAATTTCCCAGCACCGGGGCTTGCAGGTCTGCAGTGAGACAGAGCCTCACAGCCGGAAAATGTGGCCTAGTAAAGAAGACAAGGTCTCCTTCAAAGGCATGTTCCCAGTCACCTGCTTCTTCTAACCAGGCCGCAACGTCAAGCCCATTGGTGACGTCAGAGCTCTTCTGTCTGGTTCAATCCCTCTTCAGCACAGTACTGCCATCAGTGGCATCTAGCCTTCAACACATGAGCGTTTGGAGGAACATTCGTATTAGAACCACAATAGGCATTTATCAACACTTTACATAATATACTTGTGTATCTGTTTATTATTTCTCTCTTCCTCTGGAATTGACGTCCCATGTGTGGTTCACTACGTGTCTGAGACAGTACATGATCATAGTAAATGCTCAACAAATAAATACTTATCAAGTGATTAAATAAATTGGACCTGGCACCAACCCACGGTCCATTTGTAAGTAGGTCGCCATTCAAACACATACTCTTGGAGAACTATAGAGTTTTAATTAGGAAATGCTTGCATTTTGCCAAACTCATTTGGCAAACTCTATTCTCCTGGGGTCATCCTTTCCTTACTTGCAATTTTTTGCCAGTGCATGGATTTTTTTTTAAGCCCTTTCCAGTCAGAGAACATAGGACTACCAAGCCGATGAACTATTTCTCTGCTGAGAGATGTATTTACCTCAAGCTGGGTGGTTTTCTTTTCTTTTTAAACAGACACCAAAGTACTAACTTAGGAACTTTGAAAGGAAGGGAACAAACAGAATGGCCAAGAGAGCCCACGGCCTCGCACTGTCAGCAAAGCAGACACTGACATGAAATGGAGGGCTCTGACAGATCATGGTGGGCCACTAAGGCGGGGCCAACACCAAACTGAGTGCCAGAAGGAGATAGCCAGCTGCCCAGTTCTCTCCTCCTAGCCCTTGGGGTGATACCGGAAGTCAAAATGTGAAGATGGTAAACATCCCTCCCGACTCTAGCTTCCTCCTCTGCTCTCATACAGTGGCTCTAAGTGTTTTCAGGTCACAAACTCTTTCAGAATTATGAGCTTTGTTCTCCACAGCTGCCATAACTAAGCAGTAAGAAATACAATGCCTTGGAACAACAGACATTTGTCTCACCGATCTGCAGGCCGCAAGTCCAAAGTCAAAGTATCTGCAAGGCCATTCCCCTTCTGAAGGCTCCGAGAGGCACGCCCTCTTCCACGCCTCTTCCTCCCACGCTTCTTCCAGCTTTGGGCGACCCTGTGTTCCTTGGCTTCCAGAGTGACCATCTTCCTTCTGCGTGTGTCTATGGCCATATCCAGATTCACCCCTTTGTGTGAGGACACGAGTCCCATTGGGTGAGAGCCCAGCCTAATCACCCCATTTCAGCTTAATTATTTCCTAATAAGTTCACATTCTAAAGTATAGGAGGTTAGAACTTCAACCATGGCCCATAGCATCCACGCTAACAATTTGCTACAATTTTCTTCTACTTGCATAATGCCCGCTCACACTACCGAACTTGCATAATGCCGGTTCACGCCTCTGAACTTTCTCTACCTCTCAGTTCTCAATTTGTCATACCGGGTGGTCACGGAAAAGGTCATGGAAAAAGGCAGGCACAAATATTTTTCACAGCTGATTTTAGCTTTTAAAATGCCAACAGTGGCTTAAGAGTTTAGAATCGTCTGGGGAATATAAAAATATAAAATAATATATGATTCCAAATACATTTGCAGAATCAAGTCTAGATTTATAGAGATGCTGCTGCACTTGACCCCCAGAGTGATTCAACTGAATTCTCTAGGAGTTTTGGCCAGGCACGTATGTAAAGTTCATAGGACTGAGGACCCTGTCCTGGATGGCTTACCATTGCGGTGGCTTGTCCTATCCTGCAGTTAGTGGTTACTGTCGATCTTCTCAACTGAGCACTTGCAGACTATATCAAAGGCGCTGAGGGGAACTGTGCAGGCCCCTGTATCTCTGTTCTCACTCATGACCTGTGCCTGTCTTTGTTCCTTCAAGTGGTGACAATGAAATGATGGCACCAGAGCCAACCCCAGGTATCTAGATCCTAGCAGGAAATGTTTGAGCTCTGATGGGGTTAGTCTCCCATGTGACAGTTCGAGGGTAGAGACCCAGGATGAAGGATCATTCCAATCGTCCAGGAAGGCCAATACAGGAGGGAGAACCAAGATCTTTAGAATTCCCACCTGTTTACAACATACCAACTACCCCTCATTTAAGTGTGACAGACAGGACACCAATGTCCTCCAACTGATGAGACATTTGCAAATGGCTCAGCAGGAAAGATCACCAATAAAGTCCTCCTCAGGCCTCCAGAGTGGTCTCTATCCGGTATGCCGACATTACATACGTTATCTGTATGTCTCAATACACTCTTTTCCAGGAATAAGAAGCCAGCACAACCACCATTCTGTAGCCTGGGTTTTCCCCATTTGCCCACAAAGATATCGCAGTAAAGTTTCCTGAGGCCAAAATACAGACACAGTCTATCAAAACCACTTCTCATTCATACCAATTTTAGAATTACACCGCATGAGGGTATGTTTGATGGGGCCATGTGCTATCCCTTGCTAGTCTTAAATGAGCACGGATATCTCTTTTCAGAATTCACAAACAATTCATGGGGTGAGAGGGGAGGGGAGATCTTAGTCATGAGCCCAGTGAGAAAGAAAGTCCGGCTTACCAGACAGTAGTTTGAAGCCTCTGCCTCCTTCCTTGTTTAAAAGAACCACCAAGGCACACTTTCGTTTCACCAAGCCTCTAATCCTGGCCCTGTTCTTTAGAACTCTTCTAAGACCACTGACAGTGGGTAGTGGCTTCATCTGTGGGTTCCCCCATCCCCCCACTCCTTCCCCCAGTGCCTGTTCCTCCCAGCCAAGAAACCTGAACTCTTTAGGAACAGCCAGGCTCTCCTCACAGCTCTCCTACACAGCTTGGGTTTCCATTTCCTCTTCCCTATGCTTTTGACCCTCTAGGCTAAGCTAGAGAAAAACAATTCACTCTGGGAAAGAAAGAGGGGACACGGTTTTGAGTCCTTAGCCTTGTATCTGGGGCTTCTGATACTGTCCCCTTACCCAAGGACACACACACACACACACACACACACACACCAAAAAAAAAAAAAAATCTAGAATCCTAGGGAAAGCTGAGCCTTCCAAAGGGCAGCAAAGGCAGCCAAGACGGAGAGTATGACTCATCAATTAAGCATGAATCTGCATACACTTGATAAGCAAGCCCCTTCTAAAGACAGCAGCATCCCCTTTCAGGGTAGATACAGTGGGAGTCAGATGCTAGAGCACCCCTACAGCATCCAGGTGTAGGCATAGGAACAGAGGCTGTCCATATCTCCAACAACGTGTTTATTACCTCCCAAGAGTAGTGAGGATGGATATTAATAGCAAAGCCCTTCATACAGAGGTGTTATGTAAAAAGTAAGACTTTATTAGGGAATCTGTCTCCATTCCCTCTTGATTCCTAATGTAACCATCAATTAATTAGCTGAACTTTCAAATGATTGATCTCGTGGTTGGTACTCCATGAATGGAAGCCTCCAACTCCTCAGCTACGAGGGAAGGAAAATTCCTTCCAGTGTGAATATTTCCCCGAGATCTTTGCTTTAACACCCAGCCCAAACTGAATGCACATTTACCACGCATCGTTCTGACATCCATTCACCCTCACAGCTCCATGAGGATGAGCCCTGTTTCTATGTTCATGACAGGCAAGGAAGCTGGAACACGAGGCATGAGGAGACTTAGTCTAGTTCACACAACTGGAAGATAGTGTAACTGCTCACTAAACTGGACACACTGTACAACAACAGCAAAAAAACTATCAAACTATACTGTTTTCTACCCTTTCCTGAAACTTTGCTCAGAAACCTGTCACCAATGTTAAAGCAACCCTGTCTGGTTTTCTTAAGGTTAAGAAACCCCATGGAGAACAGCTAAGTCCTTCTACTCAAGGGCATCCTGGACCAAACCGGTCCACACCAACCCCACCCGTAGCAGATCACAGATCTATGAAGAAGTGTAGCCACAATCTGTAGAATCCCTGAAAGAACCACAGATTCCTGAGAAACACGATATTGTTGTATTAAGCAACCAACTCGGGGGTGTTTGTTACAACTAGGGGATATTTGTTACACAGCTGTTGAAAACTGATACAAACAATATTGTCTTTGTAATGGGCTTTATCTTGACTCTAGAACTCCCTGTAAATGGACAGCTTCTGGTGTGATGATCCTTTCGGCAGGTGCCCAGTTCCTCACCTTTGCCTTGCCTATCCTGCTACTGTGTCAGTTCCCGAAGGCATTTCTAACTATCCCTTTCTGCGAGTCCCTATTTTTCTAAGTTGAGAAGAAGCCAGGGTTCTTGGTCCCTTCAGTACTATTTTGAGCTCTGTTTGCTGCTGATCGTCTTCGCCCATCTCACCATCACTTAGGAGAGAAGTCAGATTTAGCCTAAGTGAATGGTGCCAACAGAATGGAAGCAGGGTAATGAGGGGGAAAGCACAGAGAATACTGTACGTCAATGTTCCGCATTTCTGGCCTCTCCCTTTTCCCAGGGTGAGCTTCTTGCTCAGCCTGGATGGGGACTGGTCGTCCCTGAAGACATACTCAGGCTGTGCCACCTGATCCCCAAAAGAAATGTTGCAAAACTGAATTCTCCCTGCCTGCCAGGACTCAGAGGGGCAGCAAGCTGCACCTCCACAGGAACTAATGGCCCCAGCTGCTCAATTCAAATTAGAATGGAATTTGGAAACTGTTCCATAGCATAGAAATCTTCCGGGGCATGCCTGCCAGGGCCCTCCAGCCACTGGGTTCCCAAGGAAATGGAATGTTAAGTTCTGGGTTTGGGGGCTATTCCAGAGGCAGAGGAGGGGCATGCACCTAGGGTATCCTGAAGGATGCCAACAAAAACTGAGATGTGAAATATCATCCAAAAGAAAGACTCATAAAGGATAATTGTTTTCTATTGGAGTTGATCAAAACTTTCTGCCATTAGGTAGTCTATAAATGCTAAATGATGGTAATTCTCGGGGTACTTCTTGCTTTATGAGTGAAGTTTGGATTGTGAAGGTTCATTGCTTAAAGGGCCAATAACTAAGTAACTTAGGCTGGTGAAGAGAAACTTAAAGCTCCCGGGGGCAAACCCATCCTTACTGTGCCATTAAACACCCACTACCCCTCACTCATTACAGTTCAAGAATAAGAGTTTAGTTTTAATTTCTTTTCCCTTATGTTTTGCAGCCTTAAGGAAAAATATTCTGTGACAATTCTGTAAGAGTAAGGCAATTGCTGGTGACCTAGGGCTCCCTACTGCCTCTGCCCCCTCTCACAGCTATTCAGGAGGCAAGGACTACTTTTCCCATATCACAATGATATGGGAAGGTTTTAGGTTTAGAAAGTCAAAATCTAAAGGACTCTGTATCTTTTAAAACACATGCCCAAGCAAGATGAAAAGCCAACCCTAGGACTTTCTTTTATCCCTGAGGAGAAGATCCAGTCACACACATGATTACAAGGTGACCTGCCCACCTGAGCCCCACCACCCACAGTGTTTAGGCGATCCAAGAGGATCAAGACCCTGGGTTCCCGATGTCTGAATTCCCTTCTCTTAAAGAAACAGGCTTTCCTCCAAAGCAAACTGAGCCTTGTTAATTTTTTGCATCTCATCCAATTGAGTTTGCAAGAGCAAATCTAAAGGCATCCAAATACACAGATGTGGACATTCCTAAGTCCCCAGTGGACTGAGCTCTAAAGTGTTTTTGGTAACCTTATCTTAGAGCTTAGAAAATATCTTCCCCCATAAGCAAAATGTTCTAGTGGAGACTGAGTCCTCAGCCCAGACTATAGGACTTTATTTAGCCACAAAATTCAAATAGCACACCCAAAGTACAAAGTACTGGATATTATACAGCTTCTTCCTAAAGAGATGCTTAAAAATACTGTTTTCATGAGAAAATGCATTCCCGCTCAGGATGCCAGAAACAGGCTTTGATTTTCCCCAGACCCCAGAGCAAGCTTTCTCACTGAAGAAATAATAGGAAAAACTAGAAAAGGAGTGTGGCAGGACAGAAGATGTTGGTTATTCCAGAAATAGCCCTGGCCTGTTAGATACCATTTTGCAAAGAGTGCACTGTGAACAGAAACTTCTGGATACAAAGAATGGGATTCTGAAGCATCTCTCTGTGCTTATGTAACGTGTTCTACAAATCTTCAGTTCAAGTGCTTAGGCGTTCTAAATTAGGAATAAAAAGCTGTGGTTTGAAGGGGAATTTGAGGAGGGGACAGGTTTCTGGATTGGGGGTCAGAAGTTGATCCATCCCTAGCGATGTCCTATGCACACCTATGATGACCTCTGTGTAGTCCTCACTTCTTTGTCGGAGATGATGACTGGTGCTCATGTAATTTCTGACTTTTAGGTTGCTAACATCACTTAAAATCGGGAGTGGGGGCAGTATGCTGAACTGTAAGCTTCTAACAGGCTGAACCTGTGTCCTGTGCTCTTCAGGGCCATCACTGCTTGGCATAAAATCTGGAAGGATTTACCATTTCAGCATGCCTGCAAAATCTGTGGGCTTTAGAGACAAGGTCCTCATAGTCACATCATTTTTCCTCCTATGTGCAGACCAGAGACCAGCTGCAAAGCCTGAAAGCCTCTGTGGGCTTTCAGTCACTTAACCCAGAAAGGACTGGAAGATATCAACGACTTCCCAGGGTCACTATGAGGCTCACATACATGCTGGTGAAACACAGAATACTGTGCCTGCCGCACAGCTGGCAGCACTTGCAAGGTCCCAGGTGCAAGTTTAGCATCACCCACTGCTCATCGTATCCCTTTCTTATCACCCCTTAGTTGGATGTTGGGGAGGTTTGCCTCCAAATTAGTTCTGCAGAGAATCTGGTGACCAGGAAAGCTAGTTAAAGTATTGGGTTGAATTGTGGCTAGAGATGTGACCTCACTTGGAATCTATACAGATGTGACGATGGGCGTGTGGCTTTGCTCTGGAGATGTGCAATTCTGGATTGGGATTCCCACGTCCCTGGAAGAAATAAAGAAGACACAGGACAGACGGATACGAAGGACAGAAGACTGGAGGCCGGGTCCCTCCAAAAACTGAAAGCAGCTTCTTAGGAGACTCTGGAGGGAGTCTCCTAAGCTCTGTGGATAGTGCCCTTGGACTTCTGGCCAGCAGGACCAATACGTTTTGATTGGTCAAACTCATTGAATCTCTGGTTTTCTGCTGCAGCAACCCTGAAAAGCTCACTCGGTTGGGTGGTGGGAGGTTCTGGAACACCTGGATTTAGTGACAGAAATATGAAGCAGGGTCACAAGTGTTCCTCTCCTGGGACTGTTCACTGCAGGGAGAGCTCTCTGGGGAAGAGAGCTCTGGAGACTGGAGTGATCAGGCAAGTTTCTACTAGAGATCTTAGGGCGCTTGTTTTCCTTTTCTTTTTCTTTTTTCTACAGAGTCATGTGGAAGCATGCAGTTGGTCATGAAACACTGGTCAAAGCCATCCTTCACCGAGCCCAAGTAAATAATGCACAATGTTGCTTTCAATGCTTATGTAGTAAACCCACACTGTAACCCACAAAGGTCCCAATCACCTTTCTGAACCCATCGACAATGGACAAAGGTACTCATTAACTGAAGACTCTGAGCTAAAGAAAGATATATGGTTACCAAGAGACCAACATAATTGTACATTTCTCCTACCCCTACTGATCCGTGAAATTATAACTGTGAAACAAATCTCCTCTAAAGTGAAATATATATGAGATGAATCATATATGTGTGTGTGTGTATGTATGTATGTATACACACACAAACATACATATATGATCCTTCTAATCCTTTGGGATTTTAAATGGTATCTTCAAGAAAACGACATGTAAGAATGAACTCTACAGATACTCAGAGAAACGGCTTCACTCTCTCTCTTCTAACTCTGGGGGGCCTGGCGGGGGGGAGGCAGCAGAAGCATCGGCAGTCAGGGGTGACTTTTTGGAGCAAAGGCATTAGACAAGATGACACGCTGACAGGTTCAGAAAACAGTGGATGCCGTGCCAATCAGCAGATAATTTCTGCGTGTTTGCAGTGTAGGAAGAAGTGTGAGTCACGCAGTATTTCAAAGGCAGGTCACAATTGCTGCTTGTCATCTTGCAATGTGAAGGTCAAGAGACAGGAGAAGGTGGATGGAAGCAGAGAGGAGACCTGCTTGCAAGCAGATCAACCACAGCCAGACAGGTCCTGCTCCATGGCTCTGACAGTGCCCAGGGAGCCCGTGTAATTACTGCCTGAACCGGCATCTGAGGTCCTCACCTCCAGCAGCCACAAGGTCATTAATCATAAGTCCTGTGTAACTTCTCAAAGTCACTCCTTCCATGACTCAGTCAAGCTTTGACTCTCTTCCCCCACTTAGTCACTTTCTCAGTTTATTTCCAAGAACAAAATAATTGCAAGGGAGAGGCCAATAGGGAAATTCAAGGAAGGAAGCCTCATGTTTTCCAGATCCCAGAGGACCATAAAATGGACCTCATTGTTTAATGGGAAAAAATGCCAGTGCATTGAAAGTACATCCAAATAGAAAAAGAAGACTGAAGTCAAACAGAATCAAGAATTTTTGTCATTAATGTTATTTGCAGGGCAGGGAAAGGGAGGGTAGGCAAGGGGAGGGGTCGACGCTTATGAAATACAAAAGTCAATATTCAACTGGAATTTTAGAATATGTAAATGAGGGCTGGTGAACTAACTCAGTGGGTAAAGATGCTGGCTGCCTAGCCTGACGACCTGAGTTCAAGCCCCAGAACCAGAATGATGAAAGTTGTCCTTTGATTTCTTCTCTCTCTCTCTCTGTCTCTCTCTCTCTCTCTCTCTCTCTCTCTCTCTCTCTCTCTCACCCTTCCATGCCTCCTCAGTACATAAATAAACAAACAAATGAATGCAACTTAAGACTTTTTAACATGTAAATGCTTAATTTCCTCCCTTTCCATTTAAGAGCTTTTCCTGAGGAAACCACACATTTTTTTTAGCATTCAGAATGAGAACTCTCATTCACACACCTCTAGTCAACCCATAATGCTTCAAAGGGAACTGTGCGATTCTGATAGGATGATTCTTAAAGAACTAACCTACTGAATATAAACCCACAGAGTCCTCCCAGGGCTTAGGGAGAAAGCAGCTGTGCCGACTTAGCATGGAGGCTGCATTGTCATTTGTTTCCCAAGAATGCCAAGCCAGCCCATTAGAGTTGTGACAATGGCAAATGTCGAGTCCAAACAATCGCACAGAGAATCTGCCAAACTATTATTCTGATATCTGATCCAGCATCCAAACAGGAAAAAGAAAAGCAGGAAGTCTAGGAGAGAGTGACAGAGTCTCAGAACTGGCTGGGATAGAGATTGACTTCTTCCAGTTCCCTTGTTCTGTGAGCCATTCTGCATCATCGAGGTGGGGGGGGGGCTTGGTTATCTTTATCTAGATCTAAAGACTCCCAAGAAGCAAGACAGGAGTGGGTGCTAGAACAGAGATGAGCAGAGAACAGAGGCTGTGGACACAGAAGTCAGCTCATCACTGGAGACAAAGGGTCTATCGACTCAATGCCTGTGCTCACTCATGTGTCCCATGACACACACACAGAGACAGACAGACACACACACACAGAGAGACAGACAGACACACACACACACACAACCTCTTTAGCTGTCTCCAATGTATCAGCTTTGGTGATTTAAAAAGAAAACATGTCATCTGTACATGAATGCATACTTAAAAAAAAAAAAGAATAAATATACCCAAGGAAATCTTGTACTGAAAGTGTATACATCTCATAAAACTCACTGCTATTTGGGAAACTATGCTGCATACTGAGCAAGCACTTGTAACACCAGGAACCACACAGAGAATCCTTGTAGCCAGGTTCCTCTGCGCTGTCACTGCTCCCTCTTGCTGCTTCTGGCTCCTGCATCCTTTAAACGCTCACCAGACTATTAATTAAAAAGCCAGAAGCTTCAGCTGCCGTTTTTGTGCTTTGGAAAAGGCAAAAAAAGACCAGCTCGGCTTAAGCAAGGCTGTTTTCGGAATGTTGCTTGTTGGTTTGCTCACATCTGGATTAGGTATAAAATGATAATATCACGAGGTGCAACGCTTGAAAGCCCCATCTGCATATAAATAGGCCTAATCAGAAATGCAAATTGCAATTTCCAGAAATGTGTAAAGGCTGCAGATAGCTGTACTTTTGTGCGGATTAGGGAAGGTCAACATGTGTATTGTGACATCAATTAAAAGGCCCAGAGTGTTCCTTTGAAAGAACGGTTTGGAAAATACAAATTATCTATCAATCTGCACCCAGGCTGAGCTGGGATCCCCACCATTTCACCCTTTCTAACATAGATCAGCTCAACTCCTGTGCAGACCCTGAGAACACACAGAGTAGGCAATATCCTTGCATCCAAATCGCATCTGAGAGGACTTTCCCTGAGGGGTGAGGAAAAAGGTATACAGAAAACAAGAAACCTTTCAGATAGATGCCCCTGCTGATGTGAGTGGATACAACAAGATGCATATATATTTTGGGGCGCCCAATGCTACAATGAGAAAAGAAAATGTCGGTGTTTAGACCAATTATTTAGTCTTGAATTGCATCTGTGTTTCTCTCATGCAAGGCACAAAAAGGAACATTTCAGAAAAATTGCAGGGCTGGGAATTGACAATTGTTCCACGCTCTCACCATTTCTCAAGGGTATGATCTTGCAGAGACCAGTATCTTCTTGTATCCCCCCACCAACTCTGATATTTTTTTTCTCATCTTTTTAAAAAGGGAAACACATTACACAATCAGGGAGCTTTCTCAGATTCGGAGAGAACTTGCATACCAACTAGCTTCCCTCCAAAACCGGGTTCACGAAGCACTGGTGAGTCAAGAGCGCCACCTGGTGTCCTACCTTGGGATCTTAAAGAGCATTTTCACAGGATGCATTTCAAAGAGGGGAGGGTCTCCATCGCCCAGCTCAATGGCTGTGATGCCCAAGGACCAGACGTCACAACGAGCGTCATAGGACGAGTCATACTGCTGCTCACAAGCAATGACCTATCAGACAAAAACAAGACACACCATATCAGGCCACTGTCACCCCAGATGCTTTATATCCTTTTTGTAGTTCCGTTGACCACGCCAGGGCTGAATGGGAACAATGAGATGTCTGTATGCTAGACCCTGTCTGTGCATAACTGATTCGTCATCTGATATGTTTACTAACTTTGGTCCTTTTCCTTTCCTATTGAACAGGTGTCTGACAGCATTGCTGAGGCTGGTCTCAAATTCACAAGACATGTCTTTGTCATGTTCATTTCTTCCCATTCTCATGTGACAGTCATGCATGCTAATATTATTACAGATGTATTTACTTCCCTTTTTAAAATGTATTGGTTCCACTCAGAAACCATGTGTTGAACCATCTCAGTACAAAGCACACCACGAGGTAGTGTGTGGGAGAGGGGTCACTCTGTCCTCACACTGTCTGCTTTTTGTTCCCCTGTAAAGAAAAGACTTGGTATGCACACCGTACCTCCCTGCCTGCTGCTAAGTTCAAACACAAAAATCAGTTGCTCTTAAACGAGTTGCTGCTACAGAGTCCTCAGGGGTGCAGCCCACTGAGATGAAGGATGTTGGAAGACCCTGTGGTTATGAGAAATAGGAACCTACAGTTCCCATGAGAAAGGGAAAGCTACAGTTTCCCTTCCACCAACAACATCAGAACCCTCCTAACCATCAAACGACCTCAACAACAGTTCGTGGGTACCACTGCATTTTCTTGGCCTAACTGGATAGAGAGCAGGGGGATCAGAAATGGCTGCAGGTTTGTCGGTGAATCGAAGAACAGGAATCCTTGGAGGATTTTGTTTCTATTGATGTTCTAAGTCTCACAGGGGGGAGCAGACTCTTGACTGTCATGCAAGATTGGGAGAAAGGAGTATGCATGCAGAGGGTGAAGAAGGGCCCAGTACTCCTCCCCTTGACCTTGAGTCAGCCTCCCAGAGCAGGCCCGGAAGCTGATTGTGATGGCTAAGCATCATGTTAGTGAGCACAGGCTGGGCAGGCTGCTCCCCTCGGCCATAATCGTCTCTGGCTTTTACTCTGGATGAGACAACTGCTTACGGTGAGCGGACAAGAGACAGGTGAGGCTCCTATTCTAGCAGTCCCCCTAGCTGCATGCTGAGGGCGGCATCAAGAGAAGGCGACACACGGCCAGTTACAGTGCTGTTGTATCATCTAGTTTATGAGGGTCGAGAAATAACCAGACTCTGAATGTAATTCTGAAGGTTGAACCAACCGGAATTCTGAGCGGGCTTTTAAGAAAAAAGACCTGTGGGTAACTCTGAAGTGTTTGACCTGAGCATGTACTGGAGAACTGGGCTTAACCAACGTGGAGAGGAGAGAGGAGAAGCGGGTTCAAGTCAGGAAGCTGGAGCTTTCAAATCTCAGGGTCAGGGAAGTATCCAATGGGAGAGAATGATTTTAACCCCTAACCCCCCAAGGTCCCCTACTGGACATCTGACCTAGAGAACTATAAGAAAAGCACTCTGGCCTGCATGTGTCCCACCTCCCAGTTCATGTGTTAGACATATGATCTCCAGTGCCACAGTGATAGGAGATGTGACCTTTGGGGAGATGTCTAGTCCAGAGGCTTGACCGTCCTGCATGGATTCATGTCAAGACAAGTGTATGAGACTGGCTTTCTCGCCCTCCACCACGCCCTCACGGAGTACCAGCACCTTCATGTCCCAGACCTGATGACTGGGAAGGAATCAATTTTTGTTCCCTCTAGATTGACCTGCCTTGGATATTTAGTACAAAGTAAATCAGCAAAATCAAGAATGTGTGTTGTGCCAAGTGATGGTGGCTGGTCGTGCACGCCTTTAATCCCAGCACTTAGGAGGCAGAGAGGTAGGCAAATTTCTCGAGTCTGAGACCAGATTGGTCTACCGATCGTGTTCCATGACTGCCAGGGCTACACAGAGAAACCTGTCTCAAAATAAAACAATGCATGTTGCTTTGGGTCCCTGGATTTTTATATTGTTAAAGCAGTGACAGAAAACGAATGTGTCTGCTCTCTTCCACACCAGGTCTTGTGAAATGTTCTGAGCCTTTTATCCTCAACCTCAACTACAGCTCTTGCTTTCCTCCTCCTCCTTCTTCTTCTTCTTCTTCTTCTTCTTCTTCTTCTTCTTCTTCTTCTTCTTCTTCTTCTTCTTCTTCTTCTTCTCCTTCTTCTGCTCCTCCTCCTTCTCCTTTTTCCTCTTCCTCCTCCTCTTCCTCCTTATCCATCCCCCCCTCTCTCCTCTCCCCCCCTCTCTCTTGGTCTCTGAACTAGAGAACATTCCTTCATGGACCTGTAACAGAGGTCTGGCTGCCACCCCTCCATCAGAATAGAATGTCTTCTCACAGACTATTCTGTCACGAGTTCAACGCATTGTTTTCAAAATAAAGTTCAGAGTACTCTGAATCTGGAACCAGAAAGTGCCTCTAAGGACCTCACTTTCCTCACCCCAATCAAGCAACAGCCTGCAGCACTTACAAGGAGCCCCAGAGAAGGCTCCTCAACACCTCCCAGGAATGACATTTTTGTAAGTGAGGGACAAACGTAATATTAGACCTATCAATCAGAAGACAGTTTGCCAGTTTACTAATGGCACTGTGATGGGCCGTGTGTGTGTGTGTGTGTGTGTGTGTGTGTGTGTGTGTGTGTGTGTGTGTGAGAGAGAGAGAGAGAGAGAGAGAGAGACTCTATCCTCTCCCAAGCAGGGTCTAAGACCAGTTGAAAAATAAAGCGGGCCTCTAATAGTTAAATGGCAAGCTACAGCAATCAACATTGGACAGTGTGCACTAGCGTGTCTGATAAGGGATGTGGGCTCCAAAATCTCAGGACTCTGGAGAAAGGCTACTGAGGAAGGTGGTGGCAAGTGCCTCCCACTACAGTATCCCAGAAGACACTCCAGTTTCAGCCTCTCAGATGAAACACAAAAGCCAACCCGAAGAACACAGACAAGTGTGGAACTGGAGACCAGCTGACAACTTTCCCAGCACTGTCATAAAATATTCAAAACTAGTTTCGACCTGGCTTTCTAGACAAACACCGAGTTCATAAACAGAAATACACCTCTCAGTCAATTCTCCCAGAACTCAGCTCATCAGACACCAAAGAAGCTCTTCTAAGAAAGTTTGTAGAAAAATATACTTTTAAAATAATTCACAAATTGTTATTTTGCAGCCATGAACCAGACAGGGTGCTAGGCCCTGCAGAGGGAATGACAAGCAAGCAGTTCAGTCACCAGAAACAACCCGGAGAGAAGGAAGGAGGCTGTTATCTTCTTTATAGCTGTTTACTCAACAAGGGGAAACAGCCCTTCTTGTGGTAGACCTCTGATGGATTTTAGAAAGGCTCTAAGGATGCCTCCCACATGAAGGCCAGCACATCTACATCTGTAAATCTAACACAAAACCATCGCTATGAAGAGGAGAAAACGCACCATGCTTCTCCTCTCAGCCTTCTCCTTGTCTTGGCTTAAAGCCGAGCTAAAGCTGGGACTGTTGGGGCTTGGATTCTCTTGCTGCAGGAGAAGGGAGCCCACAGGGGACTTCTGGATTGTTAGGAAGCTCTGCAAAGCTGAGAGAGCAGCCTTGGCTGGCACTGCCTTGAACCAGGTTGACTAACTTCCAGAAGTCCCACTGGAAGTGTGGAGATAGACAGGTTAAGGGGGCGCTGATAAAGGGCCAGGATCCCACAAATCATCTCCCACCCCTCCATATCACCTTGCTGCCCCACAGAGCAACGAGTGTGTCTGTCACCTCTCGTAGAGACACGGTGTCTATGTGAGGAATATGAAGGAGTGAGAGACTTCAAGGGCTGAAGGAGTGAGAGCTTCATCTCACCTGGAGATGAGGGTGGACCATCAATGGATCGTAACCAGTCCTAGGTAACCAGAAGAATGTGTTTCATGTACAGGATTGACTACATCATCTTGCTAGCTCAAAGTGAGTTTCTGTTTACCCCTAATCAGGTGTAAGTCGTCACTGATGTCCTCAAGGTCTTTCTTGGTTTTTCTTCTTCAGTATGTAGATGGAGCCAAAGACTGGAGCGATTCTGTGTTCTACTCCTGAGTTACATCTCCAGCACTTGGTTTATTATTACTATTTGTTTTTATTAATGTGCGACTGTCTGGATGTGGGTTTGTGTGAGTGCAGTGTCCGTGAAAGTCAGCCAGGGGCATCAGGTGCCCATGAATAAGAGTTATAGGCAGCTGTGAGTGGCCCAAAGTGGGTACTGAGGACTAAACCCAGGTCCTCTGCAAGAGCAGCAATTGCCCTTCACCACTGAGCCATCTTTCCAGCAACTCACTCTTGGGTGTTTTCTGCTTTGTTTTGTTCTAGTGCCAGCCTCACTATACAGCCCTGGCTGGTACTGAACTCATAATTCAGGAACTTACTTGACTTATAAAATGATAGCATTAAGAAAAAGAACCATTTCTCCTACCCGTTCCAGCCCTAACGTTCTTTAACTTCATGATTTTTAAGCAAGCGACCTTGGGATAGTATTTGAAAAGGAGGGGCTAGGATCCCTGTGCGGATGAGCTGGGATGCAATGCAGGTTATTCTGGGGCAGGCACTTTGTTGGTGGCTGGAGCTTTGGAGGGCTTTTATCACTGATATTTTGTAGAAGGGCTTGAAGTCAAGGAAAAGATACCAGTCCCTGTACTGATGCCTCTGTTAAGGAAGATGAACTTCAGCTAAAGAGCATTTGTTTGGATGCTGGTTAATGGTGCATGTCCAGGTTCTTACCTAAAAATGCAAACTTAGGGCTCTTCTGGTGGCACGTAAGACTGTACTCTTGCTTATTTTAGGAAGAGGGAAAATACTAATGCCGGGATTGCCAGCAGTATCTATGTACCGGCAGCTTTAGTGCTCAGTACCGAGATCGATCCCACGCAGAGGTGGCCTTGAGACTTCCAGATGTCAGTTGTAAGCACTTTGGCCTCCAAAACTTTTCTTTCGAGGAGAGACTGGGAACAAGCAAGACCTTCACAGTGGTGTAGGTCAGAGAGAGGATTAGCATTCCAGAGCTCAGAGACAGCTCTCTTGGTCTGCTTCCTGGGAATCAGCGCTGGGTTGCAGACTCTTTAAGGCCTTCTAATCACCTCTTCCCAGCCCTGTGGTGGGTGAGTGTCCTCCCTCTGCCTTCGGGACCTTCCTGGACATGGAGACTTTCTTGCCTCGATGCCACTCTCGCATAGTCTCTCTCAGCATGGGCAGTTGAGTTCTGTTAAAGACGCTGGTGATTTTTTCTGTTGGCAGCTTTAGTTTGGGGTTGGGGGGGGGGATTCTTGGGTCCTACATGTACGGGCCTCTGGTTAATAGAGGAAAATGTAGAGCCAGTGGCTTCATCTTGGTTTTAGCACTCCTCAGTGAATGACTGACAACATATTCAATCTCTTTCTTCTCTCCCCCCCCCATACAAACTGGGCGGCCCATTTCTCAAGGGCCTCCTCCAAAGTACCATCTAGGAAAATACTGATTATCTCACCTTTTCTTCAACACCAAAAACTTACTGGTAAATAAGTCAGTCATTGCTGCTATATAGCTTTTATTTATTTGCTCCTTTGACACCCCTTGCATCTTGTTAAATGGCTATAGGAAGCATGAGTTATTTTTAATAATAGAAGCAGCAAGTTCTTCATTTGACCTTTGTCCTGTGAGCACAAATATTAAAACATTTGCCTGTCTTTTCCTCTGGCAGAATATTTCCCAGGATTCTTCCTCAAGGAACCACTAGGTTAAAGGTGGTACCCTGATTATAAAGATTCCCCAGAGAGTAATCAAAAAGGAATGCACCAATTCCCATCTGTACCCATTTCTACCATGGGCTCAGGGCCCGAAGAACTCACTCACTTCCTCGGGCCCTCCTGGCCTGGTACAATGCCCCAATGGCTGTGGCTCCATTTCAGTCCAGATGAAACCGTGGGGCTCACTGAAGAGGCCTCCAAGAGGTAGGCAAGAGCTTCTTTTAGAAAGACCTGGGCTCTCTGTTGAGCCCAAGGGAACAACAGCCCTTCTTATCACAAGGTGCCACTATCTGTAGAGAAAACCTGGGCCATGCTGGATGCCCAAAGGCAAGAAACAGTCCACGCGGGAGCTCAGAGTCTGGGAACCTAGATTTCTCCAGTAAGATATTGAGCTTAAAACCTTATCAAGTCATATCAAGAGCCGCTGGGCTAAAAAAATCCCTTCAATAATGCCTTCGCGGAGACAGCCTTATCCCTGTTTCACTCTCCTAAAAACTTACCAAAGCTGAAATACAGTATGTCTTCTTCAGATCTTATTTCTTCACTAATATTTCTGAATGTCATTAAAGATTTAATTAGGTTTGCTTTCTCTATTCTGATTCCTCACCTTGCTAGAATCAATCACGCGGTCCAAAATTATAACCAGAGGTCGAGATTAAATTTTCATCCAAGTACACAGGCAAAATGCTGTTATCTCAAGAGCTAAATTCGGCTAAATAAGAAGCAAGGCAAATAGACCTAAAGCTATTACTCCTTGGCTGACCTTGAGCCCCGAAGTGCAGGCAACAGCCTGGCAAATAAGATAGGCTGAGAGGCAGGAAGGTGAGTAGAATCCTTCATTTTTGCTAACACATCTATACAACACAGTTGATAAAGGTTATTGATCATAAAGCCTTTTAAAATAAAACATCACCTCAGCAATCAGAAATTGCAGTAGCAAATACTCTAACGCTAAACATTTTTTTTGTCAGTTTAACATACAAACATCTTTTTTTTTATTAGATATTTTCTTTATTTACATTTCAAATGCTATCCTCTTTCCTTGTATCCCCTCTGAAAACCCCATATCCCATCATTCCTCCCCCTGCTCACTAACCCTCCATGTCCTGGCATTCCCCTACACTAAAGCAACAAGCCTTCACAGGACCGAGGGCCTTTCCTCCCATTGATGTCCAACAAGGCCATCCTCTGCTGCATATGCAGCTGGAGCCTCGGGTCCCTCCCTGTGTACTCCTTGGTTGGTGATTTAGTCCCTGGGAGCTCTGAGGGTACTGGTTGGTTCATATTGTTATTCCTTCTATGGGGCTGCAAACCCCTTCAGCTCCTTGGGTCCTTTCTCTAGCTCCTCCATTGGGGACCCTGTGCTCAGTCCAATGGACAGCTGTGAGCATCCTCTTCTACATACAAACATCTTAATGACTGCTTGCTGAGATGCTGAGTCTCCTCCCTAGAATGAAATATCACGCAGAGAGCAGATGTAGTAGAGATTCTAGGAATTTTTGTTTGTCTGTTTGGTTGGTTGGTGGGGTTTTCATTTGTGAACCAGACCAACTGGAATAGATTTTCTTGCTATTCTTTCAAAAGCAAGAATGGGACCGAGTCTATATTTTATGTATTGAGAAATTGCTAGAAATAACTTAGACTGTTTACGAATTTCAGAACAGTCTATAATTGAAGTGTGATGTATTCGACTAGACTTTTCCCAAACTTGTAACACTCAACCAAAGCCTTTAAAGAAATCAACCCAGTGGAAGGGGAATCAGTCTAGCTTTGAGGTTAGCAGACAACTGACATTTGCACCTTTGTCCTCCAAGGCCCTGGGAGTGTGTCCCCACTTCTGCCTTGTCTGGCACGTCGCCTTCCCAGCATCATGGTTGACCCCCATATACTCCTCCATGAGAGATGAGCCAGCCAGCGTGCCAGCCTGGGCCTGCCTCCTTAGCACTCTAGGGCCTGATCAGTCTGGGGGCCTAGTGCATCCATCCCCTGCCCTCCCTCACCCAGCAGCTCCCTCCATGCAGACGGACACAGAAGGACCTTGGAACACCTCAGAAGAGGAAATGCATCTCTAGTAGGTAGTTAGCTGACTTATCCAAAGCTGCACATTGGATTGGTTCAAACCCAACGTGGGTGCAAAACTCCATGATTCCCAGTATCAACCGAGTCAGGTACATTCTGGGGATTCTTATACTATGGAGAATACCAGGCCACTACTGCTGGGCATTGGTGAGCTTAGCTCAATGTCCCCAGCTGAGCTGTTTGCACAGGTTTCCTGAGAGCAGAACATCCTGCTGCTTAATTTGATTCCTGTTTTCCTGCCTGATGTGGTAGGGACTTCCCAGGTGCCTGACCTATGGTTATAACTGTTTTTTCCTGTTGTTTTACACCCGGCCTCTAGTATATATTGCTGGTCCCTCAATAAAGCTTTGGCATTCTCCTTACTGAATGACCCAAGTCTGTGTCTTCTTTCAATCCCCCAGGTCTACACCCAATGCTCGATACCATGGCAGCACGGGCGCTGTCACACCACCAATGACATTGCTTTTTCTCTGAGTGGAAGTGAAAACAACTCTCCCTTTCCTCTGCCAGTTACGAGTCCTCCTCCAGAGAACGAACTACAGAGGGTTCTCCAGCTCGGGTCACTCTACAGCCTGTTAGGTAAGTACCATTATCCTGAGAGAAGAAACAGGTTCAGAATAGTTAAGCAACCTGCCCAAGGTCACACAGCAGGCAGGTGGGATTGAAGCATGTGCCCACAACAGGAAGATGGTAAGGAAAAGCTTGCCTTTCTCCTCCCAGGATGCATTTGGAAATCAAGACGAAAAGAAACTCAGAGGAAAGGGATAGTCCAGCCAGGGCATACCCCTGTCCAACACAGAAGCCTCTGGTTCGGACCCTCACCCAGGCGACTAGGTAATCACAACGCCCTGGGAAACATCACCCTTCCTAACAGAATGACTGCTTGACTTTCTGACAAAGGTATGGAAATCCCCAGGGATAGAGGACCATGTTAGTCACCCCCACCTCTGCCTGCTTTTGCAAGCAGGGCTTGCAAGGCTCTGCTGGACTCCTTTCTAACTCTGACTCCTTCTGTGACTTTCCTCTGATAGCTCAGTGATCACTCAGGAAGGAAGCAATGGAGAGTTTAGCTTTAGCATGGTTTTCCTTCCGCCTCTGGAGCATGGGCTCCCAGGACAGGATCACCTAGGAGTTGGGACCCTGGACTCTAGAGAGTTGTATGGCTAATTTCCTCAGCACATGCCCTCTGCTCCCGAGAACATCTAGAACATCGTTGGGGGATTGTGGGCAGAGGGGAGTGTATATATGCTTTGAGCCTACCCACCTCCCCACAGAGGGGTTGGAGGGTAGCCTGGAAAGTCCCAGATGCTGGCTGGAGGCTGGTGCTTTGACACTTCCCACCAGGTGGAGAGGCAACCTCCTGGCACATCCTGACCTGAAGCTTGCAGATGCGGTCCTAGACTTAGACCCACCAAGGAGGGTGGTGACATCTCAGCACCGCCTGCAGGGCTGCTTCCCACCTCCACACTGACACATGACTCAATTTCTCCACCCAGCTCCCGCTGAGGGGGAACCGTTCCCTGAAACCCAGGGGATGTTATGTCTGTGTCCCCAGCCACCAACCTTGCAAGGTTCATTTCACCCACCCAAGCTACTTCTGAGAGCAAAAGGAAGGACAGAGAGATTTCTGCTCTGTTTCCCAAATAGGAAGGGAGGGAATAAATGCTAGGGCACCCAGGAAACAGCAAAGGAATGGGGTCTCAAAGAGGAGTCCTCTGGGAGAGAAGCAGAAGTCTTGAAGCCTTTCTCTGGGGTTTCCTGAGCTCTCAAAAGCCTTCATTTCGGATGGAGATTATCCTGGCAGACGCGGTCCTCGAGGACCCTCAAGGCTTTGGGTGTGTGAGTATGTACGTCTGTGAATATGTGCCTGTGTATGAGTGTTTGTGTGTGTGTATATGAGTGTGTGTGGTATGTGTGTGTGTGTGTGTGCACATGCATTTGAGTGTGTATTTGCACAGTGTGTGGTGACAGGGCCTTGTGCATTCTTGGCAGGTCCTCCACAAGGAAGGCACTCACTCCACCACAACCCTCTCAAGATTTCAAAGAAGCTCAAGTGACACAGACCAAAAAAGACAGGCCACCAACATCACTTTCCTTACCAAGACATTGGTGAGGATCCACCCCCATTAGTCAAGGACCATAAAAGCCACGGACTATACAAGCAGAGAGGAACTTTCCCTGCTAAAACCTGAGAGGGGAAGAACACTGGAGGCAGAGACTAGGCCAGTCTCTGCTCATACGTGAACACAAGGGTTCGTTGTTGTTTGCTTGCTTGCTTGTTTAACTTTTTCAAGACAGTGCTGCTCTGTGTTGCCTGGTTGTCCTAGAACTCACTCTGTACACCAAGCTGCCTCTGCCTCTTGAGTGCTGGGATTAAAGGCGTGTGCCACTGTGTGTACCTTGTTGCCATTTAATTGTGAAAGGATAGAAATGTACAATTCTGAAGGGCAGCACCATTCTGAAGGCACTCCTGCGGCAAGCACACCCCATGCCCACCCCGCCCCACCCTGCCCCTCCCCACTCCACTATGCTATCTTATCTTTGTGGGTGTTTTCTTTTCCCTCCTCGTTTTGCCTTTTTAAAAATCAATTTATTCCTCATATATTGCATCCTGATTGCAGCTCCCCCTCCCTCTTCCCCTCCCTCCTCTCCTCCCAGTCCCCCCTCCCTCCACATCCACTCCTCCTCCATTTCCCTTCAGAAATGAGCAGGCCCTCCTAGAGACACCAAGCAAGAATGGCATATAAAGTTGCAGTAAGATTAGGCACCTCCTCTCATATGGAGGCTGGAGGAGGCAACCCTGTAGGAGGACAAGGGTCTCAAAAGCAGGAAAAGGAGTCAGAAACAGCCCCCTTCCCTCTGCTAGGAGTCCCACAAGAGCCCCATGCTGCACAACTGTAACATCACTTTCTTTTTCTCTTCTCCCATTTTTCTGGTCAAAAATATTCAGTAAGTCTGGGCTGAGATGAATTAGTAAATCAAGTGTTGCTCGGGTACAAGGGTCTGAGTTTGGATCCCTGGCACCCAAGTAAAAGTTTGGTGTAGTGGGGAGTGCCTGTAGTTCAGTGAAAGACCTGTTGCACAAAACTAAGATGGAGAGCAATAAAATATTGATGTCTGTCCTCCACACATAAGTATATACACACACAAGCACATGTACACACACAAGCATACATATATACATATACAAGTACATGCACACACAAGCACACATATACACACAATCACATGCACATACATGAGCACATAAACACACACAAACAAGTGCACACACAAGCACATGCACACACACAAGCACATGCACACACAAGCACATGCACATACAAGCACAAACACACACAGCATATGCACATACACAAGCACACATATACATACACAATCACATGTACACACACAAGCACATTCACTCACACATACACAAGCACACATATACTCACACAAATGCACACACATACACACATGCGCACTCACACTAATCTTCAGCAACTTTTCTGACATCAGTAGTAACATGAGAAAGCTCCCAGTTCTCTCTCTCTCTCTCTCTCTCTTTCTCTCTCTCTCTCACACACACACACAACTTTTTTTTATCCAAACTAAAGCCATATCAAAGTTTTTTATTCTTAGAGTATTTAATTTCTCCAGATTCTTCTTTTGGGGTTAATTACTAGTGTTGAGTGATATGTTGAAATATTACATTTTCTTAAACACAGTAGAGTGAGTGCACTATCAATACCAAAACAAAGCCTCTTACATCTGAGCCTAGTAAGTTGGAGCCATGAATCATAAAGAACAGGCATTCGGGCACCATATTGTCCTAGTAGATACCACAGGGAGGTATCTCTGCTACTTGCTATAGGAATCTAGCAATGCAATAACAGGTAGCCACTAGCCAAGGACACTGGCCACACACATATTGCCTCTGCTGAAGGACTAATGTCACCTCTGGGATAGCCCCTGTAACCAGTGTGTGTGGCGCCAGGGATGAACATCAGAGCCTTGTGTGTGCTAGGTGAGCAAGGCCTCTGGACTGCAGCCCCAGCCCAGCATCTATTTCTTTGCTTAATCCCTGGTACCCACATAAAGGTAGTAGGAGAGAACTGACTCAACAAAGTTGTCCTCTGATTGCCATGTGTGCACTGTGACATATGCACCCCTACACACAGCAACAACAACGATGATGATATGAAAATAGTTTAAAGTTCCCCCAAGCTGAAGTCTCTTTGGATAATTGTTGCATTCATAAGTTATGTTATAGTATCATGACTTGATGGATAAACTCTTTATTTAGAAAGTTGGTTTCCCTATTGCTCATTTTAGGTTGATATCAAGAAGGATACTTCTTAGTGAAAATATTAATCAAAGACGTACATTTTACTGAGAGCAACAGTGCCATGATTAAGCAATTTCTTTTTCTTTTTTAGGACTTATTTATTTTTATGTGCATTGGTGTTTTGCCTACATGTGTGTCTGTATGGGGATGTCAGATCCCCTAGAACTGGAGTTACAGACAGTTGTGAGCTGCCATGTGGGTGGTGGGAATTGAACCCAGGTCCTCTGGAAGAGCAGCCAAGTGCTCTTTACCACAAGCCATCTTTCCAGCCCCAACAATTTCTGTAGAGTTAAGGAGGAGGACTTTAGGGTCTGGGGTGGCTCTAGTAATTAAGGGCTTGCTGTGAAAGTGTGAGAACCTGAGTTCAAATCCTAGCACCCAGCACATAAAGCTGGCAAGATGTCATGCGTCTGCAACCTTAAAACTAGGAGAGCAGCCAGTCAGCCAGTCTGTCCAAATTGATGTGCTCTGGGCTCAGTGAGAGGCTTTATCTCAAAAGCTAAGGTGGAGGAATATCTGAGGAAGACCCTCACCCGACTTCAAGCTCTAACCTCCACAGATGTGTGCACACAGATACATATGCACACATACATGCACACATACAAATGTATACACACACACACATACGTGATGATACTGAAGGGTTTAAAGCTAAATATCTCAGCTCCAATTCTAACTGTCCAAGGACAAAGAATGTTTACTTCCTGTGACATATTTATCTCACCAACAAGAAACATTAGGGTGGAAACAGCCCCCCTTCCTTGTTGGGTCCCCGGGATCCGAAATCAAATAATACACGTCAAAAGCACTTCTTTGGAAACCAAACCCACTAGCGGGAGCTTTGGGCGTATAAGGTAATGGTAATAATGGCAAAAAAAAAAAAAAAAAAAATCTTTCAGAACTGTAATGTTTTGTGGCTTTTTCAACCCTCCAACAGAAAATTTCTCATTTCTCATTTCTATTCCTGGCGAGGCCAAAGGAAATGGCATTGTTGTATCATTTAGCTAGGAATGGCATAATTAATGAAGTCAAGAGTGGTTGCAAAAAGCTCGAGCTATTTCTGCATTGGTGTAAGATGGTTGTTATGGCAACCATTCCTGTCAAGGACCCTGGGCAGGGCAGAGAGCATCGTCACAGCACATCTGTTTCTCCACTCTACTGATTAGCTCTTGTTTGCAACAACAAGCAGATGGAAGTAAAACGGGGGGAATTTTTTTTTTCAGAAAAGAAGCAAATGTTTATTTTATCCATGAGTCTGTTTTCTAGTACAGAAACCAGGTGCTGGCTGCTTTGGAAGGATGCCGAGTAGACCAGGTCCTGGCTACACCGGATGCTTCTCAATGGATAGAATAGCAACATGAAGTCAGGCTGTACACTGCAGGAGGCATCTTTTTAAATGATGTGTCTCAACTTCCAAACTTGAGAGCATCCTTCTGCCATACTTTTGTGTCTTGTTGGATGAGCGGTTCGTTTACCAGGAGTACCTCTCCCACACGCATCATCTCCTATGAGCCTTAAAACCAAGCGAGCGTGAGAATTATTTCCATGCCCTGATCATCTATAAAATGGGGTTGCATACCCATACTGCCTGGAGAACCAAATTGCTTCAGCACTTACTAGATAAGCAGCCTGGGACATGGCACCTCCTACACGTCTCCAACCTTTGCTTCTCTCAGGAGTGAGATGGAAAATAATATCCACCATGAGAATGAATTAGAAGTACATAATAAAAAGGCACCTATCAGAGTCATGGTGTAAGAGTCTCAGTGAGTGAAGGTTTCTTTCCTGCGGACTCATGCTTAGCAAGCTCTATATCCCAGACATTCAACACTCAGCTGACATGTGGCAGTGCCCATAGAAGGAAGATCTACCTTGCTGGCCTGAAGCTCCCTTCTTACCAAGGCTTACCAATCCTGTAGCTGGTTAAGAGACTGGGGATGTCTCAGGCAGAGGCATGGTGTCTCTGTGGCTGAGGAAACTCAAGAGCTCTGGGTAGCAGGCTCGTAGCAGTCAGAATGGAGATATGTTAATATTTAATAGCTGCACACACACACATAAGGTGTCATTTCATCACAGTCTACAGATAAACTCAAAGAAAGCACTGATGACAATGTGCATTCCTTTTCCTGAACTGATGTCATTTCTAAAAAATTATACACACACACATGCACACTCATGCACACACTCATGCACATACACACACACACAGACATTCACAACCACACACACAAACATGCACACACGTGCATTCTTTCACAATACATACTCGCACACTCTTGCATATATACACATATGGTATCTGTGGTCTTCTGATTTTTGCCTATATGTGAGACACCTTTTTATTTTTTATTTTTTAGTATTAAATATGAACACCTATCTATTATCTCTTTCTACCACCTCCTATTAATTCTGTTCAGTTTTCTCCAACATGTGGCAGAAGCTCTGGTAGATTGTCACTACCCTCACCCCTCGCTAACACAAAGTAGGCTCTACTCCCCTCTATGCTACCCTCAGGAAATTATCAAGTGTTTGTTGGATATGAATATGGACTGAATGATACTAACATAGATACTAACACAGATTATACTGGAAGTTTTTAGTTCACTGAGTCACAAACGGTAGATTCCAGCCACCCCTGCTCATATACCCACCCTGTGTCCCTGGGTACTTGGCCAGGCCAAGTATTGGGTTCCTCGGGACACTCCCATAGTCATACTAACAGGCATCTCTCAGATGAGCCTGAGTAATTATAAAATGACATATACAAACACTCTATGCAAACGTAAGGTGCTGTCATTCCTATTATTGATTAAGAGAAGTCAACCATCAGGAGTCAATATAGGAGAAAAGAAACAATACACACACATAGGTGCTTTAGCTAAAATCACAGACCAGACAACAGACAGGCACTCATGGTGTGTGTGTGTGTGTGTATGTGTGTGTGTGTGTGTGTGTGTGAGTGTGTGCGTGCGCATGCACGCACATGTGTGTATGTGTCTGTGTGCACATGTGTGTATGTATGTGTTCATGTGGGTCTGTGTGCACATGTGTGTATGTATGTGTTCATGTGGGTCTGTGTGCACATGTGTGTATGTATCTGTTCATGTGTGTCTGTGTGCACATGTGTGTATGTATCTGTTCATGTGTGTCTGTATGCACGTGTGTATGTATGTATCTATTCATGTGTATCTGTGTGCATGTGTGTATGTATGTATCTATGTGTATATATCTATTCATGTGTGTCTGTGTCCATGCATGTGAGTGCACATGTATGTGTATAGTGACTCTGAACCAGCACCTGTGACATACAGAACTTGAAGGGGAGGGATCCAAGCAGTTACTCGACAGCCTTAGAACCGTGGACACTGTGTTATAAAGGAGGGCACTGAGTATTTGGGAATGTGTTATGGGATGGGCCGTGTCCTCCAGGAATCAAGGATGTGAACTTAAGTGGAAGCAGGGCTACTACAGACGCAACCAGTTAAGATGCTTGAGTAGGGTGGGCCCCGAGCCATGAGACCAGTGGCTGCATGAGAAGACAGTCACGTGAAGGCAGAGACATGCAGGAAGAATGTTGTGATGCCACAGAAGTAGAGTACTACCATGCCACTGCAAGCCAAGAAACACAGGGACTGCCAGCTAATCCTCAGCAGCCTCTCCCGGGGGCTTCAGAGAGAACAAAGCCTTCTACATCTTCACTCCCAATTCCCAACCACTAGACTAAGAGAGGACCCATCTCTACGGTACTGTGTTAAGCTATCTGCTCCATGCCATTAGCAAACCTTTACAGACACATACAGCTGGCTACAGGATTGGTGCAACGGAGTCAAGGAAGGCTTCTACGGAATCTTATCACACCCGGTGCTTTCTCAAGGGGCTGTTGAGGTGCCAGCGTGACTCCTGCCTCTCAGCACATCCCAGGCACTGTGCCTATACATCTACCACCAAGGAAGCCCCTGGACAATAAAAGTGCATAGCTTGTAGCAATCACAAGCTAGGGAGATTTTGGAAGCTGGAGTTTCAGGGCTGGAAGTGGTAGAGCACTTTCTTGCCTGGTGTGCACAAAGTCCCAGACGCAATCCCCAGAATGAGAGGGAAAAAAAAAAAAAAGAATCCTGCTGACTCTATTGAGCTATAGAATCATGAACTCTGGAATCCCCAACCTATGGTACTATCATATGAAAATGGTTTTCTATTGTCTAAATTATTTTTCTCATGGCAATCTAAAACATATTGTCTATATAGTGGGTCTCCTCCTCCTTCACCTCTTGGGATTATCTTCCCTGTGGTCACAAAATCCTACTTATATATTTAGTTCATGAGAATTTGTACTGACCTTGATGATAAGATTGTTCCTTTCACTATGTCCAGCAATTTATTTGCCCAGGGTTATGAGCATCTTCAGAATCCTCCCTCTCACACGTTGCTCTGTTGACAGCCCTTTACCAGCATTTTTCTTTGTCAGCAGGGCCTACACCAGGCACTGAGGAGGAAAGACTGGAGATGTTGACTATAGCTTCTCACAGCCTGAGTGAATTGTGAGTCTTGACAGCTCGTCAACATTTGATTGTGGTATGGCCACATCTGTTAGCTCGATGGTGTGTAGGATAGCCCGTTTGAATTAAATATCCCAGTTTCTCACGTTGGTGTCATCAAAATAGAAGGAAATGATGGTTTAATATCTCAGAAATAAAACAAGATCAAGGATCTTTTTGTGGTCTTTTGAAAATAAAGTACAGGCCATCTGCAAGTTTGATTCCACTGGCCTTGTTAGGGAAGGCACTGTTGCTGTATTTAATCTAAATCCATTTATTCACACAAACTGAAGGGAAGGCAGATTACAATCAATACTGCATTCACGCTTCACATGAAGACAATGCTAATTTGAACCATTACTGACTGTACTTTTCAAAGACTGCATAAACACTTGCCTCGCTGATCTCACCAATGGGACGGTGTTCCTGTGGGTATATATGGAGGGCCACAGAGCAGGGTGAAGCTTAGCTGGGGAAAGCGATAACTTGATTTAAAAAAATATAAGATGTGAGGATGATGGTGGAACAGGACAGAGGGTCAGGAAATGGAATGGAGGTGTGTAGGAGTGGGGGATGAGGAACTGGGGGGAGGGGTAGCTACTGGAAAGTCCCAGATGCCATGAAAGCAAGAGGCTCCCAATGAAAGCAAGAGGCTGCCCGTCCATGGAGCCACAAACATCGAAGAACTACACAAAACCAGGCCAGGCTCTTTTTATCTTTTCCCGAGAAGCAGTTCCCTGAGATTAGAACAGGAGTGCCTTCTTCCACATTATGCCACTCAGCGAGCTGCGCAACTTTGGTTAGCTTCCCCTTCGGGACACAGCACCTGAAATCTAAAGAGGAATTTGCCAATCCAGTAGCTTCAGCGCCTTCCTTGAACTGTACCCCATTCATCTGATCCCCCTGGCTTCCTCACCAACGTTCATTCCTCCAGCAAATATTCACTAAGCACCTACTCTGGGCCAGCACTGAGTGGAGAGTTCAGTGTTCGAGTCCTCTCCAGGTCCTGAGAGTCCCACCCCTCCCCCACTGTGCAGAGGTGACTGTGAGCTAAGAGCAGGCTGGGGTGTGAAGGCTGCCTTGACAAGCTCCTACCCAGAGGTGATAAGGAGGAGCCTCCGTGTGGCCCAGGGATGTGGGAGGGAAATCTGTTACTCACTACTGTTGGAGAATTAGGAAGTGAAGTACAGAAAGGAAATTGAAAATGAGCTTGGACAGATATAAAATGTGATCGGAGGGCTCTGCTCCCCATCCAAAGGAACTCTGAGCATCCGCCCCTGTGGAGTTCACCAGGTCCTTAAGAACATGGATCTCTTCATTTTAACGTCGATGGTTGTGCTGCCACAAACACAAACTTCCCAGATCACATGGTAACTACCTGCCGTATGGTTTTGGGGCCCACATTCATTTGCTGTGAAACTGTGCCCAGCTCACAGAAAGCAACAGTTAGAAGCCAGATGAGCTGCTGTCCTCGAGGAGAGATCATGTAGACTGAAACGCAGCCACGTGACAGTGGGTAGGGATCAGGCCAACGTGTGGTATGTGGTATGCCAGACTCAAAGAACCCACACTTGTGTGCTGAGACAAAATCAAGTGGTAAAACACAACTAACACACAAAACGATAGCCTGTCTCATTAAACTGCTGATTTGCAGGTTACTACTAGCTTTGTAGTTTTTAAGTATATATATATATATATATATATATATATATATATATATATATATATATACTTAAATATATATATATATTTACTGGTCTATAACTATGTGACGAGAAGTTTAGATCTAGTGCCGTACTTTTAAACCTATTTAAGAAACATTTACAGTAAGTAAATAATGTCATCCACCACTTTAGCTTTTGGTTTAAAGTAGGTCTGTTACCCAAATGAAAAACGGAAGGCCACATACGGTAGGCCTTCCATTGAAGAAAATTGAGTAGAGACTGGTATGCACAGAGACTGGAATGAGCTACCTACTATCTTAGGAAACCACATGGGCCATCACACAGAAGACTGGCCACGCATAGAGCAGCCATCTAGGAAGGCAACTTCCTGTGTCCTCTGATTTAAAGAATCCATTTGCTTTCTCCCAGAGAGCTGCTTTCAGGTGAAGGTCGGGGTGCTGGGAAATGCTGACCAGACAAGCCAGCTGCACGGGTGACTCACACACAGCTTAGACTTCTGCCTGCCTCATCTCTGTATTGAGGCCAGAACTAAATTAGGACCAAATCCTTTTCTCCTGCAGAAAGCTAACAATGGACATGCTGTGTACATGGTTGGAGTAGCTAGAGATACTGCATGCATCTCTGTAGGCTGCTTGGAGCTAAAATGAGGCTCCCCACCAAGCCATAGGTTGTAGGCTGTTTATCTAGGAGAGGTTGCCAACTCATGCCCCTGGAAGAAAGCTGAAAGACCCCAGAGGGTCACCATTTCCTGAGAGCATGAAGGTACCCTATGAACTGGCTGTGACTCAGTCCTGATCCTCTGAGATTATGTCTTATCAGGATCCCTCACCAATGAGGATATTAGAGTTCTATAAGGATGAAGGATTTTCTCCCTGAAAACTGTAGAGAGCACATGTCTTGCTCGTCAAAAGGCACAACATCAAGGCACTGAACAAGTGCAGAGAACTGGAACTTTCCTGCTTACCTCAGGAGCCATCCAGAATGGGGTCCCAACTGATGTGTTTCTCCGAAGCCGTGTGCTTGTAAGTTGAGCAGAGACACCTTCGGGAAAAGGGTATCAGAATTTACCAGGGAGCATGAGATGCTAGAGAGAAGTTGGCAGTGTTTTCTGTAAACGTTCCGATAGGAGCTATTTTAGCTGTCATGGTCCCTGTCACATGATTCACTGCTGTCATGGTGCTAAAGCAGCCACAGAAAATGCAGCAATGAGTGTGTCCATATATAAATAAAACTTCATTTAAGGATGCTGAAATCTGAATCAAGTGAAAATTTCACATTACATAATATATTCTTTTGAGGTTTTAGCAGCTACTAAAAAACATAAAAATTAGAGAAAGCATGGTAACACATGTCTACAGTCTCGGCATTTGGGATCCTGCTGAAACAGCAGAATCAAGATTTCAAGTCCAGCCTGGGCTACATAGTGAGTTTGAGGCCAGTCTGAGCTATAACAAGATCTGGGCTACAATGACTGTATATGGACATATACATAATTCTTAGGTCGTGGGCTACATAAAAATAGAAGGTGGGTCATGTCTGTTCCATGAGCAATACTTTGCTAACCTCTGAATGGAGTTTTGATCATCCTATCAAAATCATTAGAATTTCCGTTTCCTGATGAATATTCTTGTCTGTGTAAATGGAAATTTGGAATATAAAGAAAAACATCAACAACTATGATCAACCCAAAATATCTTTCTATTACGTTTCCCAATTATTTCAGGCAATTTCTTTAATAAGTGTTTCATTTTATGGAGGAGGAAGATTGGCAAGCATTATCTATAATAGAGCATCAGTATAGACACAAAAAGATTTCCATCCCTTATCTAGCCTACAAGCCTAGGAACTTGGCAAGGAAGCATTGCTTCTGAAATGGAAAAAGAAATCGACAGCATTATTATCTAAAGCTTGATGTTGAGGACCTGAATTTCAATATTATCCCAATGTCCTCCAGTGACCTCTCTTCTTTGTACCATCAAATAAAGTAGAAGTAAATGTGGGCTGGATGAGGGGTCCAGAGGCTCACTTGACAGTGCCCTTTCACTGACGCTGCGTCTACCACCTCTTTGAGCTTCAATTTCTTAGTCTTCAAGCTAGGGACAATGGTAACAGTCATGCCTAATATATAGGCTCTTCTGAGACCAAATCCGAGAATAATCATGTCATGTACTTTATAAATGTACTTTTTTGTACTAAGCAATAGTCTAGCACAGCCCTATAGATAATGAGGAATTTTGATATTATTGCAATCAAAGATAAGAACTCAGGTCTTAATAGCATATGCTGTTTAGCAATGGACACACCCTAGAGACTATAGGGCCTGCATGATGTGCAGAGAACCACAGGCTGGTTCCTGGGTTGGCCATTTGCATTCTCTAGAGATCCAGAAAGGGCTGCTGCCCCTGCCCCCCCAAGCCCCTACACTTGATATATGGATCTCAGTCTTCTAAGTAGCTACATGTCACAGTGCCACACATAATCCCCACTTTGCAAAGTCCCCTATAGCAATATAGTAAACAAATAATTATACCTTTCTGGTTTTAGTTTCTAGAAACTTCTCTTATAGAAGCTGGAAGTTCAGGAACTTTTGACTGGAAAGATTAAGAACATTTTCTCCCTTGATGCTGGCTAAGCTGATACCTGGGTAAATTGGCTGTAAGTTGTATCCTCGCCCTTCCAGGCTATGTCCCTTCTGGGATATATAACACCCTCAGGGCCATATGGAAAACACATTGCTACTACAACACACTGTTACAGTTCTGTCGTTCCTCCTATGACAGAGGAACACAGCCTTGGAGAACTGTCTCCCTCTACCCTTTCTCTTAGCTAGCCTCTTAAAGCACAAGCCAACACACCGAAAGCAACCTCATTTTAAAAATTGATTTGTATTCTATGTGTAGCAGTGTTTTGTCTAAATGTCTGTATGTATGTGCACCACATGCATGCAGACCGAGGAGACCAGAAGAAAGTGTCATGAACGAGAGGTACAGACAGCTGTGAGCCTCTAGATAGGTTCTGGGGGCAACAGATACTGAGCCATCTGTGTGCTCCCTGCTTCGTTCATTCTTCAATGACTTCTTTTTCACAAATCATTTGCTGATACATTCATATACCAAATTATGTCTTATGAATAAAAAAATAGATATTAAAAACCACTGTCTTAATTTACTCTGGTGATGTTGGGGATCATTAGAAATGCTCTAAATGCTTTCTCATTATTTGTGACAATAACCCAGAGGTACTAACTACTCTTAAACTTATTTAGAGGAGTAAGTCATTCTGTATGCCAGAGAGAGAGAGAGAGAGAGAAAGAGAGAGAGAGAGAGAGAGCGCTCCATGGCTTGTGGGTTTAAGACTGCCAAAGCAGAAGGTTGGGAGAAGAGTCCACATTCTCCGGCCTCAGGTAGTACTGTCTGCATTTCCTGTTAATGTTTTCAGGTCAACCAGCCTCACATGTTGAAGCAATAGTCAGAATTTCACATCTCCCAGGCCCAGAGGACCAGTTTACCTTCTGTGCACTGCAAATAAGTATGCCCAAGGCTAGAGAAAGTCATTTAAAAGACCAAACTGCTTTCTCTTTTCATATGCAAAAGAGAGATGAAAAATGTAAATTACAGACGATTGCCCTGAGGTGGGAGACTCTCACTGAAAGCAAAAAGCAAACAAAACCGAAATGCCATTTTCTGTCAAATTTTTCTTTTGCAATACTTTTTATTTTCTATTTTTAATAAAATTGCTTTGAAAGCTGAAAATAATTAGCAAAGAGCATCTGGAAAGCCCCCTACTCTTGGGCCTGTTTGCCTGGAAAGTCCCTGAGCTCATGGTGCAGCGGAGAGGCCCAGTCTTCAGAGATTGCAATAAATTGTCCCCTTTGGCTAAAACTGCACACATCAAGAAAACAAATGACAGACTCATTACCAAAGTCAACGAGCTTAACTCCTCCTTCTGTCGTCAGAAGAATGTTATTCCCCTTCACATCTCGGTGGATGATTCGGTGATGGTGTAGATGCTGAAGGCCCTGTGTGGCGTCCCAGCACCATTGCAGGACAGAGAGAGAGAGAAAAGGAAGCTGTCAGCAAATGGACCCAACAGCCCTGATCAATGCACACACCAGGTTATTACACCCCGGAGTTTGTTCTCCATAGTTAACGTGCAATGAGAAGCCAAGCAGTGCACAACCGACACCACAGACAGTCTTACCAAGAGGGCGCCATACAGAATGTAGGAGATCACAGCTTCGTCCAGCCTCTTGCCACACCTCAGGAGGTCCTTGACAAGCTCAGTGACAGAGCCCCCATTACACAACTGGAGAGGGGGGTGGTGCAGGACAGAGAGGGAGCCAGAAAACCCAAACAAAAAGAAAAGACAAATATATTTAGAAGAAAAAGAAATCTGATGATGATTGACAACCTGCTAAATTTTCAGATCACAGAAATCCAGACTAAAATAGTTTGCAAATCTCTATTAGCAGACCAAATCAGGTTCTTTGTATATGTCTGGTTTTTTTTTTGTTCAAAATAATGATTTATGAGTAATGTTTGATGCTGATACCAAAAGCTGACTTTTTAATTGCCGCGTCAAATATAAAAGCACAAGTTATTACTTAGAAATTTGAAAGAGAAAATATGCATCTGTAACCATGGTAACATACTAGCTACTTTTCACTTTATGTGACTATTGTCTTAAAAAACAACAACGTACATTTTGAGAATGAAAAAAACTGAGGAGGCAAAATGAATGCCCTTGATACATATGCCCAGGGGGTTCAGGGATAAACCATGCTAATTGCAGAAATCAATGTTTGTTTGCTACAAGCCCCCTCAAATCAAGGCATCTATGAGCAGCGTGATCTAAACCCATGCACTTTTCTGGAGAACAAACTGGGAGCTAGCTTCTGATGCCAGCAGCCATCCTTGAGCTTCTGTAAAAACCCTTCTCTAGAGACTTGGGCTCCCTGTGGTGCTTTGTCTGAAATAAGAGTCAACTAGTGAGTTGGGGGGGGGTGCTCCCCTGCTTGAGTGCACTGGCTTTCTTACATAATCAAGCCCCAGGAAGCACAGATCAGCAGCTGTACTGAACGAGACAGCCACAGAGTAAGAGCTATTCAACTCTAGTTATGAACAACTGCAGCATCTCATGAGGGATGAGCCTGTGCTTCTATTTAATACAGGTACCATCGCTCTTACATGATTGGCAGATTCTTGTACAGTACAAACATCTTGGAGTGAAATGCCGATGGATGCTTCCAACATTTAAGTTGCTCGTACGTATGTGACTAAAACTTTAATAGGAAATCATGAAATCCTTAAAATTAGCACAAAATTACTATCAGGAAATATTTTGCAGGGGCCCTCAAAGCAATAAAATGTTGAAAGACCATGATGACCCTTCAGGTTTGATACTATATTAAGTGACTGTGAGGTCAGCAGTCTGCCAATATCAAGTTGAACTGGTCACCAAATCCCATTGACTCTCATGCCCCAAATGCTGTATTCCAATATTCGATCTTCCTATAGTTTAGATGTTGAATGTCCCCCAAAGTTTATACATTAAAAAACTGTCGTCCAGGGTGGCACTATTCGGAGATGCTATAGGTCTTTTGGAAGAAGGGCCTTGGAGGTCTTAGGTCCTTGGGGAGAACTCCCCACCAAATGAGCCACTACGGGCCACTAGATGAGCCGTTCTGTCAGAGTTCCATTACCATCAGCACTCCTACCACAGGCTCCAACCCAGAGTCTCGCTAGCCATGGAGCAGAACCTCTGAAGCTCTAAGCTAGCATTTTCTCCTTATAACTTAATTATGTCAGGTATTCGTCACAGTGATGAAGGTCCAACAGCTCCAAACCCTTGGATTCTAGCTGTGTATTACAGGACCCTGAAAGGACAAATAACAATCAGTGTTCATCTTTTTGCTCCCAGTGGCTGCAATTAGACTCTTTATCACCCATCGATCCTAGGATGACACAGTGCCCAGCCTCAAAGGCTCTGCCCAAAAATGAGCAGATAAGTAACTTCATATGCACTGTGCCCAGGGAGCAGGGTGAACTCTGTTGAAGGAAGATGAAAGGGGATAGCTTGAGACATTTTTCCACTGGAGATAGCATTTCAGATGCAAAAGACAAAAGGCTGAAAGACAAAAGAGTTTGGAGTAGGACATGGAAGACCATCTAGAGCCAAGGAGCTGGAGATACATATCCTGTGCAAAGAAAGGAGCATGAAGGAATTCTAAGTACTCTGCTGCTCTTGGGCAAAGGGAGGTGGGAGGGGGACAGAGACTGGGCATTGTTATTCTATACTGTGCCTAGTTCAATTCTATGACATCATGATGTAAGGACCATGAGTGGCTCTAGAGAAGCTTTAGGCAGGAGATCTTCAGGTTCACATTCTGGAAAGATAATTTTGGCAGCCGATTGGCAGAGGAACGGAGGACAGCAGCCTCAAACACAGGCTATCACCCATCAGAAAAATCGAAAACATCTCTGGGAGAGGAGCTGAAGAGATAGCTCAGTTGGTGCCTTAGGCAAGGTTACTATTGCCGTGATAAAACTCTATGACCAAAGCAACTGAGGGAGTAAAGGGTTTCCATGGCAATGTTCATCTCAGTAGGAAATGGGGTCAGGAACTCTAACAGGGAAGGGGTCTGGAGGTGAAGCTGATGCAGAGGCCATGGAGGACTGCTGCTTTCTGGATTGCTCCTCATAACTTGCTCAGCCTGCTTTCTTACAGAGCCCAGGACCACCCAGCTCAAGGTTGGCACCACCCATAACCAATGGGACCCATCTCCCATATAACTAATTAAGAAAATGTACAATAAGGCATGTCTACAACCCAATCTTATAGAGGTCTTTTCTCAGCTAAGGCTCCCTCCTCTATGTTGACTCTAGCTTCTGTCAAGTTGGCATAAAACTAGCCAGTACAATTGGTAAAGTTCATGTCATGCAAGCATGGGGGCCTAAGTTCAGGTTGGTATCACACATATTAAAAGCCAGGTGGCAGTTAGTGTCTGCGACCCCTGCATTGGGGAGATGGGAGACAAGTGGATCCCTAGAGCTTTCTGGCCACACAGTCTTCCTTAACTGGTGAGCTCTGGGTTCAGCGAGAGATCCTGTCTGAATGAATAAGATAAAGAGCTACAGAGAAATGTATTGGCCTCTAACTTCCAAACACAAGTGCATACACATGCCCACATGCACACACATGAACCAAGGCTCACATATATACCACATGCACGAACAGCAGTCAGCAATCAAGGGAGTTGGGGCCCAAAGTCAAGTCATGAATTGCCTAGGAAATAGAATTAAAGTGGGTTTCTCAGCACCTCTCTGTAGGAGGTAAAGCCACAGTTGATGGATACAGGAAGATGAAAGACAGTACCTGGTAAGCTCTCTGCATCTCTGGATGCAAAACTCAAAAGCAGGTCCCTCAGGACTACTCCCCAGCTGGCTTCCATCTCAGAAGCACAACACTTTCTCCTGTTGGAGGGAAATGCTCAAATCCTTCCAAGAAGACATTTAAATGCAGGGTGTTGACCCAAGCTAATATGATGCTAGAAATTTCCCCTTGAAGACTCTTGGGAGTTTCTTCCCTTCCCAACAAAGAGTTTGACAAGGACATCTTCAGTATGTTTCACTAAAGGAGCAAATTTGGAAGCTTTCTTCATCACTTCTGAACTTAGGAAAGGATTTAAAGGTAGCTATTTGCCAGCTGAATCAAAACTCAGCTGTGAATTTAGAAAAAGAAAACAAAACCCAAAGAGGTCTTACTCAGCCGGTGCCTTTTGTTCAGTAAATGTCAGAGTTAAGAGCTGTCTGACTTTCCAGAATTCACAGAAATGTAATTAAACTGTTCGGGATACCTCAAAGGAAGCTGTTCTGTGACGCTGATAAGCCCACTAGCAAGATTTTTAAAAGGGCAGCCTGGGTTACAGAAAAAGACGATGGTAACTTAGATATGAAAGGTATATGCGGACAAGAGTCAATGTTCAGTGAAATGGGCTGAGTCTTTTAGAAGATTCATTATATTCATTATATATATGCATTATATTCAAATATATGCATTATAGTCAATATTTGCATTATATATGCAATATATGCATTATATTCAAATGCATCAAATAAAATAATCCTCTTAGAGCTGTCAAAGGCACCTGAGTCTCCTGCCCCAGCCCAGAGGGTTGGCTGAAAGCCTGTCCTTCCCACACATTCTGTCAGCCATCAGATTCAAATTCGGAGGTGTCTCTCCAGCCCACAGTTCCTCCCTATTTCCTCAGGAAACAAAGCAGCTGGATGCACCTAGAATTTAATGAGCATTTTGCTGCAAACTAAGAAAAACAGAAAAATGTCGTTTGCCTTCCTCGTCTCATTTTCAAAACATCATTGAATATTGACTCAATCACAGCATGTGCATTTGTCAGGACAGTCATAACTTCAAGCAATCAAATGTTCCTTGCTCAGTAAGCAATTCCACTTTCCTCTGTGTTATTAAGAAATGGCCCAGGCAACACAGTCACCAGACCCCTGTCCTAGCCTCAGCTCCCTCAAGTATCTCCTATACCAAGGTGTTAATTTGACTCAGTGAGGTGGCAGAATTAAGGGGAATTTCTCTGCAGTGCCCTGTGATCAGTCTTTCAAGGCTATAAGTGTTCCACAAAAGCATAAAGATGTCATAGCATCATGTCTGCCTCTTGATAGCCCCAAACAGCTCAGTTTTCCACATAAGTTGGGACAGATAATTTTGATTTTCCTGAATACCAGGTCAAGTTTCTGACTTGCAACTACACAAATGAAATGTCCCTTAGGACCCTGGAGCTCCATTTCCGATATGAGGGATGCACAGTCCTGAGAAGTATCTAGACTGGAGGCTCCCAACTCCCTTCTCAGTGTGGTGGCTGGTGGGAAGGAAACTCCAACCAGCTGTTTCTTAATTCTCTTGTGCTAAACACAGCTAGCATGAGCCTGCAGATGCTGCTCTGCCTTTCAAAGCTCTTCCCTTGTCCTGTCAGAAGTTTGCTGTCTTCCTTCACTGCATTCTAGACTCTCTAGCATTGTTACAGCATTCAGTGCTTAGGACAAATGCCATCCCCTCCCCCTCCCCCATCAGACCCTTATCCTTGACTTGTATAAACTCAATTCAGGCCACAGTGTCAATGGGTGAAACTGGCTTGCTATTTAACACTTCCGGTGGCATTTGGGACTAGACTGGACTTCTAGGGACTGGATAAAAGCAAGAGCTCACTAGAATATATGTTCTTCCAACCTTCCTTCTCCCCCCCCCCCTTTCTTCTTCCTCTCTCTTGCTTTGGCTCTGAACTCAACTTTGATCTCAAGGCTGGGCAGGGGAAGAGATTTTTAAAGCCAATTATTTAACTTAATTTAAAAGGAAAGTTGGGAATTTTTTTTTACTTTCTTTTACTTTGATTTTTTTTTTTTTTTTTTTTTTTTTTGGCAGCCTTTTTCATGGTACTTCAAAAGTTAAGCAATTGGTTCAAGCTGAAATGATTAGTCTCTACCTGTCAAGGTTTTTGTCCTAAGAGGAGAAAAAGAAAGTGTGTCTTAGTGCGCATTAGAATCATTTCCAAACGCTGTGCTGCTCTCAAAGGTCTAATTTCTGACTGTGCTTTATTTGGGTAAGAGAAAAACTGAACTTATGGATTTTTTAAATTTAATACTTACTTAAAACAACTGCACACAGCCCAACACATCACAGAGTATATTCTCTCCACGCCTTCTTAATGCAGTAGGTGTCTACCGTGAAGGGAGTTTTGTTTACTTTCAACTAACAAATTGGTAATGAATTTCAGAGCTGACATTTTTATTTGCTTTTGTTTTCAGAGCTGTGGTGATTTGAGGAGCTTATTAATAACCTTTTTCTACCCTCTAAAATTACTCCATGAAATAAGTTCCTCTCTGGTCCTCTCATCGCAGCCAGCAGGCAAAGAGCAAAGGCAATATAAATTTAATCTCAGTATAAAGGACGGGGAGAACAACACTAAACAAAACCATAATTATAGTGATTGGGAGTGTCTCAAGGCAGACCTCTAAAAACCACAGGCGGAGCAGAACTGTGGGGGTGCACCACAGCCTGCCGGCATCCATCCTGTGAGTAGGCAGGGGTGCTGCCATCCCGGTCAGTGTCCCCAAAGATCGTGTGCTAACAGGCTGGCCACCAGCACATGGTGCTATTGGGAGGCAGTAGCCCTTTTGATGTGTAAGGCCCGGTGGGAGGAAGTCGAGTCGTCGATGGGACTGTTAGGATGCTGGTCTCTCTTTTTGCTCCCTGTTTTGCTTCCAAGCCACCATGAGGTGGACCACTTCCTCTCTGGTCTGTGCCCATCGTGATGTACACTACCTCTTCACAGGCCCAAAAGCAAGCTGATCAGACAATTGAAAACTCGCTAACCATGAGCCAAAGAGGCATGTCCCTTTTAAAGTTGTTTTACCTCAGGCATTTTGCTACAGTAATGGAAAGCTGACTGATACATATAGTTCAGGTCTTGCATGGTCATGGGAGCAGGCCATTCCCCTCTCTGGCCCTCTGGCCCTCTGTGGAATGCCAAGAGCCTGAAGCTAAAGAGAGCTGGGGACTTCTGTCACCGTTAGAAGGCTAGCAGTCTGTGAGACTTGTGGAGGCACTGGTCACACCTAGCTATCCAGCAGCCTGCTCTAGACAACCCTTGCTGGGACACAGAAGTAGCATCCCATCCTACCAGCCTTGGCAAAACCACTGTCACAATGCTAAACGCCAGCTTGTTGCATGCTGAGGGATAAGTCACCCCGGTGTCTCCTGAGTGGCCTCGTGACCTGTCCCCAGGTCAGTGGGAAATAGCAAGAAGGTGTTTGTCTGGGAAGCATCAAACAGCACAAGGCTCAGATCACAGTCTGGCTCCTCGTTATTCACAGCCTTCCTGGCTGTCTGGAGTTCACCTGAGGGAGAGGCTGTATCTGCCACCTCAGCTCATCAGGAAGAGCACTGGCTCATATGCACCTTTGGCATGAGCAGCCTCCTGCTTGCCAAGCAGCACGCAGAGCAGATCCTTAACAAGCCGCAGGGAGTTCCTGAAAGGGTTAAATTCCCTTTGTTTGAACACGGAGATGTTTGTGGTGGGACGAGATGTACAGAGAAGGGAATTCAATGGTCTCTGTATTTCCATGATGAAGCTACAAGGAGAGACAGAGCTGTTACAGAGCTAGAGATAACTACAGCCAGAGCCTCCAGACGCCAGCCATTCCTGAACAAGGCATCAGGGTTAAACAGCTCTGCAGCAAGATAAAACCCTAACATTCTCAGGGCAGGGGTGAAGGGGGAAACCCAAAAGATGGCGGGAGAATACATGGATGATTTAATATAACAATTAACATCTCAAAGACCATTCATAAAAATCAAAAACTCCTGCACTGAGAGATTGTGAGGAAGACAGCTAATATGACATAAATATTGAGACTATCTTCCTCCCACGGTTGCCATGGCAGCTGGAACATGCTGTCCCATTCTCAGACTTTCCCAGATACAGGAAGACTGGCACAAGGTATCTGCACATGTCCTCGTGCTCCTGTCATGCCCCTGCATTCATCCCGACGACACAGGCAGGGAGGTGTGAGCCGATATAGAGGGGCTAGGTCCAAGACAAATCAGGGGGTCCGGTGAGAATGAAGCAAATGACCAGTCCGACTGTCCTTGTTATCTGCAGTCTCAATTTAGGGGACTTGGTCTTCTGCACCCAGGTGACATTCATTCCCATTAATAAAGGAGAGAAAATGGGACAGCTGTGGACATGCTGTGTTCTCTTTGCATCCCCTCTGTGAGCAGATGTGGCTGAGAGAGTCTACTGTCCCCTTCCCGGGTACCTTTTACTGGGAACTGCCCCCTCCTATCTAGAAGACTGCCTCTCTAGGAGGGCAGAGGTGCAGGTGAGGACAAGGGTGACCAGGCTCCTGAATATCCATTTCCCTAGAGAACTGGCTGATGCCATGATCGGTGCTCTTTAACGTCTCCTTACCCCAATGTCTTCCTCACTTCCCTCTCAGCTAATCTCTTACAAAGACTCTAATAAACCTTCTACATATAACTCTCAGACTTGGTTTTCAGGAGCCCACCAACATGAACAGGCAAATACAATACAAATGGCGCGGGCCAATGGCATCATGGGTAGAGTTCAAAAGGGGACTGTGCCAAGTTGGCACATGAGCTCTGTGACATGTTTCCAGATGATAGAACACACAATAACATTTCCCAACTGGATTCCTAGATAGACTCTGTGGAAGAAAAAAGAAGGATTGCGCTTTTCCAAAGTTTAGAAACAAGAGACCTGATTCACACCTTGCTGTAAGCACTGCAAGGTTTCCTGCTTCTTCAGATATCTGGCGCTAAGGAGGAATTCACCCCTCCTGCACCTGCAAACGCTCTTCCAATCCACAGCTACCCCACGGGAGCCTCTTACCTCCAGAACCAGCCACAGCTGTCCTCCCACACAGCGATCAGCTTTGTAAAACATCCCATAAAACTTTACAACGTTGGGATGGCTGGGGAGAAACTGCAGAATATTGTATTCGGCCTCGATCTCCTCATCCATATCCTAAACAGAGTTTAGAAAATACTTGTTTAAGTCTAGTGTGTGAGGAAATGTAGAAATGAAACAATGTGCTCAAGCCGCCAATTGATAAAGCATGTTGATGATGAGTTTGAGGTGGTTTTGTTTTGAAACATGATCTCACTGTGTAGCCCATGATGACCTCAGACTCACTGTGCAACCCATGATGACCTCCAACCCCAAATCTCCCAAGGCCTGCAACCCCCAAAGGCTTGAATTACAAGTTTGCACCACCACACTAAAGCCATCATTGTCATGTATTCAAAGTGTCACCTGTAGTCCCAGCACTTGGGAGGTAGAGGCAGGAGGATTTCTGAGTTTGAGGCCAGTTGGTCTACAGAGTGAGCTCCAGGACAGAGAAACCCTGTCTCAAAAAACAAAAACAAAAACAACAAAAAAAAAGAGTACCCAAGAGCAGTTCTTCTGATCCTGGTATCAGCCTTTGGCTATTATAAGCAATAACATTTCCTTACAACAATTTTTTCTTTAACCGTATTATTATAAATATTTATTATTAAATAAATATTATAAATATTTATTGAAAAATGTCTGAATTGTCAAAGCTTGAAGGGGCCCATGCAAGCTACAGCTTCACTATGCAGACCAGAGCAGAGCTTGGTAACCTCAACACTTTGGAATAAAATGTCACCTCAGATGATTGAATATCATAAGGCTGGTTCATTTTGTAACTTACAGAGAGAACAGGGAATGTAATATAGCACTCTTCCCAAGAGAATAATTTTTAAAAGCCCTAGGCGCTAAAGCTAAAACAGCAAATAAAACAGGTGAGAAACCAAAGTCCAAGGTGGGTTGGGAGTTTTGTTTTTTGTTTAGCTTTGTTTGGTTTGATTTTGTTTTTTCAAGACAGGGTTTCTCTAAGGTAGCCCTGGCTGGTTCTGAAACTTGATTTGTAGACCAGGCTGGCCTTTAACTCAGAAATCTGCCTGTCTCCACCCCACCCTCACTCCCCACCTTCCCACCTACCCACCCACCCACCCCTTCCTGTGCTAGGATTGAAGGTGTGCTCCACCATGCCTGGCAAGACTAGGAAAAGTTCTTTCTTTCAGAGGCGCTGACAAACCAGGATTCATTTTGTGATTTCCTGACAGCATTCATGAAAATTATCACTAAAATCAGGAAAAGAAACCACAAGCCTAATGTGTATGTCCAAACACTAGCTGGTCATTACCCACTCTCTTACTCACACTGACAGGGTCCAGAATCTTCACCGCAGCCAGACTCCCATCTTTCTTATTGGCTACCTTGTAGACTTTGCCATAAGTGCCTTTGCCAATAGTCTCTATAATCTCCCAGGTGTCCATGGGGTCTGGGAGTGATTCCAGTCCAAGCATCATGGGGTTATAGTGAAATAATCCATACAGGTGTTTCCTGTCAAGAAATTGTATCATGAGCAGCGGGTCACTGGATTAAAGGTAATGGGTTTCTGAAACAGAGTGATTCCTTTCTTAATCAGTAGCCTTATTACTTCTTCTTCATTCCCTCTGTGTTTTAGGTGAAGGAAATGAATTCAAAGCATCCACAAGAAATGGTAATAGAAGATAGAGTGGGGAAAGTAGCAGGGTTCTGACACATCCTAAAAACACAAATGTAAAGGATTATGCAGGCACTGTGAGAGGAAGGGGAGGCGTCAAAAGGGAGGCGCTAGCCCTGCTTATGCAGCTGTATTCCTAGGTGAAAAGAGGCAGAGACCATCAGAGAAAGTAGCTGAAAGACCCCAAGTCTAAATGCTTGTCCCCACTTACAGTGACCTTGACCGGGGTCCCCAACAATCCCTGGAAAGGAATCCCCACACTCTGTGTACAAGGTCAGAGGTGCACAGACAAGCTGGTGCACAGGATGGAGTCTTAGAGCTCTTTGAAGAGTAACCAAGTCCCAACCACACAGCAAGGTGCAGGTCACACCAAGGTGACTGGAGCTGCAGGCTCACTGCCTTGGTTCAAGGACAAGGATTTGCAGAGTTTAATTTCAGTAAAGCAAAGTCCTTTTACTGCAAAGTCCTGATGCTGTGAGAAAGCCCACTCTGGGTCAGGTGACCTGAGGCTGAGAGGGCAGTTTTAACCTAGGTTTGCTTCTAAACCCCACAAAAAGGACCCAGGTTAGCCAGCAAGAGTCATGACACCGAATCTCCACCTCAAACTTCAGCCTTGTGGTGAAAATTCTAGTTTGCACTTCTAACCCTTTTCTAGATAATTCTCCCAAAGCGAGGAAAGCTCTTGTGATTTGACGCAATAATGAATTGTTTTTCCTTTGGCCTAATTAAGAACATTTTCAAAACCATTAAAGCTGATCATGGTGACACACTCCTATACTCTAGTCCTCAGGAGGCTGAGGGAGAAGGGCAGCCACGAGGAGATCAGTCCTGAGCTACACAGTGAGTTCCAGGCCAGGGTATGTATGTGTGTGTGTGTGTGTGTGTGTGTGTGTGCGCGCGCGCGCACACACACACACACACACACACACACGCACATATCACATATATATATATATATATATATATATATATGTAATAGCTGATTTTGATTTTGATGGTCAATTTGATATGGCTTGGAAATATGTCTCTAGAGGGCAGGTGCGATGGGGTGGGGGTGGGGTGGTTGGGGTAAGAACAAGGTCGAGATGTGTCCAAACCCTGAGACAGGCAGGAATAAGGATCGCTCCATCCCTGTTCTGGGCTTGTATGCCCTGGGGCATACACATGTCCCACCAGAACAAGGCTGGTGGTCAAATTACAGGTGTAACTTCTTCTCTCCGTATAAGGACATGTGTGCCGAGCACCTTGGAACTTCTCTTCATGTAAACTGAAGCATCCCCCTCCCCACTCCCGGAGGTTTATATAGCCCGTATTACCCCCCAAATAAAGAGAGCTGTATCGCGGAAAAACCAAGGTTCAGAGAAGGCTTCTCCCCACTCCTTCCTGTCCTCAGAAGGCTTCTTCCCTGCCCCCCACCTCCCACCTGCTTCCAGCACTCTTCCTGCAACCAACTTCCTGCAAACCGGCCCAGCCAGGGCAAGCTTCGCAGCTTCTAATCAGGCCTGGTGCAATGCGCATGCCCAAACACCCCGAGAGCAGCTACTGAAGGGGCCTGCATCTAGGTGTATCTATGAGGGTGTTTCCAGACAGGTTTAACTGAGCAGAAAAGATTCGTTGTAACCGTGAGTGGCACCATCTGATGGGCTGGGGTGAACTGAACGAGAGCCGGGCGGTGGTGGCGCACATCTTTAATCCCAGCACTTGGGAGGCAGAGGCAGGCAGATTTCTGAGTTCGAGGACAGCCAGGGCTATACAGAGAAACCCTGTCTCGAAAACAAACAAACAAAAACAACAACAACCAAAAGAGCAAGGTGCTAACTACCTCTGGCGGCTGAGGTCTGTGACTTCCCTGTCACAGGGCTCGATTCCAGCTTAGACCCTGACACAAAACCAGCCCTTCCCTCCTCAGGTATTTTGTTACAGCAAGATGAACTAATGCAAAAACCACGATAGATAAATAAATAAATAAATAAATCCCTCACCAAACCAAGTCCCGTCCTTCCACGTGCCTCCAGCCCGTGCCAGGAGGGCTAGGCCAGGCCAGACACTCAAGTGGCTGAGGAGATCCAGCCTCTGAGCTGCTTTCCAGGTCCTGAGGGTTACAACCTCCTCGCTGCTCACCCAGCACTTCGAAAGTCAGGCTTTCCTCACTATATATTCACAATGGTTATGGCACCACCACACCTTCTGGGCTGTTTGTTATAAATACTTCCAAATTGTTCCCATTTCCCACTTTAACATCTTTAAAAGATGCTTGATAGCATTTCCCCAAATGCAGAAAACAGTGTCATTCACTGATATTAAAGTGAACTGACTATAGTAGAGGCAAAATAGAATTGCTCAAGTTCAGCCAGGGACCCTGCCCCTGGGCCCCAGGGTACCAGTGATCTTTTGCCACCTGGGAATCACCTGGGGAAGAAGAGGAGTTAACAGATGGCATGGCCCTCCCTTCCTGTCATCAGAAGAACTGAGGGAGAATTTGGTATGGAGAGAGTGACTCTGCCTTGCTAGGACTCCTGCTCTTTGCTCCAAGCCTCTTGTGTTGCTGCTGTTCTTGTCACTGTGGCAAACAGCTGGGAAACAAAAGAGAAGCTTGCATTTCAGGTTGTGCAGTCCGTTGTGGCAGGGAAGGCACGATGGTGGGAACAGGCCCAGCTCTGTAGGCGGGCGTACAAGGCACCAGGACACATTGCCAAGAACAGATGGAAACCAGATCCCTGGGGCTAGGAACAGAGTGGGTTGTGACCCTGCTGGAGACCCCCACCACCACCTAGGCCCATCTGTTAAAGGTTCTGCCAGCTCCTCAAAACAGCACCACTGGCTGGTGGGCAGGTAAGGGGACACCGCACACTCAAGCCACAATGACTCCCAGGTTCCCGACCCCTGATAGCATTCCATAGCTGGGCTTCCACAGGAGCAGGGACAAAGGCAAGCTGGGCTTGGCTGGACAGACTGGGGACACACCTGGAGCACATTCCAGCAGCCATTTGGTGTCTCCGACTTCCATTAACCAAATCTCGAAATTCTCACAGACTTGGCGAAGGATGTGCCTCCTGAGAGGTTCTAGATCCTGACAAGCCGTCTGTCAGTGTTAACGTCGCTGGTAGGCCACTGTACTGGGTCCTGTGCTGAATGTAAAGGAGAACCTGAGCTGCACACTCCTCTTTGTCTGCTTCCTGAAGTGTGCAGCATGGCCTCACTCTTCTGCTACCTTGGCTTCCCTGCCAGGGTACACTGGACCCACAAACTCTGACCAAAATAAACCTCCTTCATTAAGTGGCATTTGTCATATGTTTGTCACAGCAAAAGACAGATGACTAGTGCCTGACTTTACCACTGACACAGCTGAAGGTCCACGATTGGCAAAGGTCGCCACAGGCCTTCCTTCTCCCTTGCTAAACCATTAGATTATTATCCTTAAGCCAGTCATGCCAATTACCGACTTTGGCATCCATGTGTTGGGTAAACTGAGGCAGGCAGCCATTTTGGGGGGTGCTTACAACTATTGATGGAGGTAGATCCAGATACCCACAGCCAATGGCAGTCAGTGATTAGAGAAGTTATTCAGCAGATTTTTCTCTGAGGGAACAAAGTTTAACGTACTAGGGCTGACACTCCCTCGGGAGAGCAGAAAAATTATGAACTCTTTTAACTCCTTGGGACTGTCAAGAAAAAGAAAGAAAGAGAGAAAGACACACACGCATGCACACACACACGGAGAGGGAGGGAGAGGATGAAGCAAAAGGCAGGATCCAATAACTTTATACACACAAATATATACATATATGTATACATACATAAATTCATACATACAGACCTATAGACAGACATATACATTCACACATAGAATGGTTAGAGCAAAGCTTCAGCAAGCAGGCTCCAAGCATTTCACATATACACATATATGCATGCATACATACATACATACATACACACACAATTGGTGGATGAAGCAAGCTCCAACACACACCCAGACAAGCTTTACATATATGCATACATACATACACATAGTTGATGGGTAGAAGGAACAACATGCCAACCCTCACTCACACAAACTTTAGACATACACATATATCCACATAGTTGATGAATGGAAGGAACAATGTTCCAGTTCCCACACTTTATTTTTTCTTCCATAGCTTATATATCTCAGCAAACTCTTTCAAGCAGTATAAAATTACAGTGTGGTTAAGTTTTAGTTTTCTTCTACTAAATGATTATGAGAAGGTAGTGTGTTCCCCAATACCTTTACAAGAAATAGCATTATGTAGTACAGCTAAAGAAAACAAATTATTCCCAAAACCCCACCCATTCGTAACTAAGCAACTTGTTATAGATTGACAAAGGGTAAGAAAGCAGAGTAGTTTTCTCAGCCAGTTTCTCTTACTGGCAGGCAGCAATTTGTGGTTACAAAGAAGAGTAGTTATCTTGTCATTTATCTTGTAAGAATCTTAAAAGAATCACAAATTTAAACTTTTTAATAAAAATCAAAGCTACCTTAAATCCTCAGAATGCATATATACTCATCAGCAATTCTTTTTTTTTTTTACAGATTTATTTATTATTATATGTTAGTACATTGTAGCTGTCTTTAGACACACCAGAAGCGGGTGTCAGATCTCATTATGGATGATTGTGAGCCACCATGTGGTTGCTGGGATTTGAACTCAGGACCTTCGGAAGAGCAGTCAGTGCTCTTAACCACTGAGCCATCTCTCCGGCCCTCTCATCAGCAATTCTTAATAAATCATATCGGGAAGCTGAGTGCAAAAAATGGGTGTAAGAAATCAACCGTCACCTGTCCAGCCTCAGTGAGAGTCACGCCAGCCAGTGCTGCCATTGTTCTCGGTCCCTGACCATAAAATGTCCCTCGCGTAACTATTCCGAGTGTGCCTTTCTGAATTTCAAAGTGTTTCCTAAGACTTTCTCATCAGAGCCAGTAGCAAAAACATCTCAACCTAGCTTCACTAACATTTTATTTTTCCAAATGTTTTCTAAGGGCGGCGGTCATCGCTAACAATCTCCATCTCTCCACTCTAAGTTCTTTCCTAGGGAAGTGATTGAATCCTTAATCTGCTCCAGCAGTAATGCCTGAAAGAGATCAAGCACTATTAGTGTGAGTGCCAGAGATTCTGCCCAGTGATTGACTGAAACGCCCCTGAAAGGTTTCATCTAATTCTCAGATTAAGAGGGATGTGAGGGCAGCACACAGAGAACTCCACAACAGCATGAAGTCCTCAGGACTAGTCCTTAGCACAGTCACCCAGGTCTATTCCCTTCCTTATGTCTGACTAAAACTCCAAGGTCCAGCAATCAAAAGTCATTGTTTGGCTACACTGGCTAACAGTCCAATCAGGACTTACCAACTCCGCCTAACACAGACTTCCCCTTTGTCTCCTGCAGAGTCACCTGCTGCTGTCTTTGCCCCATCCAGAGGCAGCCCTCTGTCCCTCCTGGGTAAATAAAATCTCCTTTTGCTGAGAACTTGGTGTCTGGGTGTTTTCTGTGCTGACTCCAAGGCCAAATGACCTGTATGTCCCATTGTCAGAAACACCTGTACCTGGGCTCAGCTCTGGACTCAGTGAGGACTCTGGCCAAACTCTGAGAACTTTCCTACCCCTCCCCTGACCAGCAGAGGCTCGGCGAAGGCCACAGCCTCAGTCTATGCCTGCATCACAGAGTGACTGTAGTTGCCCTCCGTCACACTCCCACACCATTCACAGCACTGCTGCCTGGACTGGAAGATGACAGGGTGTGATTAACAACAGGGAGCACTCAGGAGCATCGGGGAGCACTACTCAGCATCACCAGAGCACGGTGAGATTTGTTTCATACCCAACAAGGTTTGGGAAAAACATTTTGTTTTATTTTACTTTCAACTACAAACCAAATGAGTTTTTCTCCAATCAGTTATTGATTTCAGACATGAATAGAATTCCAAGTTTGGACAATACTGTCAGAGACTGTGGCAGCAGGAGTGATAGGCCTCTGGACCTTAGCACAACTGACACCATGTTAGTAGCAACACTCTGACCTTAAAACTTAGCACATAGGCCCCAACATCTGCTAAAATGGGAACAAAGACCTAATCCACCAAAGACCTAGTCTAAAGTTTTAGGAAGATCCCTAAATGTCCTAACCTTGCTTTTTGGCTTCTGTAGTTCTGCTTCTTAGTAACTGAAGTGTGACAACCAGGATGGGGGTTTGTGCATAAAAGACAAAGAGCTGTAAGACTGAGGGCTGCAAGATTTGGGCAAGTTCCCTATGCAGCAATAAAGACTTTCCTTTTGGCTTTAATATGGTGTTCTCTGGTAAGCTCACCTCAAAACAGGAGAGGACCACGGAGACTGTCAGATCTAGGGGATGCTGAGGTCGAAGAAGCTCAGGCTGAAGAGGGCAGGGAACCAAGTGCTTGCTGCATCCTCTCTGGTGGCCTAAAAGGTGACCAGCCATCCTGTGTTACTAGAACTGCCTCTGTCTTACTACCTGCTGTTTGGGAAATATCTCAGAGCAAACGCTTTTTCTCACCAGCTTCTGGAGCCTTCTAAGGACATGGTCATTAATAACCAGACATGATTCATAATCAGAGCACTAACAGGACACCACCTGTTGGACTCAGCACCTCACTGCCATGGTAGCTGAACTGTTGCACCCTCTCTAATTAATATTTTGAAGTCTCAACCCTCAGTATCTCAGGGCATGACTGTATTGGGAGACAGAGCCTTTACACAGGTAATTAAGGGGACATGGGATCAGATGGAGATGTGGCAAATGCATTGTGACTTGTGTCTATATAAGATTCAGTCTCAGATGCTTAAGGATACAGTACGGCATCCATGCATACCCAGGAAAGAAACTGACCATGTTAGCATCTCCACCCAGCTTCCAGAACACCATATGGTTTAACATATGGTTAAACATATATAATATAATATAAATATAATGTATAGTTTAACATATGGTTAACATATATAATATAATAAATATAATATAATAAATATAATATATAGTTTAACATATGGTTAACACATATAATATAATATAATATAATATAATATAATATAATATATATAGTTTAACATATGGTTAAACTGAGCTCCACTGTTTGAGCCAGCTACTCAGTCTCTGGTCCTTGGTTTCAGCAGCCTTTGTGAATGAATGTACCCTATTTTACAGAAGAAATTGAAGCCCAGACTAGTGACCCAGCTAGTGCCCCAAGGGCTATGCAGAAATGTCAACCCAAGTTTGTCTTGGTCTAGTCCTGTGACCTTTGCTCCACAAACTGAATGAGATCAGACAGTTAACAATGACCTGTTTTTTCCTGACCTACCATCCAAGTACTGAAAAGTTCTGTGAGGAAAACAATTCTTCCAATCCCAGGAGACTCAGACTCCATACTCCTAAAAACAGCAAAGTGGGTTCCCCAAAACAAGCACAACTCTTCCAAAGAGAAAATCACTGATGGAATATTGATGATGGAATCGGGGGCTGATCACCCGGGATCTCCTGGCTGGTCCATCATGTACTTCCGGGCATTCTCAGACAAGGTTAAATAACAAGGTGATAGGACAAGCCATTTCTGACAGCCACGCCTGTCTTTACTCTTTAAAATCAACATGACTCTGTAAATGCTCTGGCAACCGATTAAACGTCAACCAGGCAGCAGCTCTTCCTACAGCCTTGAAATGAAGATAGTGATCTGGTCCAGGGAAGCAGCAGGAGAGCCCAGAAGCTGCTTGGGTCAGTCTTCGGGGCATTACAGACTCTGCTTGCCCATGCTGGGGCATGGTAGGATTAAAGGAAAAAGTACAATCTACTCTCATGGGTAACATAGAAAAGTGCAGGAGTAGTTTGTAGTGTCAGGGACACCCTAAGGAGGCATCTAGACCTCCTACAGTTCTTCACGTAACTATACATGAAATGAAACGAGTGAACTCTCTCAGCAGACAACCTCGGCCTATGCCAGCTCCATTCACTGAAAGGCAAAGACAAGTGCCACGTCTGCCTAGAACGAGGTAGGTGGTGACGCTCATCCATGCAGGAAGCTTGCAAGCCGCTCAGACCCCCTCTGTGCTCTGATGGGTCTCTGCACTCCTCCCAAATGAAGAATCAGTAAACTCTGTAAGACTACATCAGTCAACACCACAGATGGAGTTCTCATCTAATCACACTTTGGGAGCAAAATTCTCACGAGCCCACACCACCCCCCTATTCCCATGTTTTCTCAACCCTTCCTCTACCAGAATAGCCAAGTCAGTAGCAAGGCAAAGAATCTCACCTCAGAAGGGCATCTCTGTTTAGAAAGTAAGAATGATGCAGACAGTAACTCAGAATGAACATTCTCCTATCTGCCGACAAGTCACCAACCTAATGGCTGGGAAACACACTGTTTTCTCAGTACCTAAACCCCCGTCTAGACAGATAGATATTCTTTTAGTAAGAGGCTTACCCAATGCTGTACCATGGAAATTCAAAACAATATCCACCCAGCTTCCTTTTTTTTCTTCTATATATAAAATGAACTCCTGATAAAGTGTAAAGCAGAGACTAAAAGAAAGGATATCCAGAGACTGTCCCACTTGGGGATTCATCCCATATACAGTCACCAAACCCTGACACTATTGTGGATGCCAAGAAATGCTTGCTGAAAGGAGCCTGATATGGCTGTCTCCTGAGAGGCCCTGCCAGAGCCTTACAAATACAGAGGCAGATGCTTGCAGCCAACCATAGGACTGAGCATGGGGTCCCCAATGGAGGAATTAGAGAAAGGACTGAAGGGGCTGAAGGGGTTTGCAACCTCATAGGAAGAACAGAAATGTCAACCAACCAGATGCCCCAGAGCTCCCAGGGACTAAGCCATCAACCAAAGAGTATGTATGGCTTGAGCTGCATATGTAGCAGAGGATTGCCCTGTCAGGTATCAAGGGGAGGACAAGTTCTTGGTCCTATGAAGGCTCAATAGATGCCCCAGTATAGGGGAATCAAGGGTGGGGAGGTGGGAGTGGGGTGGTAGAGGAACACCCTTATAGAAGCAGGGGGAGGAGGGATGGGATGGGGGTTTCCAGGACAGGGCGGGACTAGGAAAGGGGATAACATTTGAAATGTAAATAAAGAAAATATCCAATAAAAAAAAGAAAGAGATACACTAAAGGATTAATTAATTAATTAATTAATTAATTTTAAAAGAGGATTTCTTTGTGTAGCTCTGGCTACCTTTGAATTTGCTCTGTAGACCAGGCTGGCCTTGAACTCAGAGATCCATTTGCCTCTGCTTCCCAAGCCCTGGGATTACAAGATAACAGCACTTAAAGCACAGTGTCTTTAACATCCTGTACTTCACTAAAATGTTTAAGATGTGTTTGGTGACATATTAATCTTACCGACTTGGAAATCTGAGGTAGGCAAATTCCAAATTCAAGCATAACCTAGGTACAAACTGGGTTCAAAGTCGGTTTATGGAAATAATTGAAAACCTATCTTAAAACATTTTAAATACAATGCAAATGGGGAGGGAGAACTGTGGGTGGGATGAATTGTGTGAGAGAAGGATCTAATTTTAATAAAAATAACTTTATTATAAGGATCTTACAAATAAAAAGCATCACACACACACACACACACACACTCACAAAGTGAAATTAACCAGTCCCACAGTTTACACATCTTAATGACCTTCTATAGCTAGCACGGCCAGCCTGAAGCGGCGGGCCTTCCCACTGGACCTACATTTTTAAAGATTCATTTCATGTTTAAGTGTGTGGCAGTGTGTGTGGATGGATGTGGGTGTGTGTAGGGATGGGAACGTGAAAGGAGAGAGCGTCCCCGTGCCCTGCACCTGGAGTGGTTGGGAGTCATGACACAGGTGTTAGGAGCTGAGCTCGGATCCTTCACAAGAGCGGTGAGCGCCCTTATGCACCGAGCCATCTCTCCAGTCAGGTCATGTTTTCTCCATGCCTGTCATCCTGACGGAGGCGAGGTGGACTTTCAGGGTCATTTTGCATTGATGACTATCGGGGTTGAACCGGCTTTTCGTGTTCTTCTTTTGAGAATGGTTGAGATTATTTTTGTTTTAGTTCTCTGTGTAGTCTAGATAGTAATCACCCATCAAGTAGATATGCAGCATAGAGTTTTCTTCCATTCCCTAGGCTGTCTCTTTCCTCAGTTGTTTCCTCCACTATGCAGGGAATTTTCAGCTTCATGAGGTCCCATCTATTGATTGTTGACCATATTTCCTGAGCAACTTCTTATTTCCTTCGCTTCGGCTATTGCTCTATGTGAGATATCAAACATTGCATTGAAAATGAGAGACACCCTTGCCTCTTTCCTGGCTTTAGTGGAAATATTTTTGAGTTTTTTCCTCATTTAGTATAATATTGACTATGGTTTGTCATTTATGTCCTTTATATTTTGTTAGGTTTTTTTTTTTTTTATTCCTTGTATCTTCAGAACCTTGATAATTATTTTAACACAGATTTTGTCTAAAACTTTTTTGGGGAGGCTAGAGAGATGGTTCAGTGGCTAAGAGCACTGGCTACTCTTCCAGTGGACCCAGGTTCAATTCCCAGCACCCACACGACAGCTCACAACTACAGTAACCCCAGTCTAAGGGGATTAGATGCTGTCTTCTGGTCACTGCAGGCACCAGGAACCCAAATGGAACATAGACATTCAGGCAGGCAAAACAGCCATAATTCAGAAAATAGTACAGTAAATGTTTTTAAACCTTTTTAAAAACTTGTTGAGATGATCATGTGATTTCTGTTCTTGAGTCCACATACGTAATATATTACACTTATTGATTTGTATATATTTAACTATCTTTGGATTTCTGAAATGAAACCAACATGGTCATAGTTTATTATATTTTAGTCACTTTCTTTTTTTGTTTTGTTTTGTTTTTTTAGTCACTTTCTTAAATTTCACATGCAAATATTTTACAGAGAGTTTTTCCCTCTATGCCATAAAGGAGACTGGAGTACAGTTTTTCTCATTTATTATTGTATCTTTGTCTATTTTGTTATCAGGATAATATTGGATTCATAAGAAGAATTTGTCAGCCTTATTTTTTATATGTGAAATAGCTTGGATTGGTTTTCCTTTAAAGTCCTGGTGGCACTCAACAGTGAATCTGTCTTTCAGTTGGTAGATTTTTTTATTACTATTTCCATCTCATTGGTTGTTAGGAATCTGTTTTAATTGTTTATTTTAATATTGATAGATTTTATGCACCTAGAAATTTTTTTAACATTTTTACTATAGTAGGTCTAGGTTTTTTAAGTGCATCTTGATGATTTTTCTGAGCGTTGTAATATCTCCCTTTGCATGCGTGGTGGGTATGCGTGAGAGTGCGCATGCGCAGCCTCAGGAGGCTGGTACACTTTCCACATTATTACCTCGAGATAGGGTCTCTCACTAAACCAGAAACTTGACGGTTCAGCAAGGATGGCTGGCCAATGAAATCTCAGATCTGCCCGTCTCTGTCCCCCACCCTCACCCCGTGCTGGGGTTACACACACACACACACACACACACACACACACACACACACATGCCTTGCCTGGCTTTTTACATGGATACTGAAAATTCAAATCCAGGTCTTCATATGTGCACCATAAGTGCCGTCTTCCACAAAGCCATCTTCCTAGCTCCAATGACTCCACTTTCATCTCTAATTTTATTAATTTGAGTCTTTACTTTGGCCAAGGGTTTATCGGTCTTGTTTACCTTTTCAAAGAGCCAAATCTTTCTTTCATTGATTCTTTGTATGGTATTATATTGTCTATTTCATTGAGTTCTGCCTTGATCTTTATTCTTTCTATCTACTAATTTGGGGTTTGCCTTGTTTACTAAGTCCCTAAGGTAAGCCATTAAATTGTTGTCAACCTGAGATCTTTCTGGTATTATAATATAGGAAGATGTAAGATAACTTTTCGCCCCTAGTACTGATTTCTCTGTATCACATAGGTTTAGAACATTGTAGTTCCTTTTACAATTTCCTTCTTCATTTCTTCAGTGATACATTCATCATTCAGTAGTGTATTATTTAATCTCTATGAGTTTGTGTGTATTCTGCAGTTTCTCTGGCTGTTGATTTTTAAGCATTATTCCATTGTGATCAGCTAGAATATAAGAAACTTCAATTATCCTATATTGGTTAAGATTTGATTTGTGTCCTAGCGCGCCATCTATTTTAGAAAAAAGGCCCGTTGGTGAGGACAGCTGCCTCTCGATAACGTTCTGTTGACAAGAACACGCACGCTGGCGTCATTGATGTGACAGCTGTCTGAGGTGAGCAGCAAGAAGGCGGATCTTGAGAAAAGAGCTCAACTCACAGGAGCAGTGACCAGCCCACATCTGAACATGTCGCTAGCGGTAGATGATACCCCAATCTTCTCGAGAGTTCCCCCATCCTAAGGGAGGGAAAACCTTTACTGCCTCAAATAAGCGGAAGCACTATCATTCCAGCAGAAGTCATGTCCACTGGGCCCTGTGACAATGGGTTTGAGTGAACAAGCTGTGCCCAGTCCCATGAGTGGCTGTAAATGGAGCATACAACCGCACTTTATCTCATCAAGATTGAATTTCTAAAGACTTCCTGGGAGTGTTGGTTTCAATGAACAGCAGAGGACATGCTTAAAAAAAAAGAATAAGCCATGAAACACGGGATTGTTTGTCAAACATCCTACCATAGAGATTTATTTCTGTTCCTTATATTGGGAGCTTAATAATGGGCAAGCCAGGTTTTGCCTCCTGACATAGAGTACCCCACTTTCTAAGAAGCGGATTGCTAGAAAAGTTCGACCTGAACCCACCCAGCTCCAGACTCCCAATCACTGGGCTAACAAGGAACAGCGATGTCTGTCCAGCAACTCTCGCGGCTACAATAAGCAAGTCCCATACTGATAGAGCAGAACCCCCACAATGTTTTCAACAAATGCATTGCAGATTAAAAAAAAAAAAAAAAAGCTGAAAAGAATAATTCCAGGCAGGGCTTAAATAAAAAAAAAAAAGCTTAAAGTAAGTTTCATTCATTTTATTATTTGGCAATTTGATGCATGCATATGATATATTCTGAGTATACTATTGCCCACATTCTGTCTTTATCTCCCTTCCAACACTTCTGAGACAAAGTTTACCTATTTTAAGCGAAGCTACCTTCAAACCTGTGAACCTCCTGCCTCTGTCTGCCGCGTGCTGGTATTACAGGTATGTACCAACATGCTCAACTTTGAAATACATTTCAAATGTAAAGCCAAACTTGGGCTTACACAGAGAGGTAAGAATCTTATTAAAGCCTGACAACATAGGGAAGCACTGTTAATAAGGCATCAGTTGCCATTGGGCATACATAGAAATATATTGGGCATTCATAGAAATGTTCCTTATTCAATAGCAAGTCATTGAAATATCTGTAGATACAGTAACACAACACCAGGAAAAGTAGAAAAGGGAAAATAAAACGTGGCATTCGTGAGACAGCACTGGCCACAGGGATCATTGTTAAACCTGGTACATGAGGGTAACACAGCTGTCAGCGGCAGTGGGGAGCTAGAGCCCAGCCCTGAGGTCATAGCCTGAAGATTTCCTACCTAAGGACAAGTCTTCTGTCACACCATGGAAAGAATTTCAGAATACATCAGAGTGAAGCAAAGCTATGGGTTTATTAAGAAGAGATGCCAGATTACACCCACTTCAGGTTGAAGTGCAGCATCTAAAGACAAAGAGAGGAGCTGCAGAGATGGCCAATGCACACCCCAGGCAAGGCAGGAGCCACACGAGTCAGCCTCTGTACACGCATGGCTTCCACGGCTTGCTCCCCGACAGTATTTGAAGGATGTAATTTATAACAAGGTTTGAAGACTAAGAAAAGTTTTTCAAGGAGCTGGAGAGATGGCTCAGTGGTTAAGAATACCCACAGCTACAGTGTACTTACAAATATAATAATAAATACATTTTTTAAAAAATTACAAAAATTAAAAATTAAAAAAAATACATTTTTAAGTTTTTCAAGTGAGATGTACACGTGCCAGTTTGCTCCTTTCTCTTTCCTTGATGAATTTGCTTTTGTAAAGGAAAGCAGAGGGGGTTTTCGGGGTCTGGTTTTTAGGGTCAGGCAGGATGGGGGACTGCTAATGCATTTGAACTCCGGGTCATACCGCAGACCTCCTGGCCCTAAACTAGTGTGTAGGCTGTTTCTAACACCCCTGTTGAGACATCCTTAAGAAAATAAGCATTATTCCATAAAGAATCTTGGTTTTATGATAAAGATTCTAGACGTTCAGCTAGTCTGGGTGCAAACCATGTCTCAGGATGATGAACTTCCCTTTCCACCTCTCCTTAATGTTTTTCTAATCCTGTCCGGCCTCCTGAAAATACTCTGCTTTTGTAGGCTTTTCACTCATCACAATAAAAAAGGGGAGGGCGGAGGGTTTAATCTTCATAATTAGCATATTCTGATATTTGCATAAATTAAGACTTCCTGTCTTCTGCAGGATTTCTCACCACCACCATGACATAAGCACACTAAAAGTGTAGGTGAGCACTTTGCTTACAAAGAAGAAAGTTAAGCCACTCATATAAAAGACCAGCAACATCTTTTTTTTTTTTAAATCTTCATTCTGTAGTAGGGAATTAGAGTGGGAAGAAAAAAATGTTGTGGCACCTATAGTCATATTATCAAAAAGTGACCTTCTTCATCCATTATCACTGGGGCACAACCCATCTCCCAGTGGGGCTGCTGTCCCAGCTAAATGCAGAAGTGTAGTTAGGAAACACTAATTAACCGTTGAATTGGCACATGGAAAATCAATAGTCAGAAGACTAGAGTGACCTTCTGCTCATGGGCTCCTGTCCTCTCTTCCCAAAGGGAAGGCAAATGAGCACCCATGCTGCAAACAATGAAGACACAGCCATCATCACTGTCCTCTTATCTCTAAAAAGTAACTTACCATCACCGTGAAGGGAAGCCACCTGCAGCCAGACAGGCATCGCAGAAAGGCTCAGCGCTGTGCGTGACCTCACTGGTGGGCGCCCCTCAGCAGCCGGGAGGAAGCTGCCAGGACTCCAAGAAACGGATTCCACACACTGCCCTTAAAACTGTTGTGTTCAGTGAGGACAGATGAAAGATATCTTTCAGAGGATAAAGGTGGTCCTGACAGAGGCCCTGCTCATCTGCCTGGCCTCTCTCAAAGACCTGAAGCTAGTCTCCCATGCTGGATCAAAAGCAGTAGCAGAGAGCCGACTCTTTCCAGAGCATGGCAAGCACTTAACGGACTCATTCAGATGTATGGCGAATTCTTCCATGTGCTGCTGGGTCCTTCCTGTCCTCTCAGGTTTATCAAAACCCAAACATGGTGAGCCAGAGAGATGGCTCGGCAGTTAAGAACATTTGCTACCCTTGCAGAGGAACCAGGCTCAGTTCCCAGCACCCACACGGTGGTTCAACATCTTTAACTCCAAATCTAAGGGGTCTGATGCCCTCCACTAATCTCAGAGGACACCAGACATACACATGGTACACAGATATACATGCAGAAAAAAAATTCACCTACACATAAAATAAAAATAAGTTCTTTAAAAAAAACTGAGTTGCTCAGAGATAATGTTTAATCTCTCCATCTTTCAACAATAGGTCACAAGATAGTGAAAATTAGCTAAAATATTATTTATGCATTCAGTGAGTAGGTATTAATTGCCAGTTGTACTCAGCTATAAAACATTCTATATGAAACTTGGGGAGGAGGACAGGGAGGGGGAGCAGGAGGAGGATCAAGAGGAAGAAGAAGAAGAGAACAAGGAAGGAGGAGAAGGAGAAGGAAGAGGGAGAAGGAGAGGGGGAGGGGAGGGGAAGGGAGAGAAAGAAGACAAATAATAAGAGGAGGAGGAGAAAGAAGAGAAAGAGGAGGAAGACGAAGAGGAGGAAGAGGAGAGGGAGGAGAAGGGGAGGGAGAGGAGGGGGAGGAGGAGGGGAGGAGGATCAAGAGGAAGAAGAAGGGAACAAGGAAGAAGGGGAGGAGGAGGAGGAGGAGAAGGAAGAAGGGGAGGAGGAGGGGAGGGAAAGAAGACAAAGAATAAGAGGAGAAGGAGGAGGAGGAGGAAGAAGAAGAAAGAAGAAGAGGAGGAGGAGGGAGGAGAGGAGGAAGAGGAGGGGAGGAGGAGGGGGGAGGAAGAGGAGGAGGGGAGGAGGAGAAGGAGGAGGGGAGGAGGAAGAGGGGAAGAGAAGGAGGAGGGGAGGAGGAAGAGGGGAAGAGAAGGAGGAGGGGAGGAGGAGGAGGGGAGGAGGGGAGGAGGGGAGGAGAAGAAGGAGGAGGGGAGGAGGAAGAGGGGAAGAGAAGGAGGAGGGGAGGAGGAAGAGGGGAAGAGAAGGAGGAGGGGAGGAGGAAGAGGGGAAGAGAAGGAGGAGGGGAGGAGGAGGAGGGGAGGAGGGGAGGAAAGGAGGAGGAGGAGGGGAGGAGGAAGAAGAAGAAGAGGAGGAGAGGAGGAAGGGGGAGGAGGAGGGGGAGGAAAAGGAGGAGAAGGGGGAAGAGGAGGAGGAGGAAGAAGAGGGGAAGAGGAGGAGGGGGAAGGAAGGGGAGGAGGAGGAGGGGGGAGGAGGGGGGGAAGAGGAGAAGAAGGGGGAGGAGGAGGGAGGAGGAAGAAGAGGGGGAGGAGAAAGAGGAAGAGGGGGAGGAGGAGGGGGTGGGGAAGAGGAGGGGAGAAGAGAGGAGAAGGAGAGGGAGGAGGAGAAGGGAGGAGGGAGAGGAGGAGGGGGGAGGAGGAAGAGGGAGAGGAGGAGGGGAGGGGTTTGGGGAGGAGGAGGGGGAAGAGGAGGAGGAGGGAGGAGGAGGGAGAGGAGGAGGAGGGGGAAGAGGGGGAGGAGGAAGAGGAAGAGGGGGAGAAGGAGGAGAAGCGGGAGGAGGAGGAAAGGAGGAGGAGAAGGAGAAGGAAGAAGAAGAAGAAGAAGAAGAAGAAGAAGAAGAAGAAGAAGAAGAAGAAGAAGAAGAAGAAGAAGAAAGTGAGCTCTGAGTTTAGCTCTGGCCTGACAGTTAAAACCTTGTTTAGCCTAACTTCATGACTATGAGTAGTGAAGCAAGCTGACAAAGAAGAGCTAGGCCTCTCCCTTCCCTAGAACCAGATGAGAGCACTAACAGCACAAACCCCAAGTGCAGCAGACAGCACAAGCGTTGCAGTTGCAGAAACCAAACAGAAGAGGATGTCATCTTTTTAAAGTAGATTGACTGACTGTTTTGTACACAGTGAAGGGACAACTCTCCCTTGTTAGAGAGTTGACAGAGATAGGGTTGGTTAGCTGTGGGGAAATGTGTCAGGAAACAAGTACCCAGAAGAACCTGCCACTTCTCTGAATGAGTCTGTTAGATGCTCACTGTGACCCGAGGAGGGACAGGCTCCTCTACTGCTGACTTGTCTTGTACAGGGGATTAGCTCCTGGGCCTTTGAGAGGCTCAGGTAAAGGAGCAGGGACAGGCATTTATTAAAACCCCTTTACCTGCCTGGCCTAATCTGAGGCTCCTAGATGGAAGCTGAGGAGTTGGGTGTGTCCTGTTCTAAGCAAGGAACCTTACCAAAACCATATCCAGTGTATAAACTGGGGTTTGGAGCTCCAGGTGTATAAAATGAGGACATGACTTCTCCAAGGCATGGTTGAGGAGAAGGGCTTTTGGTTTTAGTTTTGTAGATATGATGAAGAGTCCAGAGCAGAGAAAATAGTTGACTAAACATAAGCAGTAGATTGAACAGAGTCATGAGAGGAGAAAGAGGAGCAGAGCAAGGGAGGGGGGAGACCAAGAGAGACGGTCGGAGAGTGGGAGCCAAGAGGACAAAGAGAGCACGGGGCCGAAATGGCAGGGTTCTATAGGAGTGAGAAGTGGGGCTGGACACGTTTAGGGTAAGGGCTGGGGTGAAAGGAGATGGGAGGAGCCAGGGACCAGCGTGGACTCTGTAACTGGGATTTGCAGTGCTGAGTCGGAATGCTAATCGGCACTACAGTTAGCCATTGGTCCAGAATTGTTTTTGGACTTGACATTTGCCAAGTACGAAGACCTGGCAGAGTGCTTGAACCACATTTCAAAAGGAAAAACAGCTGATGACTAGCAACCATGATGGCCCTAGAGCTATGCAGTTGTGGTACTGAGGGAACTTGAATACGTTTTGGAACACAGACCTTTCCTTGGGAAATTACTGAATAACAAAACAGGGAAGGAATTCTTCAGGTATCTAGGACACACACACACATACACACACATGCACATACATACACACACACACATACACACACATATACATACACATACACACATATACACACATACATACACACATACACACACATGCACATACATACACACACACATACACACGCATATACATACACATACACACATATACACACATACATACACACATACACACACATGCACATACATACACACACACATACATACACACACACACACACACTTTAAAACTAAGACCAGAAGCAGGCAGGCAAAAGAGCTCAGTGAGAAAAGGTGCTTGCCACCAAACCTAAGAGCCAGAGTTCAATGCCTAGGACCCACACAGTGGAAGAGGGGAATTGATTCCAGAAAATCGTCCTCAGACCTCCAGGCATGCACCTTGCCATATGCACACACACACACACACACACACACACACATACACACACACACACTCATGCCCACAAAATAAATACATGCTTAAAAAATTTTGTAATGAAATTGAGATTCAATTATCCTATTTGGAATTATCAAGTTTGCAAAGCAAAATGGTAGATTTAACAATAAGGAGGAAGGAAATACATCTGTCAGTGTTTCTACTTTATGCCAGTAAGTAGACAATAAATAAAGGGCAGAGGCTAGACCTACAATATGAAAATATTAAAGAAATCTCTAAGAGCTCTACAAATAGGTTATACAAATTTGGTGTTGTCATAAGAATACCCCACTCACTTTAGAGGTACACATAGAATGGAGTCAGGACAGTGTGTGAGATAGGAGGTGGTATGGGTTATAGGGAAGGAAAGGGTTAAAGCATTAAACTGGAAAATAAAATATAATGTAGAAAGTGCCAAGCTAGACCACTTAGGCCCTTGATTTAATTGCCATCCCCTCCCAAGCTTTAAGGTTAGAAATATCTATTATAGCCAGGCAGTAATGGCACACACCTTTAGTCCCAGAACCTGGGAGGCAGAAGCAGGCAGATTTCTGAGTTTGAGGCCAGCCTGGACTTCAGAGTGAGTTCCAGGACAGCCAGGGCTACACAGAGAAACCCTGTCTTGAAAAACAAAAACAAAAACAAACAAAAACCAAAAAAAAGAAAGAAAGGAAGGAAGGAAGGGAGAGAGAAAGAAAGAAAGAAAGAGAGAGAGAGAGAGAGAGAGAGAGAGAGAGAGAAAGAAAGAAAGAGAAAGAAAACTACAAGTTTGGCAGATGAGACCGCTCAGTGGACAAAGTGCCTGCTACATAAGCCTGATGACCTGCCTTCCGTTCCCAAACACAGCTAAAGATAAAAGAAAAAAATTAACTGCACAAAATTGTCTCTGACCTCCACACACATAAACACCTGACCCCATCACACCACACACACACACACACACATACACACACACACACATTAACAAGAAATAAAATATAGTTTACAAAATAAGAAAAAAAATATTGAAGTAAGATAATAAGTAGCATTTCAAATCAACCAAAAATAAGTCAAAAATAGTTTTTCAAAGACATAAAAACTTAAAACAATCATCTGATAATGCTGAACAGATATGATAATGAACTCATAATGAAAAAGGAAATAAATTTGAAAATTAGAAACAGAGTGTTCCTCTCATAATTTAATAAACAACTTCTTAAGAAGTACAAATACATTCAGTATAAATGTAATTTAATAAAACTCTTCTTATAGTAAAACAAAAGAGAAACCTCTTGAACCTGGTACAGACCTTTAGAAATGCCTAAAATCATCCTTAATGACTTAAAAAAAAAAAGTGAACGTTCCCTTAGGATCAGGGACAATACAAATGTTTCTCTGCCCATCCTGTCACTCAAATACAGTGAAGACCCCAAGCACTAAGACAAGAAAAGAAATTAAAAGCCTCCAGATTAAAGAGGGAAAGTAAATGAATGTTGCTTGCAGATGGTATGATCATCAGCACTAAAATCCTAATAGAATTTTTTTTGGAATCTGCTAAAACCAACTAATGAATGTGTTAGAACTAAAGATACATGGTTGGTTTTTTCCTATACATTAGAAGGAAAGCTTTTCAACAAACAGTACCAAAAAATTATACCAAAATATGAAAACATATGCTTATATAATGTGTAAACATTAAATTATGTTAATCATGGAATAAATGTAAGAGTTAAAACAGTGTAATCTCTAGTTGGTAACTATACAAGGATGTCTACTGTAACATTGCTTCCAATAAAGAAATTAAACATAACCAAAATTATCTGTTATAGTTATTACACAAAATGAAATACCATCGAGTCCCTTGTTTGTTGGTGATGGGAGCTTGCTACATAACTCAGACTGGCCTTCAGCAGGCATCCTCCTGCCTCCTCCAACAACCAACTGCTGTGATAATCAAAAGCTGTCTGGCATCACCCTGAAAGGTTAGTATTTTTCATTCTTAAATTGTACAAAGGGATGCTAACAGATAATTTATGCATATATTTCTCAATTTGTGTTTTTGTAAATCTATAGAACATAGAGTGTGTGTGTGTGTGTGTGTGTGTGTGTTTGTGTGTGTGTGTGTGATAAAATGTTTTGTATAGGGTTTTAGAGTGGGGCAGAAAAATTAGGAGGAAAGATTAATCAATTCCAGGATCTCCTGTGTGCTAAGCACACACTCTTCCACTGAGCCACATCCCCAGTTTGGACAAAAATTCTCAAACTTTAGGGAGTGGCACCAGGAATAAGAGACGTCAGAAAAAAGGAAAATAATATAAGTCTTTTTATAACAGCCCCCCCTCCTTTTTTTGCAATGCACATATTTTAAAAGATAAACTAAGGAAAGGGGGGGCGGGAGTGAATGAGAAATCTCTGGAAAGGAAAGTCTTCCTGTCCGGATATGCGGTGAGGTGTGGGGGGTGGGGAGCAGGAACCACAGGGAGCCAGAGAAGAGACAGAGAGAAGCAGGGCCATACCTGAGACAGAGGGGACTGACAGAGTTGTCTAGGAATTCCTCATCCCTGCCCTCTGAGGGCCACCAAGCTTAGGTCCTTGGATCCCACCACACCTCCTACGGCATTCTTTTCAGAAGCGTCCCCACCTCCCCCCCCCCCACACACACACACACAAGCCAACTGAGATTCTCACAAGCTGGCATTTTCCTTAATATCCCAGGTGGTCTAGCCTCAGCCCTTACAGAATATCGTCATTTAGTCCCTAATGGAGGTGCCTTACCTGTGCCAGGTTCAAACCAAAGCAACCTGCAGCCTGTGTCCGGGACCTCCTAGGGTTGGTGAAGCCTATCAAGTAGGATATAAATAGAAACCTGTCCAGCAACATTCTGTGCTCAGGAGGATGATGCCATTTCTAAAGATCACTGTTCAGAAGCCTCCTCGAGATGGTAGAGTGCAGTGTATGTAAGCCACAAATCAGAAAAGAATGTTTTCAAACCTCTAGAGCTTTTAGGAAGAGGAAAGTTTTAAAAGCCAGAGGGAACATAAACATTGTATAGTATACTATATTGTCATATATCACATATATAATAATATATATTAAATATAGCAAACATTCGAAAATATACACAGTGAGAATACATATTCCTGGCAACCATGAACACATGAGGGAAAAATTTCTGACCTAAATACAAGCTAGCACCACATGATTATACTATCAGAGTGGGAACTGATTTCTTCACCACAGCCTATCTGCACATGATAGGACCAGTTCAAGTATGCTCAAACACTATCTATCTCTTTTGGAAGACTGCCCTCATGTTCCTGCTGACAGTGACCTTCCCTGATGGCCCCACTGGTTAGATATTCTTTCCTAGTCCTTACCATATGGCCTGACATTTCGCTAGTTACATACTGGTCTTCTCTACCAGTGAGTTCCCTGTAGAGACCATCGCTTAGTACCTTACTCTGACCCATAGGCAAATATCCATCCAACTAATGCTCAATGGAAGTTCCATACTGGAATAAAAACCTGTGAGGTTGATGGTGTAAATCTCAGAGCTGGAGAGGCTGAGGCTAGAGGATCAGGAGTTCAAGGTCACCCTGGCTATACAGGGCATTTAAGACTAGCCTGGATTTCATAAGATGTCATGCTGGCTAGTTTTTATGTCAACTTGACACAAGCTAGAGTTAACTGAGAAGAGGGAGCCTCGGCTAAGAAAATGACTCCATAGATTAAGCTGTAGGCAAGCCTGGAGGACATTTTCTTAACTAGTGACTGATGAGGGAGGGCCCAGCCCATTGTGGGTGGTGCCATCCCTGGGCTGGTGGCCTGGGTTCTGTAAGAAAGCAGGCTGAGCAAGCCATAAGGAGCAAGCCAGTAGGCAACACCCATCCAAGGCCTCTGCACTAGCTCTTGTCCAGGTTTCTGCCCTTTACGAGCTCCTGCCTTGGCTTCACTCAATGGGCCATGGCCTATAAGATGTAAGGCAAATAAACACTTTCCTCCCCAAGCTGTTTTTGGTCGTGGTGTTTTTATCAAAGCAATAGAAACCCAAACTAAGACTGATTGCGTCTCAAATAAACAAATAAATTACCAGTTAAGTCTTTCTAATTGAAAATAAAACATTGTCACGCTAGATAGCCAGCTCCGTGGTTGCGAGCACTTACTGCCCTTGTGGAGGGCCTGAGTTCCGTTCCTATCACCCAAACCAAGCAGCTCACGACTACCTGTAGTTCCAGTCCTAGGGAATCTGACATTCACTTCTGGCTAGGGCACCTGCGTTCACATGCACCTACCCACACATAGACTAACACACATACACATACTTTTTAAAGATCACAAATCCTTATAAAAACTGATTTCATAGAATATTCATAAATGAGACCATTATGACATTTGCTAAATCCTACAATTCAAATATTAAACATTAAATATTTCTTAATGCAAATATCTCTACTATTAGGCATGGTTACACACACATTTAATCCTAGCATTCAGGAGGCAGAGGCAGAGGCAGGATGGTTTCTACACGTTCAATCATGTCTTATCATGAACCAGTCATGGGGTTAAATGCCTCTGAGCAGGGCAGCACATGAGTTAAGGTAAGGTCTGGCATTTTGGTTTCAATAGAAGCCTGGAAATGAGGGGGGTCAGCTCTGAAGGTGCTTTGGGTGAGGTGTGGGAGCAAAGGCCAGGCTATGAAGTTCATCGGCTCTGAACTCTAAGTCACGACTCTGGAACATTCCTGGGTGTCCCAGGCAACCCTATTCACAGAACTGCACCCATAGTTGCTCTACCTGGGTTGCTGCTCTGAGCGCTGGAGACCCCTGGGCCCATAGAGCTGGCAGGACAAGGAAAGCAGATGCATGCTAAATCTGATTTACAGAGAAATCAGATAAAATCACAGTTTTCACAGGCTGGTCATTCGTCCTTCTAATGACCTACTTTTCACAAATTAGCTTCTGTGGATTACAGTCTTAACACAGACTTCACTTGTAGACACGATCACAGTTTGCAAAAGCCGTGAGTAACTGGGAAAACCCTAATCATCACAACCCATTCTGTAAACGACTTGGTTTGGCTTAGAAGACCTTAAGCTCCAGGATGGAAAGTTACCAAGTCGTAGCATAAATCAAAGTAGAGGGGCGGGCAAGGTGGCTCAGTGGTAAGATCAGGTTGCTTTTACAGAGGACCCAGCTTCAATTTCCATCATCGCCACGGCTTCTCACAGACTTCCATAACTCCAGTTTCAGAGGCTCTGGTCCCTTCTTCAGACCTCCCAGCGCATCAGGCACAGACACACATGCAGGCAAACTCATGCTCCTAAGATAAACAAATCTAAATACTTTGATCAAAATAGAAAACGCTATGATTTGGTCAAGGGAGGTTAAGTGTGGATGTTAGAGGGATCTTCTAAATGTGCAAGATGGATTAATCCCAGCGAGTTCCAAATTGCTTCACAAATATGCAACCAGTTAATGAAGGCCTGCTTAGAGACAGGAAGTGCTGGCAGGCATCCTTGCTGAATTGATCAAACCTGGGGCTGTTGACCCTGAACCTCCAAGGGAGGTTGAAGCCACTGATGCCTGGGTTGACTTCTGAGTGTCCTTATTCAATGGTCAATGAAATTTTAGACACTACACATCAACAATGCCGAGAGAAAGAGAGATTTGTGACATAATGCAATTTGCTTAATATTGTTCAGCTTGCTAGCTAATTCACAGGCCAGTCACGACGCAGCAGCCACTAAGGAACGATCCATAGCACAGCCATGACAATGATTAACTAAATGATCAGATTTTTCACCTCCTTACCAAAGCCTGGGGAAATCTGAGCTGGGGCTGCCTTAACTGGCTCTGCGCGAAATACATTTAAAAGCAACTACAAATTACTGATGACTAATGCCCTTCAATTTGGCCTCAAGCTGAGAGATTGTGGGCAGGAATAAAGTGTTTTATAATCCCAGAGGCCTGTTCTATTATAGACTGCAGGGGACAAATCAAGTGGCTGTGAACATGTTAGGTTCATGTGTGCTGTGTCCATGATGTATGCAGGGATCCTACACCTTACAGTGTGTGATTGTGGAGCTGTAAGGCATGTGTGGTGTATGTGTGTGTTTGTATGAAAATCAGTACTGGAAAAGGGAATTTCCCCTATTTAGTAGGAGTTCAACAGTCCACACAAAGGCAGAGCTGGCTCTGAGGACCCAGAATCTGTGACGCCTGACAGAGGCCCAACCCCCCGTGTCTCTCTCTCTCTCTCTCTCTCTCTCTCTCTCTCTCTCTCTCTCACACACACACACACACACACACACACACACACACCAGTTGCCTTTCAGCCAGGGTAACCACATCTGCCCTTTGCAGAAAAGCAATCGGAAGCAAGCGGGAAGGAAGCTTGAAGGAACATGACACAGCTCACATGGATGACCTATTTTCTGAATCCAGCTTTTGTGTGGCTTTCGTTTCTTCAGCGAACAGCAGAACCTTTTCAGACCCCGAAAACAAGGCAGACTGCATTCATCAGAATGTGTGGAACACCATCACAAAAGGACTCTCTTTAAGGATTAGTCTGTGCATATGTGTTTTGTGTCAATGTTATGTCATAGGTCAGCTATTAACGTTTGAGCCATCTCCCTGGCCCCAGAGGAAAGAAAGGTCTTGCCTCCCCATCCAGGCCCTAAGTGGGTTAGCCTCAGATGACTATTATGGGAGGGGCTGACACATCCATCAAATCCTTGCTGGATTTACTTCCCCTATTAATCAAGATTAACTTGATGGTGACAAGTCATGGGTGAGCCTACTGTGTGTCCTATCAGCACACCAGGCACAATGACAGCCACTCTTGAGGGTTCACCACACATGTCATTTGATAATTATGATTCTTTATGTCCCAACTTCAGGCTGCAAAGGCCCTTCCTTCCCTACCAGTGCCTGATCAAAACAAATCATTTCTCTGAGTGCTGTGCTCAGTCAGATACAGTTGACAGGGTCACTCTTTAGAACTACTGATGTGACAGGACACCTGACATTGTTAGTGGTTAGTTTCTGAAGTTCGAAAAGTACCTGATAGCTTTCAGTGACACACTGTGGGATGTATGCAGAGGACTGAGGTAAGGAGAGAAAAGGGAAGCTAGGAATAGGCAGTCAGGAAGCTTCCCTTCGGGTCAGCAAGCTACGTGAGACCCTTGAGCAGTATCTGAATCCTGCAGAGCAGCAGGAGCCGAACACTGCTGTGTCTGGTGAGTCCAAAGATTCACAGGAAGCATCTGGCCAGCTCAGGATCAAGACTCAAGTTGGAGGACTTCCAGGATCCAGTGACTCTAGATGCTGTTTTGGAGGAAGCAGGGAAGTGGTCGGTGCACACACCACAGGGCACACCCAGGAGTGGGGTGTCAGAGCCCAGGGAAACACAGGAGGATGCAGAAAGCAAGAGCATGCCTAAGAGACCAAAAAGCTCACCGCTGTTGGTCGTAATGCTCTCTTGCCTTTTAATTTACTGCTGAAGGGATCTTAAAGAGAGTGTGGGAGCTGGGGTAACGGCTCAGTGGTTAAGAGCACTTGCTGTTCTACCAGAAGACCCAGGTTTGAGTGCCAGCTCCCACACTGCAGTTTCAGTTCCAGGGTGGTCAGTGCCCTCTTCTGGCTTTTAAACACCGGGCAGATGTGTGGTACACAGATGGACATGCAGGCAAAGCATCCGTACACAGAGAAAAAAAGTTAGAATAGAAATAAAGAAGGTGTTCCCCATCTCCGCAGTACCCACGGAACACATAACAGTCACCACAGACTAGCTCATAGACTCAGGCTCTCATCATTGGAATTAATACATTCACCATCTTGTCTACTTGCTGGGGGTATAAACTAAAGAATATGAACAGGATGTTAACCAGACCAGTCTGGTTCAGGAAGAGGGTTCATAAGGACACTGAATGATGGCACTGGGTTAGAGTTCAATAGTCTCATTTGGGGCAGAACTTTCCAGCAGCATGTGGGGAGAGCTGAGATCTTTAGCTTCGAAGTGATAAGGGGGGGGGGGGGTCATTCTGGTGAATGGATGCTGGAAATTTGGTCAAAGAATGCAAGAAAGGGAGGGCAGAACAGGGAACCAGCAGGGTCCCGGGTCAGCAGGGGGGTACAGTCTGTGAAACAGGGACATGGAAGGTCACAGTCTGCCCAAGCTGAGGGTAAAAATTCCAGCTGCCCCTGCAAAGGAGTGGCCCAACAGACTGCACCAGGACTGTCCCTGCCCTCACAGAGGGCAGGCGATGGGTATGGGCCTGGCGATACACCTGCCTCCTCCCTCCTCCCTTCAACCTGTACGGTATTTCGTAGCTCAGAGGGACCTCCAGAGAGAGAGAAACATGATCCTGAAAGAAGCCAGCCATCTGCTCTGCTCCACATGAAGCATTTCCACAGTACAAACTGAAGTATGGCCAGGCAGTGGCGGCGCTCGCCTGTAGTCCCAGCACTTGGGATGCAGAGGCAGGCGGATTTCTGAGTTCTGAGGCCAGCCTGGTCTACAGAGTGAGTCCAAGACAGCCAGAACTATACAGGGACACCCTGTCTCGAAAAACCAAAATAAATAAACAAATTAATTAATTAATTAATTAACTAATTAAAAAAAGAACTGAAGTATGTCACATTCCCAGTGAAGTAGCAACAGCAGCCTGGCAGCCGTATGCCTAATTCCTCATCTCTAAGGTCAAGCAAGATAGAATCTATTAATTTTAGATTTGCTTGGGCTACTATCTCCAGTGGAGCTAACAACAAGAGCACCCCATAGACACACACACACACACAAATTCCATACACCTCACCACCACCACCACCACCGCCACCGCCACCGCCACCGCCACCACCACCACCACCACCACCACCACTTCCACCAACAGCTCAGAAGCAAAAGAATGCTGCATGTAGCTTTGAAAAAGTCCCAAACATCACACAGTCAACATCATACAGATAGGGACCTACCATGTGCCCCATACCTAGCCAGACCCTGTGCTAGGTGTGGGACCACATAAAATTAAACTAGAACAATGATGAGATTTATGAATGAACGAACAAACAAATTAATGAGTGAATAAATGAATGAATACAATTTGATTCCACAAAACAATTAATATAACTAAGAAATGTGGGTATGAGATTCATTTTTTTCCTAGTAGAAATAGAATTTTTCATCACACTGGTTCATGATCACGCGTGTGCACAGAACAACCTCCAACACTCACAAGTAGAAAGACTCGGTCCTCCAAAAGGGAAGACCATTTAAAAAAACAAAATTTCCTTATAGTTTTATGGAATACTAGGTACTTGGTGGCTGAAAATTGTCAAGGTAGACCAAAGAGCTATCTTTTGGCTTTTTTCCCTCTAGGTAATCTTTCCTAAGAAAATTCTATTACACTTCACTCTAAACAGATGCATTTCAGACAGAAACAAAATCATCCATTTTCTGCTCTACTTTAATATCCACATTTTCATTTCATGGGTTTTATCCCTCAATTCTAAATGACACTCTAAGTCAAGTGAGAATTTAACCAATGTCACCACCCAACAGTTTTGTTTTGTTTTAAATAAATCTTGGTGATGAGAAGAGGGCTACTGGGTATTATTAAATCTGCTCTAAATGAAAAACAGGACAAGCAATGGATGCAGTGATAGATTAAAAACTATATAAATCAGATACACACTTATGTGTGTTGCCCACATATATATATTCACGGTGCTGGGTACCCGAAGACCACGCCTGTGCTCAAAGGGACACAGAAAGAACGGTTGGAGGAGGAGAGACACACCCAGGACTGTGGCTTTGGTGTGTCCCGCCAAGGCAGCATCTGCATCTTGTATCTCTTCTCTCCTACAGAGAAGCCACCTCCCACCATCTCGAATACTTAAAACCCTGTGAGACTGTCATAGCCGTTCCCTAATCAGACTTTGGATGAGATCATGTTGAAATACTTTTAGAATTCATATTTTTAAACGAGTCCTTCTAATTCACCCTCTAATCGAAGGACAGTGTGTCTTATTCTACCAACAAATATGCAGTCGTGTCAAGGATGGGACCTCACTGGTCTCATGACATGAATGATTCCCAAAGAAATACAGGATGTTGTGTGCATAGGGCATAAAAGCTCGATCTCGGCCCTGTGGTGGTTAGCCCACTGGCTCACACACTGAAAGCATCTGGGCGAGATTTTATCCCCAGATCCTACCCTTGGGGATCCTAGTTTAATTGGCCTGGGCTACAGCACTGAGAACCTTTGGGTTTTAAAGCCTCCCAGCAGAGACAGAGTCTGAGGGCCCTGGTGTGTTCCTCAGCCCTGGCCAGCGGGAGAAGCCCTGAGGGGCTTATCTAACAGACTGTAGGCTACTCGGTCCTAACACTCCCCGAGGATGCTAGCCCAGAGTGTGCATCTCTAAGGAGCTATGAGGAGATGTGGGTGCATACCATGAGAAACAGTGCTCTGGGGATGGTGGAGGGAGGGAGGGTGGTCTGTGCTCTGTGGAGGAAAGCTTCATTGAAAGGCCCAGAGAAGAGACAGAATATGGGCAAGAGTTCCTGGAACCACAGACTTCCTGCAGGGCCAGCTTGGCGATGGAAATCAGTGTGCAGTGAGGTCTAACGGCAGCTGGGCATCCGCCTGGTTCTGGCATCTGTGGTTCTCAATAAGGAGAGAAATGACTTCTCCAGGCCAAAGAGACAGATCCTCCCCACCCCTCTGGCCTGTTTTACTTTATATTTTGCAAAAGTATTTCACTAAACTTCACAGGCTGTCCTTGAACTCACTGGACAGTCTAGGTGGGCCTTGCAACCTTCCTGCCTCGACCTCCGGAGTAACTGAGACAAGACCTGGTTTACAAATAATCTTTTTGAAGGAATTCACAAAGCTGGGATGTCCCATGAATTGGCCCTTAACTCTTTGGTTATTCAAAAATCTAAGCTGGGTCATTTTTGAAAGACGGGTAACCCTTCGGAAGTATAACATTTCATATCTCACATGATTCCCTTGCAAACGCTACCTTTCCAGTGCTTGCAGAATTCCTGGAATGAGGGTGAGAGCGGCAGTCAGTGTTAGAGGACTTGTCTAACGTGCTTCAGGCCCTGCCTGGGTCCAAACCACCACTGCGGTGGAAGGGGGGGGGGGAAGAAAGAAGGAAGGGGGGATAAAAAGAGGGAGGGATGGAGGTAAGGAGGGGGAGAAGGAGGTCCACATGCCTCCACTGTGTGTTTTCACCAAAGCTCTAGTGGGCTAACACTCCTGCCTCCTCCCGCCATCCCTCCTCCCTACCCCCCACCCCCACCCTGTGAGCATTTTTCCAGACAGTAGCTCTTAACACCCACATGCCTCTACCTAGTGATTTTAGGTTAAAAACCACTGCTGGAAAGATGATTTGAACATGCATTAGGTTTCTGAAACCCATTTAGAAAAAGACACAGCACAATTTCTGAAGACTGTTTCCCGTGGGTGAGCTGTCTACAGCAGCTGGCTCGGCAGTCTTTTCTCTTTCTCACTTAGGTGCTGAGCAGGGCTCCCAGGGAGCGCTCCCATCTACCTGAGCACTGTTTCAGAGACTTGACATCTCGGGAAGACCGATTAATTAGCTTCTTAATTCTCCTAAGGACCTCTGGCCCTCTCTAACTGCCCATCACCAGCAAGCTTTCATCTCTCAGCCCTTCCCAGTCAGGAAAGGGCTACGCATGAAGATATGCTGTCTGCACAAGCCAGCCCACACCTGCTATTTTTCAACCCAGAGAGGTTTCCTTGGCAACCATCCACATCACTACCCCCACCCTTCCTGCTTGGTAAGCCCTGGTATTAGCAAAGAACACAACCTCTTTATCAGGATCTGAGATCTGAAATGTTCCTTTCACAGTGCCCACCCCCTTGCCAGGCTATATCTCCTTGCAAACTGGGACAGTGCCTAACGCCAACTGTTCCTGTCCCAGCGCCTGGCAAGGGTTCTCAAAACATGTTTGCGGGGTGAATGGATGTGGTTTAGCAAGCTCCTTTTTGTAATGCAAGACTTTAAACACCCGAAGGGCTTATGCACTTTGGGTATTTAAAAACGAACTTGACAAAACAGTTTGCAAACAGCCATATGGTGGTTACCTCAGAAGAGATACAGAAAATGTGAACATTTGACTTCCTCTACTTCCACTTAAAGAACCAACAATGTCGTCACGAGGGGTGCCTAAGAACTGAATGCAGAGGAGCCTTACCAGGAGCCTTACCATCTCACGCTGGCCTTTCAAGAGGCAATTGGAGAGGTTGTGCGTCGCTCAAAGTCTCCCAGCCAAATGTGTGTGAACCCTAATTCATCTGGGCTTCATCTTCCCAGAGAAAAGGACAACTCTTAAAAAAGAATCATGCAGCCATAGTTGTACACCAGGTTGGGTAGTCTACCATAAGTCACATAAAAGCACAGGATGGAGTATGTCCCCCGTGCCTTCTAGTTACTCAAAACCAAATGTAGCAACACCCTTAAGGATAGCAGGTGCCACATTAACATACACTAGCCAGACTGAATGTATGTTGCTAACAGATACTAAGTAACGCTTTGCAAGAGGGAAAGTCTCAGTAGATTCACACTCATTTGGAATCAAATATCTCTTTAGCATTTGAAGAGAATTCAGATAATGTACTTTCTCATTTAACAGGAAAAAAGATGTTGCAATAGGTTACATAGACTTCCAATACAAGAATGGTACTCTTAGCCAAGTCAGAGGTAAACCTAATTTAGTGTTAGCTTAGGCCCCAAATAACACTTCAGCATCCTACAGGACCCGCTGTTAGGTCTCCAGTGAGAACATCTATTGATGAATGAACAGCTTTGCAATTTAATTGAGACTTGAATTCCTACTGGACCCTTACACTGCACCAAAGGATTTTCCGTATCTGTTAGTATCAAGAGTTTCCCCCTAACTTTCAAAATTAACTCCAATAGAAGAGAAATAAATCAAACTTTTATAAGATCTAATAGATGTCAGGGTGTTCTTTCCTTGGCAGAAATTCTAATCCTTTTTTTTTCTTTTTTGAGAAAAGATTAATGACCAAAGCAACTTAGTCTAAGATTAAAATTCCTCATTTATATTAAATTTATATTGTGTGCCACATATATCAATTCCAGAGGGGTAATTTTCTGTATTGAATTATTTATAGCCTTTTGTAATAAGATAGCTGATAAACTTTTAAATACTCATGTATCAACTTAATTCAAAGATGGAAAATAAACCGATACTGACTACAGAAATCTTGGAACCCTGCAGAATTTGTGTATGCCTTTCCATCTACCTGCATAGACGCTTGCTCACTAAAATAATTGTGTCTGCATGCTCATACAACGTGCTGAATCAAAATGATCGTAAGGAATAATGAATGATAGTGGCTATTGAATGATAAATACTTACAATAAGCTTTGTGACTTAAGATGACAAATCAGATAATGTCCGCCATGGTAGAAAGAGCAATAAATTATCCAATTATTTGGGGAGCCTATGAATTTTAATATAGTTGACCTTGTTATTGCCATTTCTCTAGGAAAGTCTGCATGGTGTTTGATTTCTCCTACCATATGCAGACTCTTACAGTACAAATATATGTTAACTACCAAATATTCATCCTACAAAGCAATGGGCTGCACTGTGGCCTGTTTGCTCACAGCCCTCCCATCTACAAACACATCTCAACTCGGCTCTGGCCATAAGGATTTCCAATTAAGGCACAGCTACTAAAGAAGGAAATGAAATTTGTTTTGGATTGGTTAACAGTTATCCTTCCCATTAGTTTCTGTTGCTGCTGCACATTAGTACAAATTTTTCATACCTTAAAACAACTTAAACACCAACTCAGTCCTGTGCAGGCCTGAAGGGCAGATGTCAGCAGTGGGCCCGAGGGGGCCATGTTCCTCCTGCCTTTCCAGCCTTCCTCAGGTCAGGGCCCCTCTGTCCTCAAAGCCAGCAGATCTCAGACTCCACCCTGGACTGTGGCTTCCCTTTCTTCCTCACTGGACCTTGTGCTGACAGTAAGCGCTCCAGGGTAATCTCCTCCTCCTTTTAACTACACCTGTAGCACTGTTTGCCCTGTCTGGTGGCATATTTACAGATGACAATGACAAGGATGAGGATACAGGCATCCTCAGGGAACATCACTCCCTACCACACCTTCCAGTTCTATGATTGGCATATGTACTGGCTGGGTTTGTGTGAAAACTTAAAACAAGCTACAATCATCACAAAGGAGGGAACCTCAGTTGAGGAAATTCCCCCATGAGATCCAGCTGTAAGCATTTTCTCAATTAGTGATCTACTGAGGCCGGCTCAGACCGCGGTGAGTGGTACTATTGCGGGACTGTTGGTCTTGGGTTCTATAAGAAGGTAGGCTGAGTAAGCCATGAGGAGCAAGCCAGTAAGCAGCACCCTTTCATGAACACTGTATCAGTCCCTGCCTCCAGGGTTCTGCCCTGTTTGATTCCTGTCCCGACTTCCTCCAACAATGAACAACAAGATGGACGTGTAAGCCAAATAAATTCTTTCCTCCCCAGCTTGCTTCTTGGTTGTGGTGTTTCACTGCAGCAAGGGAGACCCTGACTAAGATAGTGTGTAATGGGGCATGCTAACCCAGAGGCACCGTGTAGAACTGGAGTATGAAACATATATGGGGAATGAGGGGGACCATACTAGAGGCGTGGCTTTGGCCACTTGCTGGCTGTGGGAAGCTGATGCATAGACTCAAACTCTCTGAGTTTTTACTCTGTAAACTGGAGCCCATGCTTACAAGGACTAAAGGAAAGATGAGCATAGATCAATTAGCTCCCAGTCCACTGTAAGATTTGAAGACATGCAAGTGCCCCTCCCCCTCTGCCCACACATTTAAAGGTACAGCAGCCTGTAACCAACTACATTCTGCTGTGCTGGTGTGTTAGAGTGAAGAAAAAGACAGTGAAACCCACAAGATTAGTGGGTTTGTTGGACAATACCTTTAAACATTTAGAAGACTGCAGCAGTTTAAATGCAACCCAATGAAACAGTAGATTTTTTAAAAATTAGTATATTTTGGTATTGATCCTCATGGTTACATTAGTGTGTGTGTGTGTGTGTGTGTGTGTGTGTGTGTGTGTGTGTGTGTGTTTCACTCAGCACATTTTAAAAGTAGATCTACTGCAGCGTACTTAGCCTCCGTTGCTTCCAGTTTGGCGCTATTACACGCAGCTCCTGTGGGTCTTGTACAGAGCTATCTTGTGTGTAGGAGGGGACACTTTCCCATTTTGTAGATAATACCCAGGGACAGACTTGTTGGTTAGACTTCTTATTTTGCTTCAATTAAACTTTATGCTTTTTTTTCCTCCCCCAAATTTGCAGCACTTAAAACTCTAACCCACAAATCACAAACAGAGCCAGGCAGTAAGTGGGGGAGGTCATGGGAGTCGTGTTCATTCCACTGACCCCACACAGAGCCCTCCAGTCACCCCACGTGGGGCTGCTACAGCCGGCAAAAAAAGCTTTCTCCTTGTCCTGCTGTTTCCCCGGGCTGGCTGCTTCCCCAAGTGTCCTCTCCTTGTCTGGAAAAGCGCTTGATCAAACAGGGTGTCAACCACCCCATGGGCACCTGCTCCTGATCCACGCCCTACACACGGCCAGGGTCGGGACTGGACTGGGATTCCCTATCCCCTTTTGGTCTGGGCATTCCTGAAGGTTGGCTAATGTCCTTCCGCACCACCAGGATCCAGTCACTTCAGCCCTGGCCTTCTGCCCACAAGGCCCCCATGTTTGATTCTCTTTCCTGCCTGTTTGGTGGGGCGTGTCAATCAGCTTCTAGAAGACACTCCTACCAAAGCATCTAGCTGGGATCCCAGGCAAAGAGGGCAAAATCTCAAAGAGCTATAAGCAGAAATCAGGGTTCCAAGAAGGCTGGACATTATAGAGGCCATCGGCCTCTCCGGTAAGGGCTGATAGCGGCTTTCATGTTTGCAGTGGAAGCAGAAGCCGCATGTAGATAACTAGAGAACACACAGACATTCTCTCACAAAGACAAAAGGGACAAACATGATGCTGGAGAGTGAGTCGTGTGACCAACCAGAATTACAAACCGTCAGAGTCATTTTTCAGCAAAGGCTAAAGAAACAAACAGATCAGGGCACCAAAGCCTGAGGTGCAGTATAACGTCTCTCTCATTGATGAAATATTTATACCTATTTGTCACCAAGCACGGACTTCACCTTTCAGAAGCTTTAATGAGCGAGGCCTGTTCGAATGCGCTCCTGCTTGGACTGGGCTATGACGCATGCCCGTGTTTATACACACAAACCATCTTAAAACCGCAAGCATTGGAGGACTCTTCTGACCCCTTTCAATTGAATCCAACTGGCATAAAAACAAGTAATTGGAGTATTAAGAATCAATTAACAGTGAGCTTGCTGATTGTCATTGCACCTTTAATTAGCAGTGATGGCTTCAGAAGCGTGGGGCCTGGGTTTGCAGCTAGGACTGAATGGGCTGTGCAGCCACCAGCTGACATTTTGAGAACCTTGGTACATCATACTTTTTCCAGATGCTAATTAAGATTTGTATCTTCCACCTTATTAATACTGCAAAGGCCTTTGGTGAGGGAGAGGAGGCTTTCCACTGACTTTGTTCCTGTTTATTTCATTCCCTGCCGAGGTGAGCTTGTAAACACCTCAGGGAGTCAGTTGGGAGAGAATGTCTGTGAATTCCTTCCACACTCTCACATTAAAGGACCACGTTAATATGCAGATCATTGAGCCAAGTAGCTCAGTGATCAAGACCAGGTGGAGGAATTGAGGAACCCTGAGACAATAGGGCAGTTACCCTAAAGGTAAGAAGATGGGGGAGGGGAGATGCAGACACATCACTGTGCTACACCAGCCTGGGAATGACAATGGGATAGAAATGTCAGCCAGAGAACAAGATGGAGTGGTTCTTGCTGACCTCTTCATGTTTATTGTCACAACCATTCAGCAGGCCTCTTCCTGAGATCACAGAGTTTTAGAAAGGAGCTAACTCTGGAATTCCATGAGCAGCCGGTGGGCCTGTGTGACAGAGATGGCTCATCCAGGAGTGACTGTCCCCATCTAGGCTCTGACTCAGAGAGCCCAGAGTCAGAGAGGGCAACGTGGTCTCTCAGAGTTTCTCTGTTCCTCCCATCTCCCAGTGACAACTGCTATTTACACAGGTGAGTTCTGCTCTTGTTAAACAAACACAAATCCAAATCATTTTGAAACCACTTTAAAAGCTCTTTTCCAGGTCCTGATCTGAGCTAGGTATGGTGGCACATTAGCAGTCCCAGCCTTTGAAGAGCTGATGAGACAGGGGGATCACTTGAGCCAAGGAGGCTGAGACCAGTATGAGCAATATGGCAATATTCGTCAAAATCATCACCCAGACGCCACTCAAAGAGACTTTGTCTAAAGTAGTCCCTAATATTATTTTGATACTAGGAATCTCCAGTCTGCACCTTGAGAAATTTAGGCCTCCCAGCTGAGGAAAATAGCTTTCCCTAGGACCTGAGTAATGACAACACACACTTGTGTGACACTTAAAAGCCAGGTACAGTTCCAGATATTGGACATATGCAGACAGATGTGATTCATTCTGTCCTCTAGAAAGTGGGTGTGCTTGAGGACTGAATTAGCTTTCTCACCGTTCACTGACCTGGAACTCAGACTCTCTGAGACTAATGCCCACCGTAGATGCTACCCCAGTGTCGTGTGGGCACCTGAACCCAGATGGGTACCCAAACAATGGTTCTCACCAACACCATGCTGCGTTGTAAGTCTCCAGTCAGGACTTCCAGGCCTTTGTGGTTCCTGGGAACTTCAGTGATCATTCCAGAAAGAGCTGGTTTATTTCAGACTTCCCTCGTCACTAGCTCTCCTTAACTGCACTCTCCACTGGCTCAGGGCACCATGAGAGAGCAGACGCCCCCCTTCAGCACTGCCATCCGGCTTAGCTTTAGCCAACTCTTCCTTTGAGTGTTTACAACGATGTGTTTAAGTAGCAACTCCAGGAAGACCAGGACACCGATACTGCACACCGTAACTGTGTGGGCCTTGGAGACCCCAACACTGCACTCCCCGTTTGCCTCACTGCTGAACTTTTGAGTTTTCTCTTTTTGAACCACTTTGGACATGGAGCTTGTCAAGGGAGTTTCAGGAAACGGAAAGTTCCAGATCATTAAGAAGAAATCGGGGGTGGGGGGGGGGACAGTCGAGTTCACAGAAATAAACTCAAAAAACAAACGCTCTGTCCACAGATTCAAGTATTCCCCTCTGTACAAGAGAACAGCCTTCATGAGACATTTCTCTTGATGGCAGGCTGTAATACTGATTAAACAAGAGCTTTTATTTCTGAGTCCCTTCATTAAAAAATAAATGACAAAGTCTCCCTGGCCACCTTAGTGAGCCGTTCCTCCTCGCATTGTAGCTTGGTGCTGATGGTCTTAGTTCTCAGCCCGGATCCAGCGCCAGCTTCCTGGCCATCAGGAATCTGATTTTCCGGTCCCTGCTGCTCTGCTGACGCTGACAGAGATGCCAGTGGCCGCTTTCTTCCCCAGGAGACTTCCAAGCTACGGTTCACTGCCAGCTTCTGCTCGTAGAGCCTTATCAGAGCCTGGATCCCTGTTCAGCAAATCTGTGCTCCACCTGCACGCGCTTCCTTTCACAGACTTACTCCCTTACCAGGTCACGTGGTCTAAGAACCTAGGCTCACCCTCAAAACAACCGCTGGGCTCTGGGTCAGGGGTGGTAAAGCAGTTTGGGGATTAGCGCTGTCTTGAGATGTTGTCGCCATGGTCGAAATAAAAATGCAACCATCCAGGGTAAAGCTGCCCGGAGTATAAGGAGTCTGATAGTTTTACCACACCCAAGGTTGCTGTTGATGTCTTTGTCAAAGAATTTCCCCTTTACTTCTAGGTTTCTGTCTGTTTTGTTTTAATCATGAATGAATATCGTGTTTTTCGAAGTGATTCTCCTGCATTGGGACTGAAGACCCGGCGCTCTCCTTTAGACCGTTTACAGGGCAGAATATATTTGCTGGTTTTCACACACGGAGCCAGTCCTGCATTTCCTAGGTTCCTCCCTGCCCCATAGCGGTGCTGTGAGCTAGTCTTTTCTCATACCGCCAGGTTAGACATGGTCATTCCGTGGCTGTGGATGTGAGAACGTTGGTCTGCAGTTTTCTTATGTTATCTTGATCCAGTTTGAGTGCCCAGGTAAAGCTGGCCTTACACAATGAGATGGGAAGATCTGACCGATCTTGTATAAGATTGCTTTCTTTAATATTTGGTGTGTTTTTTGCCGTGATACCTCTGCAAGGGTTTTGGTTATGGATTTAATTCCACAGCTGTTACCATTATTTTTATGTGCATTTGTGTTTTCCCTGTATGCATGTCTATGAATCATAGTGTGTGCCTGGTACCCAAGAAGTCCAGAAGAGAGCAGTGCATCCCCTAGAACTGGAGTGACAGACAGCTGTGAGTCACCACGTGGATACTGGGAATCTCTCCAGTTCCTACTCTTAACACTTGTAAACCATTCTGATTCTGTTCAATCTTGGGTTACTGTGTGTGTGTGTGTGTGTGTGTGTGTGTGTAAAACTGGTCTGTTTCATCTAGAATAACAAATGTTTGCCCATAAGAAACTAATGCTTCTGAAGAGGGGAGGGGCATATGAATTCTCACTCCCAACTGACAGCTGGTGACTTCTGGGGGTGGGAAAATTGGTTTCCTTAAGGGTGTGGTCCCTGGCTAGCCAGGTAGGTCACCCATGTGGATGGCACCACACACCCATAAAGATGTGCACTGCACTAACTGAACTCAGGGGGAGATAAAAGCAACGAAAACCCAGGGTCGGGATTGGGCGGGATGGGAGGTGGAGCTAAGTTAAGAAGAGGAATGGGGCGTGGGTCTGACCAAAATACATCGAATGAATACATAAAATTCAAATAATTTATAAAAGTATTGTATTTATTTAAAAATTTTTTAAAAAAATGCCCCAATCCTTCAGCCACAAAGAAATGAATTTCCCCAGCAAATTCATGTGTTCTACCTGTTGAGCTTCTGGCTGGGTCACAGGTCCAAACAATGTCCCAAAAGTAGAAACCCAAACTAAGCCGCACCGCGTTCCTGGCATGTACAACTCCTGGATGGTGAGTGCGTATTTGCTTGTATAATACTCTACTCTGTAATGGAGAAAACAAGGATGCTTTTCCCGTCTTCTCTGTCAGAACAAGACCTGGGCGTCTCAGAGACAGTATATGTTACCTTTGGGCCACTCACATTTAGTAACCATTGATAAGTGTGTGTTAGGTCCAGCTAGCATTTGTTTTCTTTGTGTTTGTTCTGTCTAGTTGTTATTATTGTTCTTGGTTAGAACTTTCTGGTTAACCCATTGGATGAGCTACATTTTTTTAAAATTAATATTATGTGGAGTTTTCTTACCTTCTTTTGGATTCTCACATATTTTTCAATATATTTCTTAAGTTTGTTTATTTTATGTTCTTGCTGTAGCTATTTATATAGGGCTTTTAGTAGCTGTATAGGGAATACACTGAGCTAATTTTTTCCTGAATCAATATGGGCTGGGAAGATGTCTCAATCATTAAGAGCACTGGCTGCTCAACCAGAGGACCTGGCTTTGATTCCCAACACCCACATGGCTGCTCCCTCTGCAACTCCAGTTCCAGGGGATCTAATGCCATCTCCTGGCTTCTGCAAGCACTGCATGCACACGATACACAGAAATGCATGCAGGCAAAACACCTATACACATAAAATAAAAATAAATAAATCTCTTAAAAGATCTAAGTGTACTCCTGGTTTTAAAGACACGCATTAACACCAGCCCATTGACAGTGTATGATTTTTGTTATTTCACTTTTTTCTCATCTGAACCAAAAATGAACAGAGCAACATCAGAATTAAATGACATCACCCATCAAATGGACTTAACAGACATCTACAGAATATTCTACCCAAACAGGAACAAATATGTATTCTAAACAGATCTAAAAACAGATCACATAAAACAAATCTTTACAAATTCAAGACAATTGAAAGCACTCCGTGTATCCCAACTGAACTGGATGCCATTTAAGTCTAAATTGACAACAAACAAATCCCTGATAAATATACTAACTCACAGAGATTCTCTCACGACTGCCTGGTGAATGGGTCAAGGAAGAAATCAAGAAAGAAACACAGAGGAACACAGAGCTGGCCACCTGTATCTGACCACTGGAAGTCACTCTGAGCGGGGTTCAGAAGTCACTCTGAGCTAAGATCCCAGCCAGGTGAGTTCATCAAGGCTGAGCTAGTGCTCCAGGCCTGCCTCTCTATTCCTCTCCCTGTTCTTTTCTATATGAGGTGGAACAGCAGCCGTGACCTCTAGCTTCTGCCCCCTCCCATGCTAAGGATCCCCCCCCCATCCCTGGGCACTGGGTATTGATCCCTCTCTAAAGATGCCAGGGTGTCTTGAGATTTCAACATGAGCAACCCTACACAGTCACTGAAACAGCAAAGATGACAGAGGAGAGATAGATGTACGTTGTGCAGCCAAAGGGGTAAGTGCTCCAGAGGGGTAAATGCTCCCAGAGGGGTAAGTGCTCCCAGAGGGGTAAGTGCTCCCAGAGGGGTAAGTGTTTCACTCTCCCTTAGACACACGAGCATACACACGCACACACTCTCTCTCTCACACACACACACACAGAGACACACACAGAGACACACACAGAGACACACACACACAGACAGACACACACACACACAGTATCCCACAGGTCCACTGTAGACCTTTGCCAAGTCCTTTGATAAAGGTGACTGTAGTCAGGCCCATTCAGATGCACCTATGAGCAGTCCAGGGAGGGCAGGCATGTTCTCCCACTCCAGAGACTTGATACTGACAATTCTGACCCTGACTGTTTAGGGAGGTTGTATTCTGTGTTCCCACACTACTTCTTTTCCCTGTTTCTCTCTCAACTTACAATAGATAACAAGATGAGGATGAAGCTAACCACCTAAATCAGAGGAGGAAAGTCCATGAATTTGAGAAAAAGCAAGAGGAGGGTGCATGGGAGGGAGTGGAGGGAAGAAAAGGAAGGAGGGAAATAGTGTACTATTAAAAAGAAATGGGTACCGTTTAATTGGCTTCCCCAGGCCTGAGCAGAGTCAGAGGGCATGGGCACCGAGGCAGCACACCATTTAGATTCTTCAGGAGACACAAATCATTGCTTAGTACTGAAAAGATTAAGGTTCACCTGGAGAAGCATGACCCTTCTCCATAACTGTCTGCCAGAAGCAGGCAGCCTGCACATCTGCCGTGGAGTTAGCTGGCACAGCGTTAGGTCCTGGGATATTTATTTGTGGTCCCAGATCATGCTGGGAGAGTTAGAGAACATCGATTGTCCACCCAAAGCCATTTTTCTTCTTTCTTCCCACTCCCCACCGAGGTGTGAACAATGCTGAGTCTGCAGACTGGGGGGAGGGGGCAGCTGTGTTTGTGCTCTCCCCCTGGGAATACTGGGAAGGAAGGTGTGCATGGGGGAGGGAGTTTAGAGGTTCAGGGGGGTAGGAGAAGTGAAGCTGCAGGGTCCCCGAGTCTCTGTGTCAGGGAGATCACTGAACACACATCTGTTACTTACACACATTTATGTTTGAACCGTTAAACAACTTATGGTCTTTTTACCAGTTCAACTATCTCAACTATCTCTGAAGCTGATATTTTGAAGTGGAGAGCTTGTGTTTGAAAATATATATAATAAACTATGAGAAGCAGGTGAGTCATCAGGCACTGGATAGCAAAATACGTAGATGTATGTGTGTGTGTGTGTGTGTGTGTGTGTGTGCGCGCGCGCGCGCGCGCGCGCGCGCGCATGTGCACACCCATAGATTGATGCATGTGTGTGGTGGGTGAGGATGAGAGATTTTTCTTTTTTTTTTAAACCCTATTTTTTATTAGATATTGTCTTTATTTACATTTCAAATGTTATCCCCTTTGCTAGTTTCCCCTCCGAAAACACCCTATCCTATCCTCCCTCCCTCTGTTCACTAACCCACCCCCTTCTGCTTCCCTGTCCTGGCATTCCCCTACACTGGGGCATCAAGCCTTCACAGGACTGAGGGCCTCTTCTCTCATTGATGTCCAACAAGGCCATTCTCTGCTACATATGCAACTGGAGCCATGGGTCTCTCCTTTGGGTGGTGGTTTTGTCCCAGGGAGCTCTGGGGGTGGGAGGGGCTCTGGTTGGTTCATATCATTGTTCTGCCTATGGAGCTGCAAACCCCTTCAATTCCTTCAGTCTTTCTCTAACTCCTCCATTGGAGACCCTGTGCTCACCCCAGTGGTTGCTGAGCGCATCCACCACTGTATTTGTCAGGCACTGGCAGAGCCTCTCTTATCCTTTGAACAAAGTACTGGATAAAACTGGGCTTTGCATCAAAGTACAAGGTTAGCCTGAGACCTACCAGGCCTGTAACTTTGGACAGGGGTCAGAATATTATGATCCCTGGGACAAGTTCAACCTGCTATTTTACGGGCACACAGCCATGCTGGTCACCCACCTGTTTGTTGTCCACTGTGCTTTTGCATTACAAAGGGGACAGACGCTCAGTGCTTCAAGAAAACCATATGGCTCTCAGTGGGGGGGACGTGCTGTTGGACTCTGTAAGAAGTGTGTTCACCCCTGAAGGCAGCAGTAACAGAACACAGCTGAGGATGGAGCTACCGAAGAACCCCACCACTACTGAGCACCACAGACGCACTCTGTTAAATGCACAAAGACGAAGTGCTGTCCTGTTTAAGGCATTCTGTACTTGGAACTGGCTCATCAGCTCTGCTCAGCACAGTAGCTCGCCCTGCGCTTGGAAGTGTGACCGCAAGTCTCCCTGCTTCCCGGGGCTCTTTCCTGTGCCACCGTGCAGCTCCCTCACTCGAACCATCCACGCTGGGCTTAGCATTTGACCTCCAGCAGCCACCGGAACGTTAGCGAACAAGGTTTTGGAAACTTGCTTGCACATTTCACGTCCCTCTTGCTCCTCTGACGTTGCCGTGAGGACAGATTCACCCATTTAGGGGATGAGGAACCAAGAAGAGCTCCTAAATATGGAAGCCCAACCAGGGCCATCAAAACCACCCGAGCAACCTATAAATGCAGATGGTGAACATGAGCTTTAGCTGCAAGAAACACTGAGGCCTGATAGCCTAATCACCGCTGTGGCTATAAATAACCGTGCATCCCTAATTCATAGACTGCTATTCCCATATAAGCCAAGGTCTATTCTGGTGTCAAGCTATTGCAAACCTTATGAGGTAATTACCATATTTCCATTTTATGTATGACGGAAAAGACTCAAAGAAGAAAATTGATTACTCTAACTGGTCCCAGCCGGAAAGTGCCAGAATGCGGGCTTTAGTCCTAACCCAGCCCTCCAGCATCCTTTGCATCAGAAGTTTAACATCTCATCTAAAATCTCTCCTGAGTCTCCTGAACTCAGGGGCAGGAGCCAAGCACGTGAAGTGGGTTGAAAAGAGGTTGTCAAGAAAGGCTCAGATTTGGGGACTGGACAGCACATAACCTCAAGCAAAGACAGCCCCAGCTCAACATGGTACCCACAGTCAACACACAGAAATGCACCAAGTGTCACAGTGCTTGGTTTGTTTTTCAAGAGAGGTCAGAAATCCAAGATTTTCTATGAATTGTCCGGACTCTATCTTTTAAAAACAGAAGACTACCCAAAGCTGAGGGGGAAAGTGGACAGGTGCTCCCACTCCAAAGCAAGAAGCTGTCTGTAACGGATACCCTCTGGCAAAGGAAACATTTAGTTTTCTCCAATGGAGGCTCATGGGGTACATTAACCACACTTCATAATAAAGTCCCATTCCCAGGAGTAGCTAGGCAATGCAAACAAAGCAAACTTAATGATATTTTTGTAGACATTTTTATCTCATTTTGCTTTTTTTTCTTTATTAGTCTTTTGATTGCATAGTTTGGTTTCCAGTGTTTCTTTCTTCATTTGTTTGTTTCTGTGGGGTCTTGTGTGTGTTGGGGTTTTTTGCTTGGTTCTGTTTGTTTTAAAGAGAAAGTCCTCATGAAATTGAGTGTGAGAGGAGGTGGAGAGGATCTGGGAGGGAAAAAAGCATTATTGGAACATATTGTATGAAACAATTTTTTTCAATTAAAAAAATATATAGGACCAGGCAGCATATGGTTGTACATACCTCTGATCCCACCTTTCAGGAGGCAGAGGCAAACTGATCTCTGCAAGTTTGAGGCCAGCCTAGTCTATGTAGACAGACCGGCTAGGAGTACATGGTGAGATCCTGTCTCAAAATAAATAGATCTATAGAGGTCATTGTAACTGACACACGTGTGCAGCGTGTAAAGTGCCTCACAGGGTGGGCCCCTGCTGGAAGCCCTACAGTTTGGCAAACAGCTAGCTCTGCAGCCATCTTGTCATTTCGCTCTTATGAAAATCCTAGAAAGATGGGGGAAAATAGATCCTAGACAAACATAGGGATACAGAAATGGACGCCCAGAGAAGGCCGATCACTTGCCCAGGTTCATATAATTGGTTGATAAGATGCAAGAGCAGTGTCTATATGCCTTCAAGTTTCTTAGCTATTTCATTCCCTTTTTACATGAGGGCAAAAAGTTTCTAGTATCCAAGGTGGGGGCCAGACAGAGAAGGCTCCATTGTTTCCTGAAGCAAGATTGTAGCTTAGCCGGCAAAGCTCCACACTCTGTGTAGATTTTTGCTTAAATCAGGGAACAGATTTTAATCATCCCCCAAACAGTTTTCCTCCTCTCATTTTCTTCTCCTCTGTAACTGAACCACATCTATTTATTTAATTTATAGAACTCTGTCTACCCATCAAACAGCCTTAGGCAAGAAAAAAAAAACAAAAGAAAAATCATAATTAAAGCATTAATAGAGTTTTTAAAGCAAGCAAAAATAATAATAATAACATAGGCATCAAATCTATAAATTAATCATACAATCACATTAAGAAATAACTTCCTGCTGGTATCCAATCAGGGTGGCTAGCAGACCGCAGAGGCAAGATGCATCCAATCATCTCATCAGCAAACAGCCCTCATCACCACAAGCGTGTAATTTCTGCACCGGAAGCAGACTGATCCCGTTTACTGGGCCTTTAACCATTTTTACAAATCTATATTGAGTGGGAAGAATGGAGGGACAATCGGAAGTAGAGAAGATGCAGTGAGAAGCATCCTAGGGCCAGCCGGTTCCGGGGTCACCTTTCTGTATCTGGGCTTCTGCATCTTGGCTGATGTGAGCACTGTAGGTCACGGGGATGGTAGCAGCGTCGCACAGCGGGCGGACGGCTCACGCCCCAGGAGATGTTTCAGGTGATGCTGATCATAAACGGAGGAGTTCCCGTGTTGAAATCTCAGACTTTCAAAATATTTTAACACTTAAAAAAAAAAATCCCTCACAAAGTTATTCTCCACCAGCCAGTGAGTAAAATCACTACTCAAGTAAAAACCGTGCCTCGAGCCAGTGAGCCACTGTCGCCAATGCAACTCTTAGCTGTTGCCAATTTCTTATCCAGAGTCAAATAAAGTAAGAAGAAAAGATTCACTCAGAAAAAATACTCTACAGGCATCGCTGTGAAAAAAAAAAAATAGAGACTGGACAGCTAGACAGGAGATTTGGGGAAAGAATACGGATGTGGCTCCGCCACCACTGATGTCCCAGAGTGCTCAGCCACAGAGGTAGAACTTCAGGAAACTCCCTTACCCAGCAAGGCAACCGCTGACATGATGACATGTTAGAAGCGGCTTAGCATTTTACTGACTGGCTAACCAGTGCCATCTTTAGACCAGACGCGTACAGGTGGCGGGTTGAAAGCTGCCCGCGGGGGTGGCATGCTCTGAGCGGGGAGCTGGCCCTTCCGCTCCGCCTGGCTGAACACCAAGATTGTGTGACCTGGGGAGACAAAGGGTCGGGTCCCTCCCTCCACAGGCAGCCACCGGCTCCAGAGAAATCCATTAGCCTTTCTCCTAGAAAGAAACAGGCTTGTCAGGGAGAGAAGGACACTTCCCCCACACCCTACGGTGGCTGTTGCAGGTCTATTTAACACATGGCCAAATACGAATATTTAGAATTCCCATAGAAGACACATTTGCTTTAAAAAAATTTTTTTAAAAGTCAGATTTATTTATTGTCCGTGGAGACAACTACTTCTGGACCTTTGTTCTTCACATTATTTCTAATAAAAGATTCTTAGAGTTCAAAATTAAGTCATATTTGATCCTGCCTAAATCATATCTACTAACATTTTAATATCAAGTGGAATGAATTTTAATGGAAATCATTTGGAAAAGGGAACGGTTGTCTCCTGCAGACCTGCCTTCCCTTCACCATAGAACCTTGTCTTTTACTATTCATTCCAGAAACACATAGAAAAGCCCACCGTGTTTATGCTGCTGCCCTAAGCCGGAGAGGCCGCAGGGAACAAGTCCCCGCCCCTGAGGCGCCACAGTCCTCCATGCACCTACTTGTGCCCTTTCATATCCCACCTGTGCCTTTGCTTGTGAGATGACTGGAATCCAAACTTTTATATTCATTTCTAAAAGGAAACATATAATATGTCATATATAACATATATGACATATTATATATAACATATAATATATGGTCCTTAGAAATGAATATAATTCATATATATGAATCATATATTCACTTTAGATACCAATGAAGGAAAGTAAACTCATGCATGGTTTCCTCACTGAGAGACAACTGTTACTAAAACAGTGCTCTGGGGTGGGGGTGGGGGGCAAGAAGGCAGCCATCTTGAACTTTCTCAATGAATGTACACACACTTAATATTCTATTATGAAAACTTCACTGTTGGAGAGAGAGGGCTTAAGAGAGGGACGAGAAAAGAAATGAAGGCACAGAGGAAAGCAGAACACAGGGCAGTGGCAAGCTGGTAGTTTGTCCTTCCATCATCTTGGGGCTCCTCCTCCCCTGGATGACAGCTCAGACAACTAGTTAAGGAGCCTGTGCCCTGCCCCGGGGCTCTTTTGTACACTGTCTGTGACTGCACCTGGTCCTGCAGTGCACCTCTTGCCCACTGACTCAAGACCACTGAAAATGACATCAGACCTATTTAATGGTAAAAGAAAGAAACAGGATGGAGGTGGGGGGGGGGGAAGAGAGAGGAAAAAGTTACCATTGTTTCCTGGGTACTGGTTTCAAGTTAAGGGTTAGAAAACCAAGCCTCATGCCTATGGTGGAGTTTGAGCGCCATATTTGATTTACCTGTGTATTCGGTTCTCTTCTGTGCTTTCTCCTCAGTCTCTGATCACTTTCTCATATCACCCGCCCTTTTATATTTAAGTTTATTTGGCAAAAGACAAAGAAAATGCCTATTCAGGATTTGGCAAAAGATTCTGGCTGAGCCCATAATCAGAGCTGTGGAAACGCAGACTTGGGGTTTTCAATTGATCAGAGCATGAGTTTGGGCTAGAAAATACTCCTGAGTCACAAGTCAGAGAATGCCGACAGGCACGGTCTTGTCCCTACCAAAACACAGTGATCTTTGCATCAAATGGACAACCATCGTGTTTCATTCTGGCCAGAAAAGCCAGGCAAAGTCTTTAAGTAAGACCCAGCTGGAAGGTTGGTTTTAATGCCAACTTGGCACAAATTAGAATTATTGGAGTAGGGAGCCTCCACTAAAGAATTGTTTTTAACTGATGTAGGAAGACCCGCCCAGTCGTGGGTAGCAGCTCTCCATAGCAGCCCAGATATTTTTTTAAGGGCACAGAGGAAGTAGAGTGTATTTTGCCTTCTTGGCCTTCCCTTTTGCTGAGTTGTTATCTACCCTGTTGCTGCTGCTGTTCATTGTTTCATTGACAGAAGAACCAGTATTTTCAGACCTCCATTATTGACCAAGGACCAGCAGTTCTCTGGGCTCCTTTAAGGATTTTAGCACCAGCTTTAGACTGCTGAGACACCCAGACTCAAGGACCAAGCAACCAGCAGGCTTTTAACCACTCAGGGGTGGCTCAGCTGTTGTTAGTATTTTTTATTAACACAACCTGACTTAAACCCCACGTCTTCTCCAGGAGCTGCACTGTCTACTCGCGGATGGTACGTCTATTCAAGCTCCCTTTAAAATATAGGGGAGGGAGTTAGGAGGTAGGGTAGAGGCTGGAGAGAGCTCAGCAGTTAAGAGCACTTGGCTTCTCCTCCAGAGGACAGAAGTTTGGTTCTCAGCACCCACATCAGGCAGCTCACAACTGTCTGTAACTCCAGCTCCAGGAATCTGACAGGCCATCATGGACACCAAAACTCATGCCCACACACTCACGTGTAAACACACACATGTATTGACACATAACTTTAAAATAATAAAAATAAATATGTTAACATATTACATGTTTTTGATTATCTTACAAACTAGTGGGTTTCCATAACCAGTTCTTCATGTATGCTTAGTTTTGATTTCCAACCCCTACCTTTTCCTCTCCTCGACTCTTCCATCCCCACTCAAACCTTTGACCCCCCCTTAAAGGCCCCCCTTCTCCCATGATACTGTGTTTTACTGTCCTCTCTAGCTGAATTTTTACCCTTTATGAATCTTACCCTTCATGATCGGCCCCTGATTGCCACAATACTGACCTGCTAACGAGATGGGGTAATCAATCATTCTGATTAGGCATGAAGCCTGATCCACAGAAGAGATTCAGTGCCTGGTAAACCTGGTAAACCTGGCCAAAAGCCTGTGCCTGGGAAGACCACAGTCCCTAGGGCATAACCTACTGTTGTTTTGCTAAACGGCCATGCTATCAAACTGCATTCTAAATATGCATGTTTAACCCATGGATTTGGATTTGGGCTGCTCTCAATTTTGGACGGAAGTTTCCTTTTTTTTTTTTAATTTCATGGTAGTTAATATAGAAACTCATACCTCATTAAAGTACTAAGTATGAATAACTCTTAGTGCCCACCTGCATTAGCCTCGCCTTCCAAGTCTCAGAGAACTTTACACGTTCCTAAAGGGAATTCAGGGGCCAGCAGATGGAGAGGAGAGCTGTGAGCTGCTGACATCCACAGAGGACACCGCCTGTATCATACACACCGGCTCGCAGCAGTCCAAATCCCAGCATAACTTGAGGAGGGGGGACCTGCGACTCTCTGCTATCAAGAGAGCATTGACGGCAGTTGGCGGTGGCTGAGGGAGGGAGAATCACTCTGGATGGCCACACATCATTAATTGGGCTTGGGAGTTATTGATAATAACAAAAGAAAAGGGTGTGATACTGGAAGAGAAATGGGGGATCTGGGGGGTTAATGGTAGAGGAATGTGGTAAAAGTATATCATATAAAGGTATGGGACTTTCAAAGAATAAAAATATTATTGTATTATTATTATTATTATTATTAATTTTAAGAAGCTTCCTGACTATGTGGCTTGGAGACTGCTTTCCCTCACCTCCTTTTTCCTGGGGGTGACTTTAGCCAGCATAATGGCATAAGGCCAGGAATAAGGAGATCCACAGGCCTTTCTTTCCCTTCACTATCCAGCAGTGATCTCACCATGACCATCTTAAAGATGTGACTCTCCACAGCCTATTGTTCCTCTGCATTGGTGGAAGCCTGGGGGACAGGCGGAGGGGGAGGTGGGGATGAGTGCCTAGCCTATAGCAATCAGAAAGAAGACCCCCATCCTTTCCCGATGCTTGGAATTTGTCGTGGGACTCATTGCAGGCCAACGGTTTGTGCTACAGAGCAAAACTGCATTATCTCCTCTGAGCCCCCGGGGAAGAATATGGCACCCGGGGGGGGGGGGGCAAGCGGGAGGCTGCTCAGCAAAGGAAAACTGCCTCGAAGAGTAGAAACTTTGCAATCCCTGAGTCTGACAGCAGCAGAGCATCATGGGACACACCTATGAGCCCAGCCCTTGGGAGACAGAAGCAGAGGGTGGAAAGTTTGAGACCAGCCTGAACTATATAGTGAGTTCCTTGCTAGCCTGAGCCACATAGCAAGAGTCTGTCTCAACAAGATCTGATAGGAAAGGGATGGGATTATAGTCAAGAAGAGCGCTTGCCTAGCAGTCACACACACACACACACACACACACACACACACACGCACACACACCATGGGCCGTTAGGGGTAAAGAACAAATTGTTTACCCAGGAATCTAGTTAGATGGTTTTAAATAATTTTACATGCTTAGTACTCACATGGGATGGCATTAAAATTCCTAACTCTTGCTTTATTATTATTTTTTAAAACAAGAACACATCAAACAAAAAAAGGGAGGGCTAGACACACAGCAAGTCATTTTCAATCACATTTAAATCAAATCTACTGAACCTCACTAATTTTAACTCTGAGCCATAGCTGGCATAATTTTGGTCAGTGTGTGTGTGTGTGTGTGTGTGTGTGTGAAATTTCTTTGGGATAAAAACAAATAAAGCAAAGCAGAAAGCCTCTCCCCCTCCCCTGCACATCCGATGGCTTCAGCCTGGTTCTCCAAGTGCAAGGAGGAAGAGTCAGACATTCTTTCTTACCCTGTTTTGTCTTCTGTGTGCTCACTGCTCACCTCCGAGGCTGCTGCAGGGTGCAAACAAAAGCAGAATCGTGACAGAGACCTGACACCGGAGCCCTGGACTGGTGTCAACCCACTGGGGTCTCCTGGGACACCAGGGTCTGGGCATTAGTTTTCATTCCATTCCTGGCCAGAGCAGGAAGCGCCTTACCTGCCATTGTTCAAGCAGCCCAGAGATGGGCCTAAGCCCAGAGCAGGGAAGCCCTGCTCCCAAGAACGAGGATGAAAACAGATGAATAATGAATAAGTCGCCAGAACTTGAGGCGGCCTGGAAGCAGGAGGCCTCGGGAAAGAGGGAGAGGGTGTTAAGTGGGTTCTTCCTAAGAGCGCTCAGAGAGAGGAGGCCCAGGCTCTGTACTGGAGCTGAGACTCCACATCAAAAGCCAGCTCTGGAGGGAACCAGGCTTTAGAGTCCCAAACATCCCAAAGGGCCACTTGTACCTGCTTGACCTGTTAGGGGGTGTTGGGGTCCATCAATGCCCCTCCCTGTGCTGTTGGCTCAGGTCCTGGAAAAGTTTATTTTCAAAAGAGTTTACTGTTGTTAGTGCAATTACGCAACAAACACGTATCCTCCACGCAACAGGTATTTATGTAGCCCCTCTCTGTGCAGTCACTGGAATTGAGAAGAAGGGGAGGGGCCTGAAATGTCTCCAGACAGAGAGTCCTAGTCATAGGCTAGGCACCTATGTTGGTGGCCTGCTCATGGCTTAGCAGCCCAGGTTTCTCTTGTGAGGACAAACCCACCTCCAGGAGTTCATAGCTAACATTCATCATTTATGTCCAAAGCCAGACTCCAAGCCAGCTCCCCTGATGGTCCTGTCTGTCTCCACTGAGGGCAGCCCTGGGTTTCATTCAGCTTGGGTCTTCTTGAAATCATATTTCTGAGCTAGAGTCTGTTTGGAAACAGTACTCAGGCAGTGATTCTAACAGAGATATTTGTATTCCTTACTAAGCACTGGATGTCTGGAAGACAAATGGGGAATTTGAATGTATTCACTGCAAAAGACAGCCTCTGCCCAGCACTGGATGAGCCAAGGACTGGGGATTGTTTTACTTAACACAGGGTCTTGTTCTATAACAAGGGCACTATGTGGCCCAGACTGGCCTTGAATTTGTGCCCAATCCTTCTGGTTCAGCCTCCCAAGCATTGGGATTATAGGCATAAGACTCCATACCTTGCTAATCTATCTATCTATCTATCTATCTATCTTCATCATCATCATTATTTCTGATATCCTTAAGGTAGGTACCACAGAGCATTACCTGATCTCTGAGAAGAGCTACAGACAGCAAGTGCTTAGGTGTGGCGATCCACACCATTCGCCATTACAAGATGGCGCCGAGGAGTGCAGCAAACACCTTTATTTTGGCCCATGTTCCAGCACGAGTCTGCCCAGCTGCAACGGCAGCAGCTGTAACCTATCCCAGCCTGACTAGCTTATCAACAGGGGGAAGTCCCTGCCCTGCCTATATATGCCGCTCCCTCTCCTTCTCCCTCGCCCCTTGCCTCCAGCTCTCCCACAACCAAGAAGCGCTCCAATAAAGTGTGATCAGAGAAGAATCCTCGTGTCGGTGGTCTTCTTCCCCTGCTGGTCAGGGGGCTCGCCACACTTAGGGGCCCTTTGAGGCAGGTTCTAGATTCCTATCTCATGTTGCCATAGTAATGATGACCATAATATTATCAATCTTGATCCTTGGTGGAACCAGTCCACTTCCTCTTTCTGTGTCTGTTCCATTTCTCTAGGACCTGATGCTCCTCTGGTCTCCATTCTCTGGTTCCTGCTCTATTTCCTGTGTGGTCTGCCTTCCTCTCTTCCCATCTTTTCCGTAATGCTCTTCTATCTGGGTTCAATCCTAAGCCAAAACTAGTGCTCACTGTGCATGAGAAGAGTCGAGGGAACGGAGGATGTCGCCATCCCTGTTAATCTTGTCCACCAACTTGGTTAGATTGAGAAGCAGAATGTTTTTTATCTGTGAGTGGTCTCTGAGTGTTTTTAAAGATGAACTTGGGGAAAAGACTTACCCTGGGTGTGGACAGCGCCATCTGGTGGTTGGATCCTGGATAGACTAAAAGGAGGGAACCACCCAGTGCCTGGTAACCTATCCTACCCCTTACCCCTACCCCTACCCTTTACCCCTACCCCTACCCCTACCCCTACCCCTACCCCCACCCCCACCCCCACCCCCACCCCCACCCCTACCCCTAACCCTACCCCTAACCCTAGCCCTAACCCTAACCCTCTAACCTTACAGCTGCCAAGGTGTGAGCCAGCTGTTTGATGTTGCCTTGGTGCTGTGCTATGCTGGACAGAAACCTCTGAGACTGTCAGGCTGTACAAATCTTTCTCAAGTTGCTTCTACTAGGCATGTAGTCACAGCAACAAAAAGTCCAGCATACCAGTAAGTCAGAACAAACCCAGAAGCAGTCCAGCAACCTGGAATTTGGATCAAAGGCTTCAAATTCTACTTCTAGAGCCCTCTTTTTAATTTGAAAAGTACCAGATACATCCATCCAGTCGCTTGTTGGTAACCTGCATGGGTTCCAGGTGACAACTTGGTCCTTGTACTTCTGAATCTTTTCTGCAGGAATCATATCGATGCTATTTTCAAACAGCTGTGTGAAATCCCAAATTATACCTCTGAAGACGGGAAATATAATTTGTAGCAAGAATAGACTGATTTAAACCCAAACACACCTGTGCTCCAGCATCCCCTGAGTCACATCAGGTGGGTATGTTTTCATGGACTTGCAAGCTTAATCACTGAAACTTTTTTTTCTGCTCCTATGAAGCTAAAAGTTTTCTGAACAAATATATTCCAAATTCCACAACTTCTAGTCTAGAAACTAAAAAAAAATAATAATAATTGAGAACTGGTCCCATCTAGAAAAGACTTCAGGCTACAGAGATCATTTAACACTACACTTAAGGGGCCCAGAAATTCAGTTTGGAGTGCTTAGAACCATTGCAGTCATTGTTTCTGGACAGTGTTTTCACCCTCCAGGAATAGCTGCTGCCTGTCTACTTGTCTTCTGTCTTGCATATCTGAGAGTTTAGACACTTAGAACTCCCTGTGAAACTCAGATGAATGACTTCCGGGTATAGTGTACATCATGTGGGGTCAGCTGTGACTGCTCTGGTGCATTTCTGACAGTGAGCCTGTTGTGAGTGACACAGGCCAACTCCTGCCCCATCCGTACTGGCTTCTTGGATGTTTTACTTTCTTGCTTTGCTTTTCTTTGCCCGGTTTCTGTGACCTGGTAACTCTCATCATGCTCTAGCCAGTTAGGCTGGTGGCCTGTCATTCTCTGTCTGTCTGTCTGTCTCTCTGGAATTAGTTCTATGTGCATCACTCTTCCATTAAGCACCACTCGAATACATACAGTATCAGTCGCTTGTGTCAGTTGAGTTAACTTAGGAAACACTTTCTGGGTAGCAGGAGGCAGAAAGACCCTGGGAACATACACATACACACACACACACACACACACACACACACACACACACACACTGTCCTCATTCTTACAAAAAAATATGGAACATGAGGCCTCTCCCCAGCCCAGAGAAAACCCTGCTCCGCAGGCTTGGTTTGGAGTGGGCCCATTATCTTACAAGGGGAATGCCAGCTGCCAGACCCCACAATCCTCACTCCTGAATAAATGGTTCCAAAGATGGGCCTCTCTTCCTCTTCCTTCTCTTCCTGCAGCCCCCATATTTCTCTACACCAGGAGGAACTCCCCTGCTCAACATTCAGTGCTGTCTTGGGAAGTATTATCAATGGGTGAGTAAGATTCTAGCAATTTCATTCCTTAAACAGCAGAAATCCCAACTGTTCCCAGGAGCCTGAGCACTGAGTCAGAGTCCTGCTGCTTCAGTCTTTTCCTGGCCCCTGACATAGAACTGCCAAGACACTGGGTTCCCCAGCTGCAAAAGGCCTTTCCCAACTTTAACAGACCCCTGTCTTCAGACTTTGCTCCTAGATAGGGAGGTCTGTGAACAGCTCTGTCTTTCCCACTGTGCCCCTCAGGCTCATCTGACCTAGTTCTGCAAGTTCGAGGCAGAGGATAGCATCCAACCAGTGCACGGTCTGGGTCCTGCCCCAGCTATAAATCTCACTGGCAGTATGAGACACCACCCTTGAGAAGTGCCTCAGGTTTGTGGTCATGTTTATGTGTGGCCAACTTATATTTCTTTGTCTTTCTTTCCCTATAAGAACAGTAAAATAACCTTTCCCCAGTAGATTTCATATGTGTGTGTGTGTGTGTGTGTGTGTGTGTGTGTGTGTGAGGAAATAAAGGGTTTTCCCACTTCACCATCAGGACAGAACTACATTCCCTTTTATTACTTGGGAGTTTTATCCTCTCTTCCTCTCTGGCTCTATGTCTGGATTTCTAGATACAGAGTTGCTACTTAAGTAGTCATTGGTCTGAAGAACAGATGGACTGACAGATAGGCAGACAGAAACATGTTTGTGTTGCTATCTTCTAGATGTCTTCTCATCAAGATATAGAACCCTTACAATGTGTTCTGGAATTTATTCAGGACCTGTAAATCAGAGAACATCTCTCTCTTTTTTTAATTTTGTAATTATATTTATGTACAGAAAACATAATGTAAATTTAACCCTATTTAGTGGCTAGTTCTTTAGCCTTTGCCTTTTCCAGCTTGGCAATGCAAGACACAGACGTAGGACCCAGGATGTTGCCTCCCCAGTGGCGGCGGGTCTCGTCATATCTGTCATTATAATTGGTCCAATAGCTTCCACCAGCTTAGCCAGAGCACTCTTGTCTTCCGAGTTGACAACAGTGGTGCATGTTTTCCTGGGGACCAGGCGCCCCAGTCTGGCTTTTCCCTTGATGATGCAGTAGGGCACCCCCATCTTTCGACACAGGGCAGGCAGGAAAACCACCAGCTCAATGGGGTCTACACCATAGGCAATCACCACCAGCTGAGCCTTCTTGTTCTATACCAAGATGGTGACTGTACTGACTCCTGCTCGGAGGATGGGTGGTCTCTCAGTTGGGACGTCCCCTTTGCCAACGGCTTTCTTCTCAGCACGGGCCAGGAGCCTTTGCCTCTTCTCCTGCTTTGCCTCTGGCCTGTACTTGTGGACAAGCTCAAGCAGCTGAGTAGCTGTTTGCCTGTCCAGGGCTTGGGTGAACTGGTTAATGGCAGGAGATACTTTGAGCTGCTTATAGAGGATGGCTCTTTGCCGCTGCAGCCTGATGTAGCGGGGCCATTTGACGAAGCGTGTGAGATCTCCTTGGGGATAGGTGTCCGGCCCAATGCCTAAGTTCTTGGGCCTTTTCTCAGACAAAGGATTGACCACCTTCTTGGCCTCCTGTTTCTTGACGACTGCAGGGGCTGGGACACCTTCTTCCCCTGGGCCTTCTTTCCTTTGGGCATCTTGCTCGACTGGTGGAGAGAGCGAAAACATATCTCTTAAGCCTCCCTGGTGTTCAAACAACACAATGCATTAGTGAAGACTCTGGTATTTGCTTTTTGGTTTTACCTAAGAGATGGAGGAAACCCTGGCCACCCAGGAGATGGGCAGGACTTCTCAGTAAATGACAGAATGGGTTTGCTACCTGCATAGCTGAGTTCTGTCAGGCTTCTTGCCTTCCACTTGGTTCTGAAATGGCTGTGCACAGTCTGGAATCTGTACAGAAGTTCAGATGTCTCCTCTGGGGTTCAGAAAGAAAGTCAGAGGTTTCTCTCCTTCATCATGAGTCTGCAGAGGTTCTGCGGAATCTTTTAAAACAAAACTCCCACACTGATTGCTTATTATTTTGGGGGGACGTAGGGAGCAACCAGAGTACTTGGCATGCAATGGAAACATTGTAGGACACCAAAATCAAAACTGACTTCGTTTCTATGGAGCAGAGCTATCCTGCTGCTCCAGAGGTGACACCATGGATGAAATACCTACATCACCCACCACAAAGAAAGAACAACAGTTAACACATGTGGATGACCTGCTATTCAAACAGAACAGCGATTCGGGGAGGACTGTTTGGAGTGTTGATATCTCCCTGTTCCAGGAACTTGACTACAACACGATGTGTGGAGACAGAGCCTTTGTCCCTGGTCCATAAGAACTCAGCAGAAAGAAAGATTGACGGATACAGGCAGCCAGGGCTCCAAGACCCTACACTGTGATTCTCAATCTGTTTTCCATGACAGAAGAGCAGCTAATTAAAAATGAAGCATCCAACCCCAAACACCAGGCTCTACCCATCCAAACCTCTGGGTTTAGCACTGGGTTAGCCAATTCCAGCCTGAGGGACACACGGCTACAACTACATCGCTCTGTAGTTTTCTTGACAGCTGGCCAACCTGCCTCCATCACTCCCAGGTTGATGCTGCTTCCCTCCCAAGACCCACATTTGCTCCAGCCCATTGAATCCTGGCTCTGCCACCAAACCGCTGTGTGTTGGTGGAGGTTATTGCCCTTCCTTAGGCCCCTGTGGCTTCATCTATTAAGCTTGGGTAATAATTTATATCTCATGGTGTTAGTATCAACTCCTTTCCATCTCACCGAGGGTCGTAAGTAACAGATGTAAGATTTGCTGTTTGAAAAACAACACATTTATAACCAGTCAGTTTGTTCACAAGTCCATCTATTGATCTCAATTTGAACATTTAGTTAATAAAAAAGACTTTAGACACAGCAGGGGTTCCTCAGAGACATTTTTTCACAGGGTGGCCGGTTTTAAGGGGTCTCTGAGTACTTTGGATGGCAGACAATTAGCCTGCCTTTTGCCTGAGAAATCAGACTAACCACTGGCATTGCTTGGCTAATGGAGTCTTTTGTGAACTCTCTCCCTAAATGGGAAATCTTTAACTCTCTACAAAATCTCAATCTCATTTTCCCTTAGATTCCTAATATTTCTAAATAAGTGTTGGCCTCTGGGCTTTTGTAGTCAAATAACCCAAATCAAACCAAGCTCCTCTGTGAGAGGGGGAACAAGGTATGCTGTGAGGATCTATAGGAAGGAACTCGCAAAATCAGTTTGGAATGGCTACAAAGGCAAGCTTGCTATGGAGCAAAGAACATTTGTGAGCCAGAACATGAAGAGCGGTGTGTTAGCCCATCTAGGAAGACGAACCTTGTTGAGCTACTTCAAAGGTAAATGAAGACCACTGCCTGCCCCGCCAGGTTGAATGGTACACTTAGAGACAAGGTCAGACAGAGCCAAATCCTCTGTGACTAGGAAAGGGAGTCAAAGAAGACTTGACCGAAGGCAAGAGGCTGAGGCAAGAGTCATTTGAGTCACAACACACTTTGGTCATAGACGTTTCCTTCCATTTCTGTACACCAAGTAGCAGTCATCTAGGGATATGGAGCCTCAGAGCTCCCAACTTCCTACTCTATGAGATAGCTCTCAGCAAGTATACACTGCCCACGACAGCCACTGACTCTCCCTAATGATCACAAGGGAGCATGAGTCCCAGCTTCCATGCAAAACCATCCCAGTGGTTAACAGCTCTGAAGTTTAGGAAAGCTCTTCCTTAAACTTAACCCATTCTCTCTTTGCAAGACTCGTCAACTCCTATTTTGCTCTCTGTGGAGATGGAAAAACAAGTTGGTGTACAATTTTAAACCCTTCATTGAATCATAGCATCAGAGTCAAAAGAGGTGACAGATATTATTATTTGGCATTATGTTCCACCCCAGTGGATGCTTGCCAGTGATGCACATGTATTCAGTGGATTTTAGTGTCCACTACATGCAAACATCGGAGGGAGAGCAGAAGGTAGCTGGCTTGCCTAAGCTCCTCTATGCACATTCTACTCGACTGTGCCTCCATAATTGGAAGGGGCCCCTGGGAGCATCCTGTAGCCTTCTCTGCTAGCAGAATGATCTGAGTAAGGTGTTCACCTCACCTAATTGAGAAATATCAGCAGCCCTCTAGAAAAACCTGTTTCAAAGAGTGAGTCTGCACCAACTGCATTTCTTTATCATTATCTACCAATGGCGAGGACCGTTGACATTGTGACCGACATCAATCATTCTTGTCACACGTGCTTCCATTCTGAGCGTGGAGGCCTCAGGGTCAGAGAGCAGGGCAACTAGACTGTATCCACAAAAAATCTGTTCTTGTGTTGGCTCCTTCCAGCATTGGCAATCCCTTCCCTACCCAACCCCTAAGTGGACATTTCTGGTATCTTTGAAGACTCAGTTGTGTGCTGGATGTTTTTCTGGAAACTGTCTTATGAGAGGATGTTTTTGCTGAAGCAGACACATGGGAGGATGTTTTTCTGAGAACAGAGAGGTGGTGTTTTTCTGGAAATAGCCTGGGAAAGGGCATATGATGTTTCCCTAGAGCAGACATTTAAGAGAACATGTGATGTTTGGAAAGTGTATAAACATGACCAGACAGTGGACGACACTGTGTGGTATTGGTACGCCTTGCCACATTTGCTGATTATCACTGGGCTTTGCTGACTCTAGTCTTCACTGATGATTCTGTATGGTATTGGTTTGCCTTGCCACTCTGTTGGTTATCATTTGTCATGACTCCGTAGAAGGGAACATACAAAAAAAGACTTCTGGTGGTGTTCTGGCAGCTTCTTGCTGCTTCTGCAGACCAGGGCTGATTGGCAGAACCTCATGGTTTCTTCTGGATCTAACTGCGATTGTTAATTTGTGAGTGATGTTTGAGGATGGATCCTGCTACCACTGCTGATTCATGTGAACTGAACTGCTGATATCCTGACAGTGTAGATTGGATTCACTCCAAAGAACTATTTCTAAACAGGTCCACATCCTCCTTTGCTCCATTAACCTTTCATTCCCACTACCTCTGATGTTGGGGGCTAGAAGGGAGGTTAAAGCATTTAAGTACACTTATTAAAGAAGGTTTCGAAAAATATAAGTCTACAAAACCCCATTCTTCTTGTCAGTCAATATCAGTACTTAGAGAAACTCCTCAAGATTACCCTTGATATGAACCTATTTCTCTAAATTATGTAGTCTTTCTTTTTCTTTTTCTTTTTCTTTTTCTTTTTCTTTTTCTTTTCTTTTCCTTTTCTTTCTTTCTTCCTTCCTTCCTTCCTTTCTTTCTTTCTTTCTTTCTTTCTTTTTCTTTCTTTCTTTCTTTCTTTCTTTCTTTCTTTCTTTCTTTCTTTCTTTCTTTCTTTCTTTCTTTCTGTACATGAACCCACAACTGGTTTCTATTGTCAATTTTATCCATTTTATTCTCTCACCCAGTGTGTTTTGGGGACTCACCCTGCCCTCCATATTTCCCTCCTGGCTTTCACAGACACACAGCATTTTCAGCATGCATCTACCTTCTCCTTTCCCGCTTAGGATGAGTAGAGAATGGACACCTCAGAGGATGCTCAGAAAGCGTCTCTGGAGTACACCCCCCGACACACACCCAGATGGAAGTGGCACTGGCATAAAACACCAGTGTCACAATCCCAAGACCCAATAACAAACTCCCAAATCCTGGAAGGGCAAGTTCCCTAAACTCTGAAAGTCCCCAGACTACAATCTTGCAAGATTCAAATCCTAAGTGTGGAATTCCTGGAAGCCCAGCCCCTCCAGCCTTGACTGCTGCTTTCCCAAATGGCACCATCAGACAAGCCAAGAAACAAATTCTAACCACGTGACAAGTGACACATTTGTCGGCCCTGGTCCTCCTTCCAGCAGAACACTGGGGCTGTAAATTATAGAGAGACTTTTAGAGAGTTCTAATTCATGTTTTTTCCCCTCAAAATTGAATACACAAAAGTACCTTACCATTGTGTATGCATATGAAAATGCTGGACCTGTCTGGGAATGCTGGCTCATTGGTAGGGCACTAACCTAGCTTTCCAAAAGCTTTAGATTGGATTCCCAGCACCACTAAAAAACACTTCAACAAATGAATTTTTTTTTCTTTTTTCTTTTTGGCATGCCTGCATTTGTAAAAGGTAAGATTTCTCTAGATCTCGGTTGGCCTCTGTGGCCATTACATAAACTGGGGTGACCCATGGTAGTCAAAAGATGTAAGCTGTCCGACACAGTATTTCTGATGACTCTAGTTATGACGCTATGTAGATGTAAGTGCCAACCACCGGGATTCATCACAGTGCATGTTTCGGTTTTCACTTACTTTGTGAAATAGTTCGTCTGCTGCGCTGGTTTGAATGAGAACGGCCCTCCTCAGCAGCTCACGTAGTTGGTGCTCGGTGCTCAGCCGGTGGAACTGTTTGGGAAGAATCAGGTGTGACCCTGGAAGAGGAGGTGCGCTACTGGAGGCGGGAATGAGATTTAAAACCCCACATCATTCCCAGTTAGCTCACTCTGCCTTATGCTTAAGGGTCAAGCTGTGAGCTTGCTGCCACTGCTCCGGCACCATGCCTACCTGTCTGCACATGCCGTGCTCCCTGACATGCCCGTCATGGACTCAACTCCTCTGGAACCATGAACCCCAAAGTAAGTGCTTTCTTTCCTAAGTTGCCTTGGTCATGGTGTCTTATCTCAGCAGTAGAAGAGTGGCTAAGGCATCTGTTGATAACTTTTATACCTGTGTGATTATCATTAGCATAGTTGGCTGCTCCAACTGTGAAATAGGCATGCTACTATGACATGCTTTGTAGAATAGGCTTAGAGCCTCAGACCTTTGTTCCTCATATAAATCTCTGATACATAACATTTGTACAGAATCTAACCCCCCCCCCCCACATGCCTATCCTCCACCCTAAGTTCAACATCGAAGGAATTTTCTCATTTCCCAACATCACCAAGCCTGGATGTTAATGTGCTTCACTGTATCTCTCCAGAGTATCTTTAAAAACATAGCCATATTTGGGGCTGGGGTAATGTGTCTGTCACACAAGCATGAGGGCCTGAGCTCAGAAATATATGAAAAATACTAAATCATATGAAGAAATTTAAGAATATATGATTTTTGGAAGCAATTCACTCAGCACAAAATTCTTCCTCTCAAATGTATAAAATTAAGCGGTTTTTCTCCTGAGGTTCATATGGCGTTCACAGCTATCACCACCGACTTTAGGATGTTTCCGGCTTCCTAAAGGAAACAGCCACAGTTGGCAGTAACTCCAACTTCTTCATTCCCAACTCCTTCATATGCAACCACTAACCTGGCATTTCCATATGGATTTGGCTTTCCTAGACATGCCACAGAAATGTATTTTTAAATAACTCATGTGTTTTATTTATTTCAGAATGCACATCTTCAAGGTTCATCCATGTCATAACATGCATTGGAACCTGTAAACATGGCACTTTTGCTTGTCCATCAAAGGCTGGACATTTCTGCTGTTATGAACGATGCTGCTGTAAACGTCTGAACACACACTTTCTATTCTCTTGGCTATGTAGGTAGGAAAATTACTGGGTAATAGATAACTCTATGTTTAACTTGTGGAGAAACTGCCAATGAATGAATCTTTCTTTGAGACAGGATTTTATATAATTCAACTGACCTCACACTTGCAATGCATCAGAAGATGGCCCTGAGTTTCTGATCCCTCTGCCTCTTTTTCTCCAGGACTGGGGCACAAGCTGAAGTCCAGCTGAAGAAATCATTTATATACCACAAGCCATGTAGGAGGCTTCCACTTGCTCGCCCTCCTTGGTGACACTTAACTGCTGTCCAGCATTGTAAGCGAAGCCATCGCAGAGAGGAGGAAACTATATCTCATTGTGTCTTCGGCTTTTATTTCTTCTGCAAATGGTTGACCATCTTCCTGTGTGCTTTTCTCCATCTCCTCTTTAGGAGACTCTATCTCAGTTTAGCCAATTTTAAGTAATATTGTGTTGTTCATGATAGATGTTCTTTATATAGTCTGGATATTAAATCTTGACAGAAGTATGATTGACAAACATTTCCCCCCATAATCCATGTTGTTTTCTTTCTTGATTACCAAGATGCAAGTTTTGATAAAGTATACTTTATTTTCCTTAGATAGGTTTGTTTGTAGTTTAGGTGTCATAGCTCGTAAACTATTGCCTAACTCGAGGTCACAAAGATTCATGACTAAGGTTACTAATGCTTGTCCCCTTCTGAGATACTGAAAGAGTTTGGAGAATTTTGGTTCTGTTTACCTTGGCCATATTATATTCTATCGTGTCCAAATACATAAACATATACTCCAGTGCCACACGATACATTTTCTTAATTTGGTGCGGCAACTGTTCATTTAGCTGCATTCACCACAGATCTGTTCTCTTTCTCACGAAGTCTCACCCTCCTTTCAGGATCACTTTCTGTCTTCTTGCAGATCTGCTTTCAGATTTTCTGCTGTCATTGTACTGGATGCCTTTTGACTTCATTCTTGAATATTTGTGATGAGATCTTTAGTTCTCGAGCTCTTTCGACATTGTATTTTCCTGCAGCCTTCGGGCTTTTTGTGTTATAGACAGGTTGGAATTTTTGAGGTAACCGATCCTTTCCCACAAAGCAGCCTGATTGCTTTGTTGTTTTAAATTTTCATTGTGGTGCATCTAAGCTTAGCTCCTTTTGTCCCCTGCTTGAGGCCTACTAGGTTTTGTGAATCTATGGCTCACTGCCATCCCCTCATCGCTTCCGGGAAGTCTTCCTTCCTGGTGGCTTCAGCCTTGTCACTGCAATCACCTAGCCTCACTTTCCAGAACCCTAGTTAAATGTATTTGACAGCTCCGCCATGTGTCCTACCGGTAAACTGAATTTCTATCTTCTTTGCCCTCTTCTAGATAGATCCTTCTAATTTAAGATCCAGCTGAGTTTTTCCTTAGTCACTTTTCAATGGGTATTCATCACATCCACTGAGCTCCAAATTTTGATTATATTTTTAGTGACAAGATTTCTCCTTGGTTCTTCTCAAATATAAAATAAGTTCATGATCGTCTGATCACTTCAACATCTTGAATTCATGTGGTCGCCTGTTAGTTTTCTATGGATCCTGGCTTATCGTATCTATTGCCTTAGTGTATTCCTTCACTTTATTTGAAACACATGTTCATGGCTACGGGTGTAGCTCAGTGGTACTTGTATGCAAAGCCCTGGGTTTATATACAACCAAACAATTCTTTCAAAAATAACTCAAGAATCTAGATAATGTCATCACCTCCCAAGGACTTTTCTTTCTCCGGCCAGCACCTTTGTTCTTGGGCTACAATATAATTAGTACCTCGACTCTATCAGGGATCTTATTGTTATTGCTATTGTTTTATTATTACTACTATTGCTTGTATTGCTGACTTAGCACACCTGCCCTTTTGTTTTCAGACAGTAATTCCCTTAATAAGGTAAACTTCAGCCTAACTGGGCCTCACTAGTCACTGCAATTCCATGGGAGTTTATTATATGCCACACTAGGGATGGAACCCCGGGACTTGTGTCTGCCAGGAAAACTCTACCTCTGAGCCATACCACCAAGGCCTTTATCAGAACTTTAGGCTGACATTTCCATGTTCACAACTAATTTTTTATGATCTATATATGTGGAGGTCACTTTAAATAAAATATGAGGCTCTTTTGTTGTTAATTCTGTTTTGTCTATCTTTTTATGCTGTGAAAAGCCTAAGATTGGTTACTTTTATCTTCATGGTCTGTGGGCCCTGAAAACTTTATAGTCAGACAGTTTTTCAAGAATAACGTTGAAGTTAGCTGTTGTGGTAGTTTGAGTGAGAATGGTCCCGTGGGCTCCTATTTTTGAATGCTTGGCTCCCAACTGATGTAGGAGTTTAGGAAGAACAAGGAGGTGGCAGTGTAGGACTCATATCACCGTGGGTAGGCTTCGAGGTTTCAAAAGCCTATGCTATTCCTAATCAGTCTTTTCTCTGCCTCCTACATGTGGAGAGGATGTAAGTTCATGGCTACTGCTCCTGGGCCATGCCTGCCTGCCTGCCTGCCTATCACCATGCTCCCAGTGTTGGTCATGGGCTCTAACCCTCTGAAACTATAGGAGAGCCCCCAGTTAAATACTTTCTTTTCTAAGTTACCTTGGTCACAGTGTCTCTTCCCAGCAACTGAGCAGTAAGACAGATGCTGAAGGCCTGATTTCCTGGGATTCTGTATGTTCCTTTAATACAAACTTGGGCTTTCTCTTATTCCAGTAATAAAAATAGGCTATCTTGTCCTATCATTTTTTTGTCATTATTTCCTTTTATTGAAAATAGATCATTGTCTCATACAATATCTCCTGATTTCAGTTTTCCCTCCCTCTATTCCTCCCAGTTCCTCCCCACCTCTACTCCTTCTCTGTCTTTCATTTGAAAAGAGCAGGGCTGTAAGAGATAACTACCAAAATAAATAAAATAAATAAATAAAATAAAGTAAAAAATAAGATGAAGCAACACAGCAATCCGACAGGAGGAGGAGCATCCCAGAGCAGGTCAGAGGTCAGAGGCCCGCCCACTCTGCCCTACTTTTAAAATCCCCATCTTAAGGAGCTTTGAAGTGTTGCAGAGGAGGTGCATGGATAAGATTTCTTATAAATCCTTAGCTCTCCTCCTCTTGTGCTCACAGCTCACACATTTATAGCACAACTAGCAATAATAAGTTGGCATTAGCTTACCATTAACTCAACAGTTCTTACTTGAATATTGTCATTTTTGCTTTTATCTATTTTTGGAAATTTTACTTGTGATTTGACATTGAATTCCTTAGTTCCTTTCAGTTTTAGCCCTCTAAGAACGGTAGTGCTGACAACTTGTGCTGTGGAACAAACTTCTAATAGAGACTGATAGTTCTACAGGATTGGAATGAAGTCATGATAAAAAAAAAAAGCCTGTATTTTTTAATATGTGTTCATGTTTGTGCACATACACACGAGTGTGTGGAGGCCACAGGTCGATGTCAAATGTCTTCCTGTATCCTCCCACCCTTTCACATTTGTATTGTTCTGTGGGTGGGGAGGTGTGCCGTAGCGTTCATGTGGAAGTCGAGGACAACCTTGTGGGGCTCTTTCTTGCCTTATGTAGACCCTAGGGACTGAACTCAGGTTGTCACCCTGACGTTGTTGAATGGCAGTGCCTGTCTCCCCTGAGTACCATCTCACAGGCTCCTCCACCTAATCTTTTGAGACAGGATCTCTCTCTGAACCTAGAGCTCCCCATTTCAGCTGAGCTGCCTGCTAGCAAGACCCCAGTCCTTCCATTTCCCCCCTCCCCCCCCCGGGGCTGGGATTAGGGGCACATGCTAATGTACCCAGTTTTGTGCCTGTGTGCTGGGGAGCTGAACTCAGGTCCTCGTGTTCCACATGCTAAGCTTTTCACATATTGAGCCCTGTGTGGTATTAACTAAATCACATTAAGGAGATCAGAAAATCGAAAAGCTTTATTTTCGGCTGAAGTGCTGTCTGCTTTGCAGTTCTTCTACTGCAGTCTCTGTCTCTTCTCTTCCTTGTATTTAGCACCAATCTTGGGGAAGCAGCTTTTGAAACCCAAATGGGCAGGTGCTGTGCGAAACAAGATAAGTCCTGACTATGCTTAGAAGCACTGGAAAAGGATTTTCTATTCCTCTGTGTTATTCTCAAACTTGTTTTACTACAGAAGGTAAGTTCTGGCTTCTACCTACACAGCTCACCAAGGCTGGCTGACAGAGGCATCAATTACTTCCTCTGGCACTGAACTCCCACAATGCCCCTGGGCTCTTGTCTTAACCTCTTCTCAGCACTTGATGCTGCAATGACATCCTTCCCTTATCCTCCCAGGATTCCATACACCAGTTTTCTTTGTCACCTCTCCTCTTCAGCCCCATTCTTTAAATGAAGACATTTAGGATACTTCTTCTCTCTAGCTAAGGTCCATTATTACGACAGCTTCAGGTACAAGCCATAGCTGACTTTCCCTTCCACTCTGCATCTTACACCTAACAGAGCACCTTGCCTCAAAGATGCCTTTTACCAACAGCCAGATGTGACCAACAGGAGTCTCATATTCAAGTGTCCAAATCTTTGGACATCATCCAAATGTGAGGCCTCCCCCAAACTGCTTCCTAATTCTTAAAAACCTGCCAACACTGACTGTACCACAAATGGTCCCTGTTATTTTCCCAGGACAAACCATCTCTGTGTCTTGGTGGCTTCTGAACCCATGCTCACACCCTTTCCAGACTCCTCTGGGTCTTCCCCATACCAGGGACCAGCAGGCACAGCCCACAGCCCTCTTCTGTATGTTCTCACTGCAGCACACTCATAGCCACTCGCTTAAATATGCCTATAAATGTTCTTGCTTTCAAGAGAGTTGAACAGTAGGACAGATACCCTCTGGTCCTGTATAGAAAAGGTTTGCTGATTTCTACTATGATCTGAGACTAGAGCCAAAATAAAGGCTGGAAGATGGCTCAGGAGCCACAACCCAATTCTGGTTTTTCTGCACCATCTCCTTTGACGTCATTCTGCCTCCTATGCTTTGTCTCTACCACGTGATGTCACTCTAGGCCCTACTTACTGAACAGGCACAACACACCTTCACTCCCGCCCTGTCAGTGGCTTACCTCTACTCTTTTCTCAGCCCTCAGCTTAAACATCAATTTTTCTATGTGACTGCTCAAGACGTCTCCATGCTTAGGGCCCACTGGTTCCCAGTCCTGTCTGGTAATTTCCTGTTGCCCTGCAGGGCACTGTGATACCTTCTACCAGAGAGCAGGAGCAGGACTTTTCATGTCTTGGTCAGCATGGAATCCCCAGCACGTATCTGAGTTTTTGACACGTGAACTATCATTTGTGCACTCTGGGTCCTGTTAAGAATCTGTGGTCTGCCACACCCTATGTCCCTGTCACAGATCCCCTTGCTGAGTGCTGCGTTTAAACTGGAAAGGCACCAGTCTCCCACTCGAGATTTTTTTCCCACAGTTCAGCCGACTCTCATAAAATAAAAATCTGACCATGCCATTCAACTGTCTAAAGCCCTAAGAACAATGGGCTACCACTCTGGTAAAAGTGTTAAACTATCAGAATGATACAATCTAGGTTGTACCGTCCCCTCAAAACCACCTATTCCTAGGGTCAGGATGATTTCTTCTCAGGACCATCACTACAGGTATTTATTTTTTTTTAAGATTTATTAATTTTATGTACATGAGTACATTGCCATTCTCTCCAGACACACCAGAAGAGGGCACCAGACCCCATTTTGGATGGTTGTGAGCCATCATGTGGTTGCTGGGATTTGAACTCAGGACCTCTGGAAGAGCAGTCTTAACTGCTGAGCTATCTCTCCAGGTCTCCACTACAGGTATTCTTGCGACTCTGGATCTCTGACAGAGAAGTAGGTCTGACAACTGTCTAAACTTATTCTTCACACCCTCATACAGTCTATTCAGTATTTAGGGGCCATCTTACACATCCCTATTGCTCAAAAGTCTGATTCATGTGCTCCTAGTCTGAGAGTGGCACTTTCTTCTCCTCCTGCCCCCCCCCACACAACCACACAAAACCATACACATACAGCCCCCCACTCTTGAGCTTTTATCACACCCACAACCACATACACACCAAAAACATACACCACACATACAATTTTTAGCCTTTATCACACACACACAAATCTTATCACACACACCACATATACATCACACACACTCTTTAGCCTTTATCCCCCACACACAAAATCTTATCATACATACCACGTACACACCACACACACTCTCACACACTGTTCAGCCTTTACCACATACAGAACTATGAGAAGTAAATCTGACTTCTTTCCCATATTTCCAGTATTCATCACCCTGCAAAGTAGGAGTCCAATACGTATGTACTTCAAACACTCCAATGCTAAAGCTATTTTTACATTTTCAAAAGACACTGAAAATTTTTGTTCAATCTAATCTTCAGAGAAGATGAGGTGGCTCAGTGGGAAAGGTACTTGTCTAGAAAGCCAATGAATCGATCCTTGGAACCTACATAAGGTGGAAGGACTTAGAGAACCAAGCTTACAAAATTGCCCTTTGACCTCCATATGTATGCTGTTACACCTCCCAACACACAGAAACATCTATACACAATACCACACATGAATATATTTTTAAAAATCTGCTCTTTTAATTATATGACTTCATTACCTGCTTCCATTCCTGAATGGGAGTTTTATAACGTATTGCAAATACGTCCATTCAGTATTCAGGGCTCATCTCACAGACCTCTTACTTGAATTCTGCCCATTTGCTCATCACTGGTGAATTTAAGAACACTTACTAATCCAGGCAGTTATATGGCCTGAGGCAAGGACTGGGGTCAACAGGAGGGGCGGGGCCAGTCTTCATTTATCCCCCTCTCCACAACTGGAAACTATCAGCTATATCACAGAAGATATATCTTGGTGATTTGTTTGTTGGGGGTCAAAACCATGGGTTTTGTTTTTGTTAATGCTTTATTTTGTTGTCTTCCAACATGAACTCAAAAAAACAAAAACAAAAAAACAAAACAAAAAACAACCAACAAATGGATTTTGAGAATGAGCAGTTACAATCCCAAAGGCAGTATGGAAGGTCTTGGGTTACATCCTCTTCAGTGCGTATGGTCAGCATCTTTCATAAATCATAAAAATCAATAAATACCTGAATGTATAAAGGGAATTACTACCTGGTGAACTACAGGACAGAGGTGCACTGATGAGAATGGTCAGTTCATGTAAGACCACAGACCACTGAGACAGCTGCCCTTAGGAAGCAGTTTCCAGGCTAGGTAGGAACTCTCAGCAGACAACAGGCCAGCATCATGCTTCCGCTCTTAAGTTAGCACAAACACTTCACTTAGCAAAAATGTGATCATGAGACCACGCAAAACAAACAGGACCTGGTCCTTCAGGAGGTGGCAAGCTAGCACAGTGAAAGGCAGTTCCTAGTGAGACCATCCCTCTCCTGTGTCACTCTCAATATCATTGGAAAAGAAAACATAAACATTCAACATTTTAAGGGTCTTGCACAAAGCAAATGACAGTAGGTTTTATTAACATATCTTACAACGTCAATTATTCCTAGTTTTGTAATTTCTGCTTAATTATAAAGGTTGATTTCACTTCTACAGTAATGTACTGTATTTAAATGATCATTCATACACGATCACACCAGTACATGTTTTTGAATAATATATACACACATCACTCTAACTTGGACCTGTTATTTTAAAAGTGGGTTTATAAATGGGACTTATAAAAGTTAGGGGAAATGGAGGTTCTAATTTAGCAGCATGCATGTATGTATTCAAGTACAATTTCAACCAAGTGCTTTTTTTAAAATTTACTGGTGACTAATTCACCAATATCAAAATAAACACTATCAAATATCCAAATTTTAAAGTTAAGGCTAATATTTTCACTTCACATCCATATGCACAACCATAAACATTCCATTTAAATATGTAGTGATCAAAGTCTGAATACATTATACCATGTATATATAGCATCAGAGTTCCAAACTGTAAAATTACTCAAGCTCATGAATCCTGTAACAGTATTTACTAGAGATGTAATTAGCATTTTGCTCTTCAACCACACTTACAAATGATCTGCTATTTATAATGACCGAAGCAAAAAAGGTAGCAGGCTGAGCTTGTAGCACAGCATTTTAGAGAGCAGGTGTAGGAAGGGCAGGGATTTATCTGAACAAGTCATCCTAGTCTTAACAAAGTTATCTCACCATTTTGGAAATGTATATAAAAATAGCAAGCTATTCCCACATATTTCTTTTAAAATGCTCCAGGAAATCTTCTGACATTCTGAACACATCTGTGTGTGTACTACTCTGTTTCCCGTATTTTAATGCAAAGCCACTGTTTTATGTTAATTTCATATTCTGTAATTCTGTAATATTGTGTCATTTCAAAAAATTTTGGAACATGGGTCTGATGTTACTTTGATATTTTCTCATTCAATGTTTCTTAGTTTACTTTTACAAGTAAAAAATGTAATTTTATATAACAAGCCATAGAAATCCAAAGTACCAGGAATTGCTTGATAGTACTACGAAATAATCATCAAATTATTCAATCACCTGGGAAAAGAATCTTGGTACCAATAAAATAAGTTTTTTTGCCATCTTCTTTCCCTCTTACTAAGTGGATTTTAGCTCCCTCATTCCCATTCTGAGTTAGCCCCACCCCACCCCCCATAAGCTGATCTCCACAGCAATGTCTAAAAGCAGGAGCATGGCTCATTCCCAGGGTCAGTACCTCTGAGCCTTTTCTGCGGTAGGAAAGCACACAGAAACACCAGTGACCCCACAGGACCCTAACACAGATGAGCTTCTTCAGTCAGCGAGAGTTCCAGAACTTGAAGTTCACGTGTTGGGACAAATGCACATTTTCAATCCCATCATATAAACAAAGGCTTGGTTGATAATGAAAGGTGGGCATGCACAGAATCAAGACTCTGCCATGGAGATGTTCTTAACCCTTTTGATTTTATTGTAACATACACTCGTCACTAACAACTCTAATAATTCATTCAGTTGAAATGGCAAAATGATTGTGTGTGTGTGTGTGTGTGTGTATGTGGTGCTTAAGATGAAACTCAGGTTCTGTAAATGTTAGCTAAGTAAGCATTCTACCACTGAGCTACACCCTCAGCCCACAAATGTTTATTTTTAAGGACCTCCCCAACCACACAAACGCTTTGCCCCTCCCCCTGTGCACTGCACTATACTGCACTATATTTTACAGCTAGTTCAATTATTTATCCGGGGAAAGCATTTATGAAATTCCTGAGAATGAATTAAGTTTTCAGCAAAGCCTTAAACTTTAACAGATTCCTCACAATAAGAAAAAAATTTAAAGTTCTACTATTAGACCAATTTTTACTATACAATATTTCACATAAATCATGTTTTACATTTGTTTCTAATTACATACAGCAAAAATCTCAAATCAACACAAGGATGACAAAGGAAAAGATGCATTATGTTTAGCAGATGCAAATTAAAACACAAAAGGAGCAGTAAAACTTCAAATAGACCACACCCTCTCTGTCAGGGGACAACCAATAAGGGCATTGGAGGGAGCATCATTTCTCAATGATTTCTGTGGACAGTTGTGCTTTTTATTAATTGTGCACTTAAAAATGACCACTAAAGAATGATTTAAATTATTTGTTGTCCAGATACTTGAGAAAAAATATTATACCATTAATGTGGTTACCAAGCACCTAATTTTGGGAAGGCTTCATAATGTATGTTTTCTTTTTGTCCCTCAGCAAAGACATCAATCCCCCCAAATTAAATTAAAGCTTATTGTTGATGAAAATCAATCTCAGTGAAAATGATAATATGTGCAATGCTGAGGTGTGTCACAGACCATTGTAATGTGGACCCCATCTTTTATTGATGTGGTCAAAAGTGTGGGAAATCCACTGCTGCTCGAGAACTCGGTACCGCTCCTCACAGATGTAGAGAGGTTTGCCTCGCCTGCAACACAAGGAAGCACAAAGGCGTTAGGTGCTGAGATCCGAGCAGGCTTACCTACACACTCCTTCTCTAACACACTACAGCAAAGGTAACAGGAGAATTTCATTTTATGTGTCCTGTATTGTAGATAGTATCTCAAAGCTACAAATAAGTATTTAAATCAATGATTGTCACACTTTGTAATATTTTAAGTTATAACTGCAAAACCAGGTGTGGCACACTGGCTTCTACTGCTAGAGCTTCACAAAACACTTGACACAAGTGTTTCAAGGCAGGGCTAACCTGAGGTCCCGGTCCTCTTCTCCATGAGCATCCAGATAGACAGAGCCCCAGAGGCAAAAGCGGTGGCCTCGGATGATGATAATCACCGATGCATTGATTAAAAGGAAAATTCCTGTTCCGGCACCACAATTCTGAGAATGCTTTAAAAAATTATAACAATGCACTGTAAATCAAATGGCCACTGTAGAAATAATTAATAATATAGAACTATTTAATCTTAAAATAGGATTTTCTCTCTTTAAACCTGTAACCCCAGGCTCAACAGCTCATGAACACATTAGGAAGAGTTCAGGTAAGCACAAGGTAGGAAGCAATTAAAGGCTCAAAGGCTGGCTAGCACCCTCAATGCATCAATGAAGGCTGTTTCTCAGCATGTTAAAGGGTGGGCAAAAGAAAGAACTGGAATTGTACTTAAGAAAGGTTTTACTTCTTAAATACAGTCTGGGTTTTACCAGCTCTAAGTGTACTGCCTGACTCAGACTACAGAGCTGAGCATTCCACTGCCCCAGTCCCCGGGGCCCGGCCTATGGCTCTGTGCCACTCACTTACCAGCACACATTCACAGTAACTTTGCTGCTTGCAGCACAGGCCTTTCAGGCATACAAAAGTGCCGCAGACGAGGCAAACAGCTGGGTCTTTAGGAACCTTGGTGCAGACGCTGCACGTTTTTCTGTGATAGTACTGAAAAATAGTGTTGTAATTCTCAGGCAACTGTAACAGGTGTGGTAACTTCCATCTTGACTCTTGGATAAGCAAGGCCTAAAACATCCAAAAATAGTCATCAGTCCTATGCACACAGAATACTAAAATTATATATTCAAAATTTAAAATGATTTTTAGAATGAAAAATCTACTTTCAAGAATGTGACTTATTTATTAAATTTTTTTTCCATTTTACAAAAAACAAAGTCCTTTACAGACTTCAATTATAGCAGATGTATAAGAGAGAAAAAATAGTATCTCTGAACATGCATGAAAATATATCTCTAAACATGCAAGAATATTAACTAGTTAATTAAGCATTTCCTGACAGCGGGTCTCGGCCTGTCATACAGAAGTGAGTCCTCAGCTTTTCCTGAGCAGGTCAGAGCTGTAAGTCGGCATTCCTACTTCAATGCTTTACATGAATTCTCCCACCTCGAGTGCATTACACTCATGTACTTCAGGCTGTCAAGACTATTTGTATCTTTAAGTGCTAAAGGCCTAAAATCCTTTAAATAAACATCCTGTTTATTATGTAGGGACAACTCCAAGCTAGCTAACACTTCCTGCAGGGCAAGCTTTATTTACTATTTGCAGAAGTAAAAAGGTACTGGTGATTTTTTTTTCTAGATATTACTCCATTCACACTGTAATTCCATATATCTATTAGCCAACTAATTTCTATAAAACACTTTCTAGGAATTGGGAACTTCAAAGTAAATGAAGAATTTTTGTTCTGTGAAGCTTTCATTACATTAAGGAAACACATGTGATAAACAGAAGCTAAGCTCGGTGGCACTTGGGGATACAGAGCTCATCACACAAGGCCCTGACTCTTGTTCATAAATTCAGCAGTGTTTAAAGATAGTGACCAGCACCAGAGATGGAGGCAGGCAGGCTGTAAGAAGACTGACTAACAGACAATTTTGCTGCAAGAGGCAAAGCCTCAACAAGCAACAGATCCAACAGAAGACAGTGCGGCTGCTAGGGACAGAGCAGCAGCACTGGAGCTTACAGGCTCTTTAAAGTCTACAGGACACTTAAACATGGTATACAACAATGGAAATATAAGCAAGATGGTGGCGTCCTGACTGTCAAGTGGGGGACCAGTCTCCCTGAATGTGCAGACAGAACCTCAATGAGACACAGCAGGAACATGGTCCACAAGAACTAGAACATGCAATGATTTCCTCTAAGATCAGAAGTCACCTGCATCTGGTCACCAAGGACTCCTCTCAAATGACTCTTGCAGAGGTTACTTTCTGACTTCTACAATCAAAAAAGTAGTCTGGAGTCTCTTCACCTCCAAACAACCTGGTGACTTATTGTCTTACTTTGTCTACTAGCAGGTCAACAAAGTGATCCTGTGAAATAATAATCCCATCATATCACTCCATTTCTCAGGAATGGTAATCCTAGGGAGGCTGTACAGAAACCATGGCAAAGCAGTGGCCTGCTGCCTGGCTCCACTCTCAATCACTGGTCACTACAAATCCTTTACCAACCAAGCTAGCAGCACAAACCCACATTTAAATGTTATAGACATAATCTTTCAGTGTTCGTATCAAATACTTTTAAACACAAGACAGTTCTACAACTAAGAACACTATTAAGAACTTTAATTTTTTTTATTTTCCAACACTACTATGACAGTTGGTTAAATGATTTAATTAAAATCCACAGACTTAAGCTAAAAGTAACAACTAATACACTTTTTAAGTGACATATTTCTGTGTTTTTACTACTTATGACTCAACTTATTTCAACTTCAGCAGTTTAAAACCTGCTGTCACCAATGACCTCCATTAGCCCCCTACCTAGAAGCACACTACTCCACACACCCCATACACACCTTTCCTTGTTCCGCGTGCCTCTCCGTAAATGATATTATCTCAAAACACCACTGAGTTATAATGTCAAAAGCTGCAACTGGCCAATCCAGACAGTAGGCACTGATGAATGGGTGATCAGTTTGGTAAAAAGTTGGCAGAAGTCCCAGGCAGCTGGCAAGGACTGAAAATTCTTCTTCTTCCTTTTAGATGTAAAACAGAAATTTCAAGATATTTTAGCTGTCACATTCACCAATGACTTTGGGCCAGTAGGAAACCACGGCACCTGAGAACAAGTGCAGGGAGCACAGGCAACGGAAGGAGAGGCTCCTTCCTTACCTTACCCAAGTATCCTCCAAATACTTATCTCTGAAATGTAACTCCTGCACGGCTCAACAGCTGCTTCTTTTATACAGCTGCACAAATCTGATGAATAGTTCACAGGTATTAACAACTCTACAAAAGCTCTTTAGATAACAAAAGAGCTATTTTGGGTTTAAGATGCACACATCGATCTGGGTGTGACGGGCAGCCCTGGAATCTGGAAACATGAAGGTTCAAGTTTGAAGAGAGACTTTGAAGGTAGCACGGAGTATCAGCAGTGAGACGATGTGTCAACAACCAGCACTGGGTGGAGTGACAGGGTGCTGGGCAGCTCTGTATCTGCTCATTAGCCAAGGACAGGGCTGTGGTGGGCTGCTGGCCAGTGTACACAGAGAACAACACAAATCACAGAGGTCACAGAAAGAAGAGCTAAAGAAGTTTCTTGGGCTCTCAATACACATGAAACAAAGAAAATTTAAGTGAGGTTCTGTCTCCTGCCAGTCACGAGAGACTCGCCTCCATCTTGGTTCTCAGACTCCAGAGAGATCAGACAGACTGAGGTACTCAAACATAACCTGCTGTTCGGGGGGCCATCAGGATGCCAACCCAGCCAGGAGGTTTTTTGCCCAAGCCCGGAGCGCACCATTTTGCCTACAGGACACCAGAGAGCTCTAGCAGGCAAAGCCCGCTAACAGGCATAGCCCAAGGCTAACATAGTGTGTGTGTGTGTGGGGGGGGGGGGTCTAGGCCCCAACAGGCCCTAGAATGACCCCAAGAACTGGGCTGCTCGGTGGGCCATCTGTGTGTCAAACCGGCCAGGAGGTTGTTAGTGCAGCAGACTCTGCCAGCACTTTCAGGGAGAGCACGCACGCCTGCCATCCTGGCCACCTGACAGACACAATTAAGAGTCAGAGCCCGAGGGGAACTTTGCTCCGACCTTGGCCTCCCAGGCTTTTACCTAGACTCAGGGCCTGAGCAGCTAGGCTAGCCTTGTGTGCACCAACCTGGTTGGGAGATCAGCTGCCCAGCAGAGTGATCAGCACACAGAAAAGGTCCCCACAGCATACACCCTCAGCACTCCCTGAAGGAGCAAACGGGCAACATCTGGTTCACAGACACAATCTGGGGCAAAGCACACTAGGGCTGCAAGGGCACCCAAGAGGAGGACAGCATATCAGCAATCTGCAACAGGGGAAACCCTGTCAACCAGTGTTGCATAAATAGCCCCAGAGCCCCCGAGGAGGCTCAAACACCAGCCAGAGACAAGACCAACTAACTTCAGAGAACAAGATGGCAAAGGGCAAACGCAGGAATGCTACTAACAGAAATCTAGGCAATATGGCAGCATCTGAACCAAACTCTCCAACATCAGCAAGTCCTGGTTATGTCAACACACCAGAGAAACAAGATTTGGATTTAAAATCACTGGTCATGATGCTGCTAGAAGAACACAAAAAGGACATAAATGAATCTCTTAAAGAAATACAGGGGAACATGAATAAGCTAGAAACCCGTATAATGGAAACACAAAAATCACTTAAAGAAATGCAGGAGAATAAGGCTCAAGAGATAGAAGCCAATAAAGAAGAAAGGCAAAAAAAAAACTTAAAGAAATGCAGGAGAACCTGAGTCAAGAGGCAGAAGTCATGAAAGAGGAAACACAAAAATCTCTTAAAGAATTACAGGAAAACACAAACAAACAAATGATGGAACTGAGCAAAACCATTCTGGACCTAAAAACAGAAGTAAAAACAACTAAGAAATCACAAAGGGAGACAACTTTGGAGATAGAAAACCTTGAGAAGCAGTCAGGGGCCAGGGATGCAAATATAAACAACAGAATACAAGAGATGGAAGAAAGAATCTCAGATGCCTAAGATACCATAGAAACCATTGACTCAACAGTCAAAGAAAATACAAAATGCAAAAAGCTTGTATCCCAGAACATCCAGGAAATCCAGGATACAATGAGAAGACCAAACCTAAGGATTATAGGTATAGATGAGAGTGAAGATTTACAAATGAAAGGGCCAGCAAATATCTTCAACAAAATTATGGAAGAAAACTTTCCCAACTTAAAGAGAGAGATGCCCATGAATATACAAGAAGTCTACAGAACTCCAAACAGACTGGACCTGAGCAGAAATACCCCTTGCCACATAATAATTAAAACCCCAAATGCACTAAACAAAGAAAGAATATTGAAGGCAGTAAGAGAAAAAGGCCAAGTAACATATAAAGGAAGACCTATCAGAATCACACCAGACTTCTCACCAGAGACCATGAAAGCTAGAAGATCCTGGGCAGATCTCATGCAGACTCTAAGAGAACACAAATGTCAGCCAAGACTACTATACCCAGCAAAACTCTCAATCACAATAGATGGAGAAACCAAGACATTCCATGACAAAACCAAATTTACACAATATCTTTCCACAAACCCAGCTCTACAAAGAATAATAGGAGGAAAACTCCAATACAAGGAGGGAAACTACACCCTGGAAAAAGTAAGATAGTAACCTTCCGTCATCAAACCCAAAAGAAGATAACCACTCAAATATAAAAATAACATCAAAAATGACAGGAAGTAATAATCACTATTCCTTAATATCTCTTAACATCAATGGACTCAATTCCCCAATAAAAAGACATAGACTAACAGACTGGATAAGGAAACAGGACCCTACATTTTGCTGCATACAGGAAACACACCTAAATGTCAAAGACAAAAACTACCTTAGGGTAAAAGGCTGGAAAACAATTTTACAAGCCAATGGTCTCGGGAAACGAGCGGGAGTAGCCATTCTAATATCAGATAAAATTGACTTTCAACCTAAAGTCATCAAAAGAGACATGGAGGGACACTTCTTGCTGGTCAAAGGAAAAAATCCACCAAGAAGAACTTTCAATTCTGAACATCTATGAGCCAAATGCAAGGGCACCCTCATTCATAAAAGAAACTTTACTAAAGCTCAAAGCACACATTTCACCTAACACAATAATTGTGGGGGACTTCAACACTCCACTCTCCTCAATGGACCGATCAGGAAAACAGAAACTAAACAGGGACACAGTAAAACTAATTGAAGCTTTGGACCAATTGGATTTGACTGATATTTATAGAACATTTCACCCTAAAGCAAAAGAATATACCTTTTTCTCAGCACCTCATGGTACCTTCTCCAAAATCGACCATATAATTGGTCACAAGACAGACCTCAACAAATACAAGAAGATCTAACTAATCCCATGCCTCCTATCAGATCACTATGGTGTAAGAGTGGTTTTCAACAGCAACAAAAACAACAGAAAGCCCACGTACACATGGAGGCTGAACAATACTCTACTCAATGACACCGTGGCCAAAGAAGAAATAAAGACAGAAATCAGAGACTTTTTAGAATTTAATGAAAATGAAGGCACAACAAACCCAAATCTTTGGGACACAATGAAAGCAGTGCTAAGAGGAAAACTCATAGCCCTGAGTGCCTCCAAAAAGAAAACGGAGAGAGCATACACTAGCAGCATAACGACACACCTGAAAGCCCTGGAACAAAAAGAAGCCAATTCCCCCAAGAGGAGTAGAAGATAGGAAATCATCAAACTCAGGGCTGAAATCAATCAAGTGGAAACAAAGAAAACCATACAAAGAATCAACGAATCCAGGAGCTGGTTCTTTGAGAAAATCAACAAGATAGATACACCCTTAGCCAGACTGACCAAAGGGCACAGAGAAAGTATCCAAATTAACAAAATTAGAAATGAAAAGGGGGATATAACAACAGAAACTGACGAAATCCAAAAAATCATCAGATCCTACTACAAAAGCCTATACTCAACACAACTGGGTCATAGAAAGTCTTCCAACCAAAAAAAGCACAGGACCAGATGGTTTCAGTGCAGAATTCTATCAGACCTTCAAAGAAGACCTAACACCAATACTCTTCAAACTATTCCATAAAATAGAAACAGAAGGAACACTACCCAATTCCTTCTACGAAGCCACAATTATCCTGATACCAAAACCACACAAAGATCCAACAAAGAAAGAGAACTTCAGACCAATTTCCCTTATGAACATCGATGCAAAAATACTCAATATAATTCTTGCCAACCGAATCCAGTAACACATCAAAATAATCATCCACCATGATCAAGTAGGCTTTATCCCAAGGATGCAGGGTTGGTTCAATATACGGAAATCCATCAATGCAATCCACTACATAAACAAACTCAAAGAAAAAAACCACATGGTCATTTCATTGGATGCTGAAAAAGCATTTGACAAAATTCAGCATCCTTTCATGCTTAAAGTCTTGGAAAGAACAGGAATTCAAGGCCCATATCTAAACATAGTAAAAGCAATATACAGCAAACCGGTAGCCAGCATCAAACTAAATGGAGAGAAACTTGAAGCAATCCCACTAAAATCAGGGACTAGACAGGGCTGCCCCCTTTCTCTTTTCAATATTTTACTTGAGGTACTAGCTCGGGCAATTAGACAACATAAGGAAGTCAAAGGGATACAAATTGGAAAGGAAGAAGTCAAACTATCATTATTTGCAGATGATATGATAGTCTACCTAAGTGAACCAAAAAACTCCACTAGAGAACTACTACAGCTGATAAACAACTTCAGCAAAGTGGTAGGTTATAAAATCAACTCAAGCAAATCAGTAGCCTTCCTATACTCAAAGGATAAGCAGGCTGAGAAAGAAATTAGGGAAATGACCCCCTTCACAATAGCCACAAACAGTATAAAGTACCTTGGGGTGACTCTTACCAAACATGTGAAAGATCTGTATGACAAGAACTTCAAGACTATGAAGAAGGAAGTGGAAGAAGACCTCAAAAAATGGAAAAACGTCCCATGCTCATGGATCGGCAGGATTAATATAGTTAAAATGGCCATTTTGCCAAAAGCAATATACAGATTCAACACAATACCCATCAAAATCCCAACTCAATTCTTCACAGAACTAGAAAGATCAATCCTCAAATTCATCTGGAATAACAAAAAACCCAGGATAGCTAAAACTATTCTCAACAATAAAAGAAATTCTGGGGGTATCAGTATCCCTGACCTCAAGCAATACTACAGAGCAATAGTGTTAAAAACTGCATGGTATTGGTACAGTGACAGGCAGGCGGATCAATGGAACAGGATTGAAGATCCAGAAATGAACCCACACACCTATGGCCACTTGATCCTCAACAAAGGTGTGGAAAACATCCAATGGAAAAAAGATAGCCTTTTCAACAAATGGTGCTGGTTCAACTGGGGGTCAGCATGCAGAAGAATGGGACTTGATCCATCCTTGTCTCCTTGTACTAAGCTCAACTCCAAATGGATCAAGGACCTCAACATAAAGCCAGACACTCTGAAGCTAATAGAAAAGAAACTGGGGAAGACCCTTGAGGACATCGGTACAGGGGGAAAGTTCCTGAACAGAACACCAATAGCTTATGCTCTAAGATCAAGAATTGACATATGGGACCTCATAAAATTACAAAGTTTTTGTAAGGCAAAGGACACCACCAAAAGGGCAAATCGGCAACCAACAAATTGGGAAAAGATCTTCACCAACCCTACATCAGATAGAGGGCTAATATCCAATATATATAAAGAACTCAAGAAGTTAGACTCCAGAAAACCAAATAACCCTATTAAAAAATGGAGTGCAGAGTTAAACAAAGAATTTTCACCTGAAGAATTTCAGATGGCGGAGAAGCGTCTTAAAAAATGCTCAACTTCATTAGTCATTAGGGAAATGCAAATCAAAACAACTCTGAGATTTCACCTTACACCAGTCAGAATGGCTAAGATTAAAAATTCAGGAGACAGCAGATGTTGGCGAGGATGTGGAGAAAGAGGACCCCTCCACTGCTGGTGGGGTTGCAAATTGGTACAACCACTCTGGAAATCAGTCTGGCGGTTCCTCAGAAAACTGGGCACCTCACTTCCAGAAGATCCTGCTATACCACTCCTGGGCATATACCCAGAAGATTCCCCAGCATGTAATAAGGATACATGTTCTACTATGTTCATAGCAGCACTACTTATAATTGCCAGATGCTGGAAAGAACCCAGGTATCCCTCAACAGAAGAGTGGATACAAAAAATGTGGTATATCTACACAATGGAGTACTATTCAGCCATTAGAAACAATGAATTCATGAAATTCTTAGGCAAATGGATGGAGCTGGAGAACATCATACTAAGTGAGGTAACCCAGACTCAAAAGATGAATCATGGTATGCACTCACTAATAAGTGGATATTAACCTAGAAAACTGGAATACCCAAAACATAATCCACACATCAAATGAGGTACAAGAAGAACGGAGGAGTGGCCCCTGGTTCTGGAAAGACTCAGTGAAGCAGTATGGGGCAAAACCAGAACAGGGAAGTGGGAAGGTTTGGGTGGAAAAACAGGGGGAGGGAAGGGGACTGATGGGACTTTCAGGGAGTGGGGGTCTAGAAAAGGGGAAATCATTTGAAATGTAAATTAAAAAATATATCGAATAAAAAAAGAAAAAAATTTAAGTGAGGTGATGGTGTGTGGTGTGCATCTTAAAAATTTATAGAATGATCTGTCAGATCTGAATCTCTGTTCACTAATAAAAGAACTAGAGAAATTAGAATGAATAACATATTCATTTCTTTCTCCCCCTTTTTGAGACAGGCTCATATTATGTCACCATGGCTGGCCTGGACTCTAAACCAGACTGACTTCAAACATTTTATTTTCTTTCTGAGACAAAACCTCACATACCAGGTTCATCTCACATCCCCTAAATAGCTGTAACCTTAAACTTTTGGTCCTCTTGCCTCTATCTCCCAAGAACTGGGACTGAACACAAGGCTCTGTGCACGCCAGGCAAGACCTCTTCAACTGAGCCATACCACCAGCCCCCTTAAGCTTTCTTTTAAAGATGTTAGTCTTGTAAGCACAAATATAGAACTTTCAGACCCTCTTTATTTAATCAAGATTATATTGGAGTCTAGAGGATCTCTTCTCCTTGTTTGCTGGATCAATTCCTATTCTACTCAAAAGATAAACCAACCGTTCCATACTTTGAAAATCTTTCAGTGTGCGCGCGCGTCTGTGTGTGCGTGCATGTGTGTGCGTGCATGTGTGTGTGTGTGTGTGTGTGTGTGTGTGTGTGTGTGTATTAAACTAATAACTTTAAAAATAACCTCACCTCCCTATGAGACCAGGTCTGCCTACCAGGGCTTAGCACACAGTCATATATAACTGAACTAATTTTATAAATGAAGTACAACATTTCAAACTCTATGTCAAAGAAGAAACTAAGCTTAAATATCACAATGCAAGTTGAAACTACAGATCCTCCATTTTATACAACTAGACAAAGAACTGACTTTAAAAGGCTGCTTTACCAGAGTACGCCTTATATGCCATGAAATACATTCAACCTAGGCATTGCTCAGTGAATTTCACATGTGCATATAATGTGCCCACTAGTAATTTTTGAACAAGTCCATCACTCCCAATATCCATTGTGTCCCTATGCAGTTAATTAGTCCATTCTCCTGACAACCAAGCCACCACTGACATCCTTTCTACAATCACAGCTTTTAGCTTTAATTTTTTTTCATATAAATGGAATCACAGAGTACAGACTTTTGTGTCTGATCCATGCCTGTGACTGTGTGTATCAGTGTTCTAGGCTTTACTCCCCTGCTGGAGACAGGGTCTCACTCTGCAGTCCTGGCTGGCCAAGGACACACTCAGTAGAGCAGGCTGACCTGGAATGTACAAACATCTGCATGCCTACGCCTCCCAAGTACTAGGGTTAAAGGTATGAGTCACTCATCTGACAAGGTGTAGCCCAGGCTGTCCTGGGATGCATGATCCTCCTGCCTCTGCCTTTTGGCATATATATCCTACCAGTATATGCCATGACAACCAGATACTTTTAATAGCTTAGTCTACTATATAGATGTATTAAATTTCATTTGTATATTCCTAGATGTCTGAACCAATCTTCACTATCATGAACCAAGTTATTTTACAATCTTCACTATCATGAACCAAGCTCATGTTAGCTTGGGCTTCTTCAGGGAGCAATGCACGAGCATTTTTCTTGTTGGCCATTCATATATATTCATATATATTCCTTTCACAAAGTGTCTAATATTTATGCTCATTTTTATGTTGGGTTTTAATTTTTATTACTGAGTTTCAAGATTTTTGATGCATGCTAGATGCAGTCCTTTGCCACTATTTGCAACATGACATGCTCAGAAGTGCAGCAGAGACCCACTGGCACATGCTAACTCTATAATAGGTTTATATCCTCTGTGGCAATAAAATTACTTGCTAACTTCATTTTTATTTATACTTAGTTATATCTATTTATCTTGAGACAGAGTCTATGTATCCTTGACTGGCCTGGCATTCATTTTGTAGAACAAGCTGACCAAGAACTCAGAGATCTGCCTGCCCCCTACCCCCAATGGCTTAAAATGAAGGCATGTACCACCACACCTGGCCTATATTCATTTTTAATTAATTATTTGCAAAGCAAAGAAATAAAATGAATTTTAAAACATTTTTTTATATCCTGAAACTTTGTTAAACTTGTTCATTAGCTTTAGTAATATTTTTTTAAATTACATATGAGGCTGGAGAGAAGGTTTAACAGTAGAGAGTGCTAGCTTTAATCTCTTTCTGACTCTATCAAAATATGCCTAATTGAGCATGTTTCTCTCAGTCTGCATACACATCTGTTGCTCTGGAATAGGCACTGAATGCAGACACAAATGCCATACCAGCTTTCAATGGCCAGATCCAGAGCGTCTGCCTCCAAGTCCCTTCTAAGTTAGAGGGGGAATTACCCACTAATACAACCAATGGAAGCAGCAGTATAAAGTAGCAAGCACAGAACAACCCAGTTAGGAGCCTGCTGTGCACGGGAAGCTCAATGGTAAAGGGAGATGCTGACTTTCCGTGGGCAATCTTCATGTTTAAAAATGTTCTGCATGTCAGAAAACAAGCCTTCTATAAATTAAGATTTTTTTAAGAAGCCAAAAAACTCAGGAAAGAAATAAAGAAAAGGAAAGGGAAAGGGAAAGGAAAATGGAAAGGGAAAGGAAAGGAAAGAAAAGAAAAAAGTATCTCATGCTTAAATATTTTAAGTTTGATAACATCTTATAACTCTAAGAAAATGGTAATAGTAGCAAATACATAGTTAACCTTGGAACACTTGATAAAAACCAAAACTATCTAATTGCTTAACATCACATTTAATAACTCAAGACAAAAGAAACAGAAGAGCTATTTTAATCTGATATAATTCAGGCTTCAAAGGCCATAAATATGGTGAGTTGTAATTTCTACATCAAATTCCTTGAGTTCAAGTCAGGACCAAGTCAACACATACACACACTTGAGTCTCCTGCCCTTGTTTCTCTCTTGCCTGTTGTTTTGACTCACAACTCTACGAACTAAATTAAACCTGCAGTAATTCAGTCACCCAACTTTTAACACAATTATCTAAAAAGCAAACATTTTATTTCCATAAAAACCTAAATCCTGCCACATGGTCTAACAGCCACTCTTCTGAGCAATGCACCATTTAAATGAGTATTAAAAGCACGTAATGCCAGTGATAAAAGTCCCAACAGAATGAACACCATTCTTTCTCAAGCATTCGGCCTGAATTTATACTAACCTGGTCTAAAACTGCTCAACCATCCCAAATTAGCAATGTTATCAACAGGGGGTGGGGGGTGGGGGGGAGTTGCAAGTAACATAAAAATAGTTAATATTCGGGACATCTAGTCTTCTGAGGAAAAGTAGCATATCCTCATAGCACAGTCTGCATACTAAGAGACAAAGAGAGTCTACTATGCATCAGTATGACTTGGAAATCAGCCTACTATAACAACAAGATCAAATGATACCTGGCAGCTGGGTAAATCTTCCCCAAAGAGGTGGTGCTGAAGCAGGCTGCTGACCCTGAGGAAAGGTAAGCAGAAATCCTGTATGTATCTTTCCATGGACTCAGGAGACCAAGCAATAGGACTGACCTAAAGTTAAAAAAGAAAAATGGAAGAATTCAATGGATGCAGCTTTTCAAAGGTTTACTCCTGTGGCAATGGGGTGGGTCTAAGTTAACAGACATACCATTGCGCACTCCTGAGCATCTTCTTCACAATATAACCTCCCTTTAGACAGCTCACTTATGACAAAGCTCAGCAGCACTTCCGAAGACTTATCTGCATCACATGTATTCTGGGAGGAATGAAAATATTAATTTTACATGGGGTACTGAGAAATTACAAAAGAAAGTTCACTGGAAATAATATCCTTTGTGCAGTGAAACTGTAATTGAATTATATCTCAAACACATGAATTTCATTTCTTCTAAATTCAGGTTAACTCTGGAATCACAATTAAATTGAGTAGGTGGTTAAAATTATTCTAGTTATGTCTTTAAAAGACAGAATGTAGTGCATATTTATTTGTAGAATAATATACATTATGTAATTTTTATGTATAATTGTATACACACATGTACACACAATCTATGTCTGTATATACATATACACATACACACATATGTACATGTATACACACACACACACACACACACACACACACACACACATACACACCTTCCACTGCTGAGAACTTATCCTAAGGAGTTGCCTGACCTAGGGAGCACTGAATCAGAAATAACTTTACAGGCAACAAATACAACAAATTTGAATCATATGAAAAAATGTTTGCAATCTGAAAAGTCATGTAAAAGTGTATATAAATAGCCTCCTGACAGTGGCATAAATAATTTCATATGAAATTTTAAAAATTTACAAATTTCTTAAAGATTTTTTAAGTTTACTGTAAAAATGCATCATAAAATATTTATCACACAATAAATAACCACATTAAATAATGTTCTATAAATGAAGTTTAATAACAATAACCACTTCCATTTTTGTAAGAAAAGAAAAAGTTATAAATTAAAATTTTCAACTAAGATCTTTATATCAGAGAGTTGTATCTCTTACTGATATATTAAAAATAGTACAGATATACAAATCATAATACTAATGTATATAAATCAGAAGAAATATCTTTCTATGATGTCATTCTACTCACTAACTATACTTTTAAAATATAAAGAGTAAATACCAGGAAATGTAGGTATGTCCTGAACTCTTACTGTTATTTTTATTAATTAAATCTTAAATTACTTTGCATTTCATACCAGCATGCACACATACTGTTCCCTGTCAGCCAAGTGTTTCCCTCTAAGGATCAAACCCAGGGCTTAGGCATGCTAGACCAGCACTCTTCCACTGGGCTGCACCTCGCCATCCTAAGCCTGACAGCACTCAGAGCCTGGACCACAGCTCTGTGACTTGATGACACTGTCCTTTTAGACTCAGCGCTTCATCCATGCTGCTGGACCCTTTGCCCCTAGATTGTGAACTCTGCCAGGTCCACTATGCTTTCTAGTTCCTACAAATTCTTCTTCAAAATGAAACTCTAGCAACAAACGTCTTCTAGCTAATGCATGGAATTTATCCTGATAATTTTGGAGCTTCTGGCTTTGGAACTTGACTGAACATGCTTTTTTATTTTTACTTTTTAATAATCAAATTCTTATTTAAAATTTTTCTTCTGATTTCTACTGTGCCCATTCATGTATACTGTGTTCTAATTCTAAACTACAAAAATATTCCTAGTTCTACAACTGCTCTTCATAGTGTGAGTTGCCTTATTCTTACCCAATTAATGGAATAAATATTTCCTGAATATGACCACTATACATAATATGACCACTATACATTTCACATAATTTACACAGATCAATACCTTGATAAATATCAAGACAGTAAAATGTTATTAAAATCTGTTTGAATCAAATTACTTCATAAATATTCAGACAAAGCTCACTTCATCCAAAAGGTTTAAATTTAAATCTCAACACACACACACACACACACACACACAGAGAGAGAGAGAGAGAGAGAGAGAGAGAGTGAGTCCATGGATTGGCTATATGTTAGCCAATGAGATTAGAACATAATCCAGCTTCCAAAGTTTAGTATACTTTTTAGAATTAAATATAGGCTGGGCAGTGGTGGCACACACCTGTAATCCCAGCACTCTGGGAGGCAGAGGCAGGCGAATTTCTGAATTCGAGGCCAACCTGGTCTACAGAGTGAGTTCCAGGACAGCCAGGGCTATACAGAGAAACCCTGTCTCGAAAAAAACCAAATCCAAAAAAACCCCAAACAAACAAACAAACAAAAAATAGAATTAAATATTTCTAGAATATTCCAAAAGGAAAGTTTTAAAGAATAATTTTATGCTCAGATCACTGAAATAAGTTACTAGTGACAATAAGGTTGTTGATTTTTTTTTTTTTTCTCTTTTGGCTTTTTGGTTTCTCTGTGTAGTCCTGGCTGTCCTGGAACTCATTTTGTTGACCTTATAGATCTTGAACTTAATCCCAAGTGCTGGAATTAAGTGTGCACCACTATTACCTGCCCTGACAGTAAGTTTTAAAACCATTATCAAATATATATCAAATAGCTTGTCACATACAGAAAGTTCTGTATCATACTAGAAAGCTGACTTGATGTAATGCTTATTGGTTTACACTGTCAACTCTTTCTTACCAGAGCAGTGTTGGAACTTTTGAGAATTTTACATAAGTACTGTGTTTACATAATTACACTCCCTCTTCCTCATCTAATTCCCTATGCCCCTTACTTGTTCTCACACTCATAACCTCTTAACTATTATTGGTGTGTGTATGTGTGTGTGTGTGTGTGTGTGTGTGTGTGTATGTGTGTGTGTGTGTGTGAGAGAGAGAGAGAGAGAGAGAGAGAGAGAGAGAATGAATAATTTCGGGGTCCACTTGAGATTAGATAACTATCAGAGGGCTTGTCCCTGGAGAAGACTGATTCTCTCAACAGTCACTAATTGCTTGCAACTCTTCATCTTGGGGTGAGGCTGTGGGAGCCTCCCCACCCCCCACCTTGGCATGTCACCTGGATGTAACTGTGCACCATTAGGTGAGCATACTGTTGTCCTTCCTGAGTGCAGCTTCCCTCCCACATACAGAAGACACAACCTCCCTGCAGACATGCTGTCCTCCGGCTCTTACCCTCTTCCCAATGCCTTTTCTGTGAGCAGTGTGCTTAGGACACTGTATTTTACACATACACAGATGCAGGCATCCTATGACTAATGCAAGAGTAAGCAAACAAAGCTTAGGATAGAACTAAGGAGAACATGGACTCTACAATCAAGAACTGACAAACTAGGGAAGAGGTAGCAAAAGCCAATGGGTTAAACAAAGAATGAAATCAGAATCTACAGGCACAGGACAGAAGGGACGGCTCAGTAGTTGTGAGCTCTTGCTACTCTGACAGAGGATTGAATTCAGTTCCCAGCATATACTAAGGGCATCTCAAAACCATCAGTAACTATAGTTCTAGGGAGTCTGGCACCTTTTTCTGCCCTCTTTAGCTACCCATATGCACAAGTATACACACACACACACACACACACACACACACACACACAGTCTATCAGTGTAGGTTCAAAGCTTTTGTCTAAGCATTGCTTTGTGAACTTTGGGGTAGGGGTCATGTCCTTAAAGCATATTTCAGATTCTATGGTCCTACTTTCAACAAACAACAAAAAGTATTCAAGCGTTTGTTTAGGGACCATTTCATGTACTCTAGGGGTACAGGCTCCTTATATGAGGCAGGCTCCAGGCCAGTTTGAGCTTCCACCTTCCTTTCCGAGAAATGCTGGCAAGTCCCTAATACGCCATACATCTGAGCCTGCAGTTTACCTGTAAGAAGGCTGAGGCTCAGAGACTTTTCCATTCTTTGTATAAGGACATAACATCTGTCTTCAAAAGCAGACTGGCATACCAAGCTCAGTCTGATGGGCAACTGGCCAACACCCTAACTTAAGACACAATGCCCTTTGATATACTGTTAAATTTCCGTGCATGTAATTGTGATTTAGGAGTAACTGTCAGAACAGTGAAGGCCAGAGTCAATACGTTTCATGAACTTATAAGTGGATTTAGCTAGTTTGAACCAAGAGATACAATTTGAACTGACACTTTTTTTAAAAAATAACTTCTCTTAAGTTTAAAGGTTACTACAAAGTCAAAATAACACTATTAAATTTGATGGAGGCCAAATTTAGGATACTTTCTGTATCTAACAATGAGTAACAGTGCAATATCCTGGTTAGTTTTATGTCAACTTAACCAAAGCTAATGTCATCTAAGAGGAGGAAACCTCAACTGAGAAAATGCCTCCCTAAGATTGGGCTGTAAGCAAGCCTGTAGTGCATTTTGTTGATTAGTGATTGATTGACGGGGGGGGGGGGGGGGGGGGGGGAAGCACTCCATTGTGGGTGGGGTACCCTTGGTTGTTGGTCATGGGTTCTATTTAAAAAAAAAAAAAAAAAAAGGCAAAGCTGAGCAAAGCTAGGCAGCACTTCTCCAAGGCCTCTCTCTGACCAGCTCTGCCTCCAGTGTTCTTCTGGTTTTGAGTTCCAACCTTGGCTGCCTTCAGTTTACTGTGACTCAGGATATACAAACCAAATAAAATAAACCCTTCTTTTCTAATTTGGTCATTTCATTTTTATCAAAGTAACAGTAACCCCAATTAAAACATGCCAACAAAACATTTTTACATTTCCCCGTCACCACCATAAGTATTCATTCTGTCACTCTCATAATCACTCTTGGGCTAGGCTGGAGCTTGCTGGTAGAGCACCTGTCTAGCATTCAGGAGGCCTGTACTCAAATCCCAGCACCACAAAAGCAAAACAAAAACATTCACTCACACACACACACACACACACACATACACACACACACACAAGCCACGCTAAATACATACTGTCATTAGCTTCTGTCACACCTTACATGGCCATCCTGACTGTGAAGTGAGAGAGGACTCAGGGAAGAAACTACCTTCTTAAGAGCTCCCGCGTGTTTCCAGGCTGAGCGATCCTCTTCAGTGCCCTTAACTGAGAGTGCTGCCAGGGCCTGTGTGTAGAGCAGGGTGAAGAGAACCTTCACAATGCAGCTGAAGTGCTCTGCAACAGGAAGAGACCACACCGGCTGTTTGCAATGCACAGATTGTGAACCAAAAAAACATTCCACATGCCTACATCTTTCCCTGTACGTGATATTTTTCAGTGTGGTTAATAAAATGAAACTATATTTGTTCTTCGTTCTTACTGCTGCTATGGCCAACTGTGTGACATAAACAGCTTATGGAAGGGAAAAGTTGCTTTAGCTCCTTGCTTCAGTTGTAGCATCAGTCATGGTGACAAGAGGGCAGATGCTGGGACTGGTTCTCCCCTTTTCCCATTGGCACAGCCTACGATGTGTCAGTGACAAGCAGTGTCTTCTACAAGGGTGACCTGGCAGAGCAGGGCTGTAATCCCAGCTACTTAGGAGGTCGAGGCAAAGGACTGCAAGTACAAAGCCTGCTCTGCCTGTGGACTGAGCCCAAGGCCAGTCTGAAAAATCAAAAACATTCCGAATTCTACAACTGCTCTGCCCAATTAACAGACTAAGTATTTCCTAAATATGACCACTATACATTTTACATAGTTTACACAAATCAATACCTTGATAAATATCAAAACAGTAAAATGTTATTACAATCAGTTTGAACCAAATTTCTTCTTAACTATTTAAGCAGAGCTCACTTAATCCAAAAGGTTTAAAAAAAATTCTCAATCTCAATCAATCTCTCTCTCCCTCTCTCCCTCCCTCCCTCCCTCCCACATGCACACACACACACACACACACACACACACACACATACACACACACACACACACACACACACAAGCCAGCCTGGTCCACCGAGTGAGTTCTAATTGCTTCTTGGACATGATGTTTTGTGTGGGAATAGAAAACCTGACTAAGACACAGGGTTACACAGAGAAACCCTGTCTCAAATACTAAAGGGGGAGGGGAGTCTTATTTCCTATTTTTAGTCATTTTTAAAAATCCTTAAACTGACAGTTTTTAAAGCCACCTGTAGTTCCAAGTTTTGGCATTCACTTATGTAATCATAATTATCTATTGATGAAATATTGCTATATGTGACTTCAGAAACTTTAAACAAGGAACCACTGTTCAGAAATATAATCTGTTACTTCCATAACTAAAAAGACAACTTCTTACTGCTTTTCTTTATTATAGAATTATTTCTAGTCTATGGCCAGAAATCCTTAGGAAATTCTTCAACATACTTTTAAACCTGGTAAGGTCTGTGCAACTATTCAAAAAAATGTGCATAGACACAGCCAAACTTTTCCCACACAGTTTTACAAGATTTGTGGATTCACTGAAGTCAACAATTAAGTTTAGAAGCCCTGGTCTAAGGAAGCTATCAAAGGTCTAATGTGGTGGCACATACCTTTCATCCCAGCATCAGAGATGAAGGCAGGCAGATCTCTGTGAGTTCAGGGCTAGCCTGATCTATATAGTGAGTTCGAAGGCAGCCAGGGATATATAAAGAAATCATGTCTGGGGTAGGGAAGGGAAGAGAAAGAGGAGGAAGAAAAGGAGGAGGGGGGAAGAGGAGGAGGAAGAAGAGGAAGAGGAAGAAGAGAAGGAGGAGGAAGAGGAAGAGGAAGAGGAGGAGGAGGAGGAGGAGAAAGAGGAGGAAGCAGTAGCAGCAGTTATGTGGTCACATCAACCTGATAGGAAGCATCATAAAGAATATAACACTATATAATCCCAGTGCTGCTTGGTTTTTGTTGTTTTAAATACTTGACAGTTTTGTAGATATTAAACATCCCTCAAAGTCTAATACACAATAGCAGCAGTGGTATACTGGGGACTCTGTCCCTTTTCCTCTTCTCCCTGATTCATGAACACCACGAGTTAGCTTCATCTACTCCAGCCTTCCTTCCACCAGAGAACTACCTTTCCACCGGCCCAAGAGCAGTGAGATACAGCAAACGGTGGACTCTGTGAGTCACAATAACTCTTCTTTCAAAGTTGATCGTTTGTCACAACAATAGAAAGCTGACTAACCCAGATAAACACCACACATTATTATGAAATTTTAAAGTACAAGTTTTGGAACTAATTTAACTTACAGGTAAATTTAATGACTACTAGATAATCATCTACTGAGTCCCAAGGGCAAGTCCACATTTTATTCATCTTTGCATTTCTAGTATCTAGTAAAGCAGTGTATCAACATGGCACACAGTAGGTGTTCACTGACATTTCGTATGCCTGTGAAGTGGTTCTGCAGGTAAAGGTGCTTTCCACCAAGACTGAAGATGAATTTCATCCCCAGGCCCCACTGCAGAAGGAAGAGAACCAAGTCCTGTAGGTTTTCCTCTAATCTGTACCCGATTCAGTGCACATGTCACTCATTGTGATTCATGGGTACACAGAATCACAATGAAAATTTAAAAATGTTTTTTATTTTATGTATATGAGTACACTGCAGCTATCGTCAAACACACCAGAAGAGGGCATCAGATCCAATTACACCTGGGTGCTGGGAATTGAACTCAGGACCTCTAGAAGAGTAGTCAGTGCTCTTAACCACTGAGCCATCTCTCCAGCCATTAAAAATGTTTTTTTGACCAAAGTAGACAATGACTTCACAACTCAGTACTAAACCAGCATTTGCTTATTAAATCTGTTCACAAAACCATGATATTAAGGAATGATTTAAGGGTCATTTATTTAATAACATTATAAAATTTTATACAGACTTTTTCCCTCAATCTAGCCTAATCCATTTATTTAACCAAGAAAATCTAAATTTCTTAACTTTAGATCACAACTTTAGGGTTTGTGTCTACTGAATAGAATCTGTAGGATTAAATATTTCAGCACACTGAACTCTTTCCTGTCTTAGTAAGCGCTAAGGACAACAGTCCTTTCTGCAAACATGCAGGCATGGTCCTGTGTTATTAACTGAAGTCTAGCTCCTTCTACATAGCAAGTGTCTTCCCTTTTAGGGTTTATATGATAAAACTATACCTATAAGGGAAATGTATATTGAAATGCTTAAAATATAAGACAAAGCAACATTCTGTAGTTTAAAATATAATATACTGTGTATTATTTGAATACATTAGGAATAAGCCACCATGAGCCCTAGGATCCTTAAACTAATGAAAACTAATCAAAATTTTCCCCATACACATAAACATATTAAAGAATTTAAAATTTTACAAAGAGACTAAATTAGGTTATTTGACAACATAAACATATTAAAGAATTTAAAATCTATTTTACAAAGAGGCTGAATTAGGTTATTTGACAAGTTTAGGTTTTAAAATCTATAAAATAAATGGATAAAGCTATATTCAATCCCACAAAAAAAAATATTAAAAATACCTAACTTGCCAGGCGATGGTGACGCACACCTTTAATCCCAGCACTTGGAAGGCAGAGGCAGGTGGATTTCTGAGTTCGAGGCCAGCCTGCTCTACAGAGTGAGTTCCAGGATATATTCAGGGCTGTCTTGAAAACAAACAAACAAACAAACAAAAACCCAAAAAAACAAAAACAAAAAGCCCCACCTAACCTATGTTAAAAGGAGACTACAGTCACTCTTTTTGTGTTGAGTACATTTTTTGGAACTTAGTAAAGGTAATGATGTATTAAATGGCAGTGGAATCATAACTGTAAAGATGTCTAAGTAGCACACTGCATGCTATGTGAATATTTTAATAAAATACTAAATCAAGCCAAGTGTTGGTGGCATGTGCGTTTAATCCCAACACTTCAAGGCAGAGGCAGGTGAATCTCTGAGTTCGAGGCCAACCTGGTCGACAGAGTGAGCTCCAGGACAGCCAGGGCTACACAAAGAAACTGTATCTTGCAAAAAAGATCAACAGCAGCAAAAATTAAATCAAAATTCACAGAATTGCTATGAATGTGATTTTTATATTAATAATATTTTACCACTTACCAAATATAACTTACTTGAAATATTATAATTTGCCTATACTAGGTCGATTTTATTACATTACTGTATTAAAACTGAAATATACTCAAAGAATGTTTTCCATGGGGAACATTTTATACCAACATTATACTGTAACTTACAACAACAAAACAGGGCAAGGCATAGTGGAGCACACCATTAATCCTGGCACTCAAAAGGCAGCAGAAGCAAGGGGATCTCTGAGTTCCAGGCCAACCTAGTCTATACATAAAATTCCAGATTAGGTAGGAACCTATCTCAAAACAAAATAAAGCAATAAACCAATTTTTCAAAACAAAAGGTTTATTAGCTGATAAAATATTTTAAATGTTTTAAAGTAAAACCTATGAAAACTATTGAGCGATACTTAAAATGTTGCTAATTTAATGATAAAGTTGTTCATCTAAAGTTATGATGCTAACACTAATTTAAAATGATAGGATATCACATTTTCAATAGAACTGTAATTACTTATTGTGAACAGGTAGATTTGGTGGAGATATTAAAGGTGATACTTTGCTCTATTTTTAAATTTTCTTTCTTTCTTTCTTTCTTTCTTTCTTTCTTTCTTTCTTTCTTTCTTTCTTTCTTTCTTTCTTTCTTTCTTCCTTCCTTCCTTCCTTCCTTCCTTCCTTCCTTCCTTTCTTTCTTTCATTCATTCATTCATTCATTCATTTTTTGAGACAGGAATTCTCTGTGTAGCCCTGGCTGTCCTGGAACTTACTCTGTAGACCAGGCTGGCCTTGAACTCAGAAATCCACCTGCCTCTGCCTGGATTAAAGTGCTGGGATTAAAGGTGTGCGCCACCATTGCCCGCTCATTTTTTTTTTTAAACAATATTTAAGGTACTTTCCTCAGGCATTATACATCTTGTTGATAAACAAATAAACTGACAATTTAAAAAAAAACACCTTTACTTCTCTCTCACCTTCCTGGTTGTGATTAAAATATACTAATAACATACTATCTTTCATTAAAATTTTTTCTTTCTTTTACTTTTTTTTAAAGAAAGTTTTTACTTGATTTACAGTTTGAGGAAGAGTCCGTCCTAGCAAGGAAGCAGATACACAGGACACCTTGTCCCATTGGTCTGTAGGGAAGGAGCAGTGGGGGAGGACTGGAGGGGGTGAAGAGCGGTGCACAGCTTGCTTCCTCTGTTAGATTCAGTTAGGAGTCCAGCCTGTGCACAGCTGGCCCCACCACATCTAAGGTTGGTCTTCACTGCTCAGATAAAGCCTTTCTCCATCATTCTTACAGCATTCTGTCAGCCTGGATGTCCTATTTGTCCCTAGAATCTCCAAAATATTCCAAGAGTAACCTGAGAGTGGATTACAGACCCACCTTTATGTAAGGGTTGTGGCATCATTAAGATCTGGATGAGCAGGAGGGATGTCACATCATGGTAAAGGACTGGAACTTCAGGCTGCTGGTCTTCATTCCCCACCCTAAAAGAAAAGCTGCATGGTCATGTTCTAGAGTACTGCGTACCTTTCTAATTCATTTCAATCTAACATGTATGTCTGCAAAATAGAAACCAAAACAAGAAAGAAATCTTAACAGAAGTGCTTGATGGCCACAGTTTGCTTTACTAACACTGTGATCGTTTTGCTAATGCATACATTTCATTTGTCAAACATTACATAAGAATTCTATTAAGCCTTACCAACGTTAAACACCTGTGCTGCATTAATGTGACACTGAGTCTTTTGAATCACTGAAATTACAGAAACTAAGAAAGGTATTGAATAGAATACAAGAAAGCAAGTCAGATGAGGCAGCTCATATCTAATCACAACTAGCTCAAGAGAAATAAATGCTCACCTTATGAAAAAGTACAGGCACAGATCAGAAATCTGGTCTGGTTAATATTCTCATTAAAAATTGTTAAGACTTTATTGGTGACACAAATTCTAACAAAAACATTAAAATTTGCATTTTTAACACAGAGTAATCAAAGTAGAACTTCTCTCACACACCACAAAAGATATCAAAGCTAGAGATGGGCAGCACTATGAAAACATGGACCTCAAAAGCAGGGCTCACACTAAAAGAATTCATGTGTGTGCCTGCCTGCCTGCCTGCCTGCCTGCCTGGGACCGCACTCATAACCTCATACACTTTAAATATGGAACAAGCACTCTATCACCAAGTATGGCCTTAATACTGGAAAGCTAATTATTTTTATTATATATTTAAATTTTCATAAAACAATAAAAGTCTCAAACTTCCAAAACTGGCTAAATCTAGAAACTGCACCTCTGACCAGGCTTGAGCAACAGAGCCTGTGATTTGGCTCTGCTACCCAGCAAAGTAAACGCTGGTGCCTGTTGTGTGCCAGGCACTGGACAGACAGCTGGATGAGTTGGTCCCTGCTTCTGTGACTCTTGTGACTGCTGATGAGAGATAGCTCTTTGAATCTCACATTCACTACAAACATTTCTCATATACTGTACTTATATTCCTCTCTAAGGCTAAGGCCCCTATTGTCTTGTGTCCCAGATTTCTATGCTCCTAACCCCTTATTTTATAAGACCAAAACAGGGAAGGGAAGGAGGAAGAGCACCATTTAAGTGTTAAAATACCTCATGGGAATAATTTTCCATATGATCAATAATGATCTCTTAATTATGAAGTTTAGTGAACATTTTAAATCCTCATCTCATTGACCCTTGACTTTAGATATACTTGAATACAACTACCTAGAATTTTTATCTTTATCTGTTACTGCAGATAAAAATAAATTCCAAGTTTTATATATATGTATGTATGTATTTATGTTTATTTGTTTATGTTTGTATATATGAATATATAACATACATATATGTTTATGCATATATATGTATACACACACACACACACATCTGGAGAGATGGCTCAGTGGTTAAGAGCTATTACTGCACTTGCAGAGAACGCAGGTTTGGTTTCCTCACCAAAGAAGCTTCTTTTAATAGTAGATGATGACTGATACAGACACTAGCACCTGGTGAATGTGCAGAGAAGAAAAGACTGTGACGTGCCCACCTCTAAGTTGGGCAGCTATATCTCATTCTCTCCCTAAGGCTCAGAGACCATCATGGAAACAGGAGCAGAAAGAGTATGAGTGACAGGTAGTGGCATCACAGAGGCAGTATATGGTGATAGCCCCACTGCACACATAAATTCAGTGGCTGTAACTCCATGACCAAGATCTGCAGCAGATCAAGCAGCCGTCATCCCAGCATGGAGAGGGAACACATCAAGTCCCATCCCTAGATGAGGAGCTACTGGTAATTGATGGCTATGGGGTGGGGACATCAGTATCTTTGGAGACGTGGCCCTGAGACACTATAACACGTTCAGGAGGTGCACACTATGTACACCCTGCACATACAGGCACCACCCAGTGCTCTCAGGGAAAGGGGCAAAAAGAAGTTGGGAGAGAGAACTGGTAGTGAGCCTGGGGAAACTTAAGTGGGGAGGAGGATAATGCAACTGATTAAAAAGAATTACATCTTGTATAAAATTTCCAAACAACAAAAAAGATTGTTTCTATCTCAGCACTTTTAGGTAGTAATTTAAAACTAAACTCTAAAAGTAGACTGGGCGGGGTGGGGGGTGGAGATAGAAAACCCCACCCATGTTAAGAATATTAGTGGCATGTGCTAGTAATTCCAGTCCTGAAGAGGCAGTTGGAGGCCTTGTCTCAAACAAAACAAAACAAAACAAAACAAAACCCACATGGAAGATACCCAAGAAATAATACCTGAGGTTTCTTCTCTGGTTTCCACATGCACATAGATCTGCACATGCTTCCGAAAAATAAAAAAGCACACAGGGCGCTTTTAATTATTAATAATTTTATATTTAATAATTTTCATTTATATTGAATAATTTAATATTTATATATTAAATTAATATATTTACTATTTATATATTAAATTATTAAACACATTTAAAATATAAAATAAAAATAGAAAAATAAACTACTTAAAATTTATATTTAATAATTTAATATTTAATAATTTCCATTAGTATAGAAGAAAGCTATATATTTAAAAATATATCAAATTAGATACAGAAATTTATGTTAGAAAGATATTATAAAATAAATATATTTCAATATTAAAAATATAAAGATATAAAATATAGATGATATACAATAAAACAAACTTTAATGTTACAATCTTATCACCCAGTTAACCATAACAATAAGAGCAATATGGGGGTGGGAGAATGTCAATCAGTTTTCCTAAAAATACCCAAATGGACAGGGAATCATAGAGTTGTTAAAGTTGAGTCCTAGTTCTGCTCCTGAGTGACAGTGTGCCCCTACAATGCATACGATTAACTTTTCTAAGCCTCAAAGTTCTTCTATGTAAATGTTGGAACAGTTAATGGTGATGATTAAACCAAATGCCTGGTGTAAAGTAAATGCTGTGTAATTGTTTGAATTACAACTCTCCTAAGACATATTAAATTCTGAGGCTTGAAAAGAACCACAGCCCAAGCATTAGGTTTTACAGAAAGTAAATCCCTGCTTAGTCTTTAACCTTCTAGAGCACCAAGAAAAGACCTAGAAAGTTTTGTTTGCTTAGCATCCTTTAGATTCATGAAGAAAAGCATTCTCAGATGTTAGATGTATTTACTGTGTATTTGTCCTTGAGTTTCCAAGTCTACTTAAAAAAGAAAAGTACTGCCAAATGGCAAAAAGCCTGATTTTTCTTTATTATGCAAAATACTCATAGCTTGCTAAGCTTGGCTAAGAGCATAAAATACATACATTTACCAAGTTTTGCTTTGTTTTGAACACACACTCATTCACATAGATATCTTGCCTCAAGCATCTTCCTACATGATACTCTGTAAATACAAAGAATCAGAAGGGAGAAGCCCAGCAATACTCCCATAGCCAAATGATCAGAGTTGCTATGGTTAAGTCATAGGACAAATCAATCATGTCTCCTGATATTACACACTAAGAATACCTTAGTGTGGTGGTTCTGCAAAAAGGTTTATAATCTGAATCTGATCTTTGGGAAATATTGGACAAAAACAAATTAAAAGACAATCTATAAAATAACTGGCCTAACACTTTTATAAAAAAAAAAAAATGTCAACATCATGAAATACAAAGAAACATTCAGAATCAATTTCAAATTACGAAAAAACTAAAGAGACACAAAATTAGATACAAGCATGATCTTTAAAATCTACAATATTCTTTTGCTATATACTTGATCAAAGTAATATGCCAATCTGAGTGGACCATGTATGGGTCCCAGCAGCCCTGTTTACATGCCTGTCCCATGAGCACAAGGCAGTAAGTATCGGAAAGACAGCACAGTAAGTATCGGAAAGACGCCCCACAAGCCCATCTATGGTGAGCACAGGATCTAGACAGGTGCGTGTGGTTTCCTTTGTTTTTCATTCCTCAAAAAACAAACAACAACAACAAACATTAATCTTCTCATTCTCCCCAACCTTTGTAACACTCTCCATTTGTTCTCCTGGTTGTTCTCTTTGAACATTATAGATCTTTCCACAGTAGTAAACAAAAGCACCTTTCCCTTCTTTATTTTTTAATTGTAAGTTCGTTTAAATTTGCTACTATGTAAAGTAAATAATTTTTTACTATATAGAAAAGTAAAACAAAATTCTGTGTTATACCTATTCTATACCCTATAATAAATTCCCAACAGGTTAAAGCCCTTAATGTGAAAACTGACGCCACACAAGTGACAGAGGACACCATGAGAAGACACCCGCTTCATCCGATAGGGGCAGAGAGCTCGCTGACCAAAATAAATAACTAGCAAACTGCTGATTGTAAAACTTTAATAGAAAAATAAATCAGGTAAAAAGACATCTGAGAATCTGGTGAAATATATTTTAAACTCACAGCACAAGGGACAAGCCTCAATACTACATAAGCATGGCTGGAAATGAGAAAACTGACCACCTAGTTTTTACAACTAGTTAATAGGAAAGAGGATCACAGCAAGCAGTCCATGCGGATGGACGTGGAGGACAGATGTACCTAAACTTACTTGATTGTTTTTATTTAAGAAAATGTTCCATAGGGCAAAACATATAAGAAAGATCTGTCTTTAAACAGTGAGGAAAAAATAAAGTGAACTATACATCATGTTGATGTATAGTTATTTTTAAAACTTTTTTCAGTTTGTTTTTTACTATATACTCTTAATGAGAACAAGGGGAATGTCTGATGTAGTGGTTAATACTGACCGTCCACTTGACAGGATCTAGGATCACCGAGGCCTCGGGATGGGCCTGGGCGAGTTTCTAGCCTGGGTTCCACGAGGCAGGAAGACCCACCTTCAGTGTGCATGGTGTCAGTCCGTGGTCCGAGCCGCAGTAAAGGAGGAAGGAGACACCAGCAGTACCAGGTTCCTGTCTGTGCACACTACAGTGGGCTACCTCCCACTCCTGCCACTCCCCACAGGACAAGCTGTGCCCTTAAACTATAAGTGAAATAAACCTTCCTCAATTTACGTTTGTCAAGCAATGTAACTTGAAGTTACTTTGTTTATACCAATGAAGTAACTAATTTATGTTTAACAGTAATAGGGACATTTAAAATCAACAATTAATTATGCAAATAAGTAATTAGATTAATATAAAGGTTTTTAAGAACAAAAAGATTAAAATGACAAAATGTTATGACTTAAAAGCTTTGCAATATTGCAATATGCCTGAATTAGAAATAACACTAAGAACTCAAGATCTTTAATCCTTAAAAAAGAAAAAAAAAGAAAAGAGAAAAAGCTGGAAAGATGGCTCAACAGTTACGAGCCTTGGCCTCTCCTCCAGAGGACCCAGGCTGGTTGCCCACACTGCCATCAGGCAGCGCACTACGCCCCCCTCACACCAGCTACAGGGAATCTGACGTCCTCTTCTCACCTCCATGAGCACACACATATGGCACACATCCACGCAAACCCCTATGACTACAGAAAGTAAGTCTTACAAAGAAAGGAAGATGGATAGCTGGGTAGGTAGGTGGATGGATGGACAGGCAAGCAGGCAGGAACGGCCTACAAACAACGATAACCCAGTAGCTGTGTTAGGCCCCTTAAGACCCAGACCATGGTTTCTAAGTATTATTAAAGAATTAAACAGGGCAATTCCAGGTATAAAATGAACTGTGTTCAAAATGAACGCTACCAGGAAACAGAGATACTATGAAATACTGTATACAACATGTCCTACATGCACCAGCCAGCCTAGGACTCTCTCTGAACTATAAAGGAACAGTGTAAACCGAAAAGAATGACTAGAATGAAATGAAACACCTTACATATGTAAAATATTATAACATAAACAAGCAAGTGAAACTTACTGGTCACCAAGGGGAATTACCAGAGCACTAACTCATTACTTTCAAAGTTTATAAGCTGGGAAAGAATCAAGCATTCATCCTGCCAAACTATATATATTTCAGAGCCAACAAACTATTCGTATAAAAAAGTTCTTTATAGAAACAATCCAGCTAATACATATCTGATGAGCAGATTCTTCTCTTTGACACCTAGTGAAATAAAGGACTCAGCGAGGACCACCGGCGGATCGTAAGCCATCAGATGCAGAGTAATCAGCATCGTACAAGGAAGAGTGAAAGGCTAAGTGAACCCCTGATCAAACTGACAGAAAGTAGCGGCCAGGCTCTGCGCTCTTCTAGTTGAGTGCTTCACTTGCATAAAGCCAATAGGATTCTTCAAAAGATTGTCTCACTTGGCAGAAACTTTTGAATAATTTTTAAAGAGAGTATAATGGTGAATTCTTTTAAATTTTATTGTACACTTAATGTTTCATAAGGAAATGTATTCATATACAAATTTAATACCACTTTTAACAACTATCTACAAAGGATTTTAATTGTTTTTAATCTTTTAATAATACTTACTGTGGATTCATATCGTGCACTAGCTGGGTGAGTTTTTTCCACGGATTATACTCAGAATCAATGGTGTAAAGTCGCATGTGCAAGGCTAATACGTGGAACAGCTGATCTAAATGAATTGGGGGGAAACACTAATGAGAAAGGTGATACAATTCTTCCAGAACAAAATGTTCTCAAATGTTCAAGTTACGTTTTTCTAGTAATTTTATTAAGGAAATACAATCCTTTTAATTTGATAAGCCATTATAATTAATCAAGTTTACCCCATGTCTTGTGTCGGTTTTCTTTGCTGTGACAGAAGCACTTTGGGGAGGAAAGGACTTATCTGAAAAACTCTCAGGTAATACCCCATCAGTGAGAAAAGTCAAGGCATGGCCCTGGAGGCAGGAAGTGAAGCAGAAGCCATGGAAGAACACTGCTTATGGCTTGCTCAGTCTGCTTCGTGTACCATCCAGAGCCACCTCTCCAGCGGTGGCACTGCCCCAATGAGCTGAGCCCTCTGACTCCAAACACTAATCAAGACAATGCCTACAGAGTTGCTTATAGGCCAACCTTATGAGAAAATGTTCTCAATTAAGATCCCTCTTCCCAGATATGTCTAGGTTTGTGCCAAGTTGACCAAAACCAACCAACAAACCCAAACTGGCCATCATAAGCTGCAACCACTTCATCCCCGCCTACAGTGCAGTCTAACCTTAACTCCATGATTCCTAATAGAATCTAAACATGTCCTTACGCTCAGCCTGCACTCACAAGTGGTCTGCTTTCCTCATCTGCTACAAACCCTTTGTTTGACCTTCATTTCATGCTGCAGCTATACTGTTTGTACTTCTCAGAATTGCAGTCATTTCCTAACTCCGATTTGCTACCTTCAACTCCCTACCCAGGACAAGACATCCTTAGCAGTTCAGATAAAAACAAAGTTCTTCTTTGGAGAATCTCTCCCTCCAGGTCTTTGTTTTTTCAACAATTAAACTATTTTATACATTTTAATACATTTAAAATGTTTATACATTTTAAATTGCTGTTGTAAACAGCATACACAGAAGCTAAGTATAGATCATGAATTATATCTACATTAGGTTAGAACTTCCCAAATCAAAGTGTCAGAACTAGAGGTTATCTTAGCTTTTGTGACTAAAGTTTAGACTACTTCTGTGTTCTATGTTGTTGTTATTGTTGTTTGTGGTACTGGGCCTGGAACATGCCAGGGAAGTGCTCTAACACTGAGCTAGACTCCTAGTGTGCAGAATTTAATCTTGGTGAAATCATAGAATCCATTTGAGATGCGAACTGTGGCTTCTCAGCTACAGTAATAAGCAGAAGTCTCAGATTTAGGTACAGAAGAGAGTTTATTTTCCTGCTAAGACATAATGTCTCTCACATGATGCTCTGATACTAATAACTACCCAGTATATCTTCCAATGGCTTCAACAATTTTCTACTTCTAAGAAAACACTGAAAGTCTTCTTTAATATCACCAGAATCTGTGAAATTTCATAACCACCTTCTAATCATTTTAATAAAGAAGTAAATAGAATAAACAGTAACAAAAACTTTCTCTTAATAAAAAGTTATACCTTAATTTTTACATTAGTTTAGTCCTACATCTATTGAAGTTATGTTGATATGAAATTCTTCTTTGTCTAATTTGCAACAGAAGATTTCTCATTATCCTTCAAAGCCTTGTTATTATCCACGAAATCGTCACTGGTTCCATCCAGAAATGAGCCCCACCCTTAAAATTCCTACAACAATAGTCATAGGCCACAACTCATCTTAAAATCAATGGCCAAGAACCAGTGTCATGTGCTACACACAGTGCCCTGGGCCTGGCGGACCTGGTGACTAGGGAGACCTCAAGGTCTGACTTAGGAATCAGGAACAGCACTGGACGAGACGTTGCTACAGATGCCTGCAGATGGTGCTCATCAGGACCAAGAGAAATCGGTGGTAAGAAAGAGAGAAAAAAACTGGAAGCCAAAGAACTTATGTCAAGATTATGGATAAATTCACTAATTCTAAGCCTCTGAATAAATGTAAATGTCTCAGAAGAAAAATGTACAAAAACCCGGAAATCCTTTACTGAAAACCTTCTAAACAACACTTTCTAGAATAATACCAAACTATTAAAACTTATCTAACTGTACTATGTACTAACTCAAACATAGTATAAACTACACTTTCTTCATCTTAACAGTTGCCCATTTAAAACTTATTACACCACACAGAGTACACATACAGTTTGAAAGCAAACATTATAGGTCACTAAACACTCAGTAAAAAAACAGCTTCTCAAATCTTATATTCTAGAAATCAAATGGTAGCTCAAAATAAAATACCCAGATCTATTATAAACATTAAAAAAATTTTTAAATAACTTTATCAAAATTTCATGTTTGTATTTTTATGATATAAATATTAAGGTATTTTGCTTTTAAATCAATCCTACTACATACCTTTTCAAAATTATATATATAATTTTTATTTATGTATAGTGTAAATTTATATCATTTTTAAAGGCTGATATGTATTGCTATTGGATATTATTTTTAGTGGGCAAGAAAATATATTCATTTTCAATATACTATGTATTCTAAACAAGTTTAATTTTCTATGCCAGCACCTTAGGTAACATTTTAACTGTAGCAATTTGGGGCTAATAATGAACTATATTGTGACATTAAGTAATATTACTCCTGGGTAGTCACATCAATACTCTAAACAATGAGTCAACAGTCATAATAAGTCATGCTCATGAAAAACCTAGTCTGAGCTGTAAATTGAACCTCTCTTAAGATATCCTTACTAATGGTGTTAAAGAATTATGTCTATAATGTAAAGCATAATTATAAAGGAAACAGGTTTTATTTTAATATATTTAATACATATATAGCAAAATATAGCAAAATCTCTTTTTCATTAGTTAATAGCAACAATATAATAGAAATCTATAAACAATATAATTATATTTATAAAACTATACCTTAAATAACAATGTAAAATTTCTTTCAAAAACTTGAACTTTTTTATTCCTGAGAACAATACATTTATGTAATTCTGATCAATTTGACATTTATACTGCTTACCAATCACAATATAGAAAACACTAAATATCTACATTGTTTTTCAATGTACTATCTTAGGATAATTGCATTTTGAACATGCTGATAAATCACAATATAAAAAAGGCTAAATATTCACATTGTTTTTCTATGGATAGTAGCATTTTGAACATTTATTACTTTGAAAACTGAACTTATATGTACAGAATTTGAAGTAAAACAAAACACTGAATGACCACTTTGCCTAACAGGCTTTCAAAACTGACATAAATAGAAATCTTGTCAAATCTACCACCGTTCAGTACTTACTCAAACAAGATCTTTTGCCAGCCGCGCTTGCCCCGCCTGAGCATAGACTGCCTCCCCTATGAATCAGTTCCAGTTCCAAATTGGTTCTGTAAGCAAAACATTCAAATATATCTCAGTTATAGGGTAGGAAGACCGTTTTTATTGACATACTTCAATCAAGGTGGAAAATGAACTCTTCAACTTTATTACTTGCAAAAGTAGTTTATGCAGTATTAATGTTTTTCTTATACTTAGCAATTAAAAAGTAACAATTTATCCATCTTTCTTAGATGTTTAAATTTAGACCTGTAAAAGAATTACATATACAACTATGTAATTGTTGCAAAGTCACTTGCAAACTAAAAACTGGGCCTTAACAACAACAAAAAAAATCCCTGCAACATACTTTATAAGCCTATAAATAAATTTGATGAAAAATATGTACGTCAACTGTCAGCCACCAGGTAGATAATTACTGTCAATAAAAACTACAAGGCATACTGATTTTTCTAACAAGGAAATGGTTTTCATTCATTGGAGATTAGATGGTATCTGGAAATTAGTTATCATGAAACAAAACCAACACTGAAGTGACTATGATTGACACATAATTAATCATGGTCTCTTTTATGGATTTCTACAATTTTAGTTTTATTAAAATATATTGTGTAATTATTGATAGTGGTAAAGATCAGTATTGCTTACAAATATCTGAAATTACAAGGCATTTAGCATTTATTAGCTTACCAAATAGCAACTACGAGTAAATTGATGTTTCAAAAAGCAAACCTATGTAAAACCGAAATGCTCAGAGTAACGACAGAACAATTTTACCAAAATAAATAAAATCTGAGTTATACTTCAACTGTGCTGTATTTCAACCGTATCACCTTAAATATTTATTTTCAACAAACAAGACTGAATTAACTAGTTTATATCCAAAGTATGCTAATGAAACACCCACCTACCTCCCCCCACCTTAAAGAGAGATGAGACTTCCAGCTTACTCTGGACTGCAAAGTCAAGAAAGACTCCATCCTATTTTATCTAAAAACATTTAAACTGGTTTTGGCTATATTTTAAAATGATATTTCACATATGGCATACAAACTTTAAAATATTAATATTCCTGAGTCTGTACATTTGCCACCCATTTCTAACAGAATGGTTTCATCTTCTTCTCAGGGTGGGGAAGATGCACTTTAACATGAATAATGTTCCTGCTCAGAGCTCCATCTGGCTGCTGCTGATAAGGGCATCTGTGTGACAAGGGAATTTTCCACCCTTCAGGCGATTTGCAATGCTCACTGAACTTCTAAAAACCTACCAGCAAGGAAGCAGGGACAAGGATTTCATATTAGTGGACAGAAAGCGAGCGCGGAGACCAGCATGTGTTCCTTCATCAAGGGAATATAAATGAGATCAATATATTTTGTTTTCACAAATCTTCTGTTGCCTAATCTGTAGAAAAAAATTAATGGCTATATTCTCTTATAAAAACTATGATTTCCTAGATAGCACTTTTTAAAGTACCAATCAAATACACAAACAAATCTTACAAATCAATGTCAGAACCAGAATGTCAACTCACTATATTTATAACAACAGTTCTGCTTATTGGATCACCAAATATATTTTAAAGGATGACAAATAAGTTATTATGGATTTTATTCTAAAGAAAATAAATCTATTAAGTCTGACATTATTTAAAATATGGCTGGAAGATCTTCTATGCAACATTTCTATTTTATAAAACTATACAAAAAGTTAATGCATGATATTTAGAATTTTAAAAAAAATTCAATGTCAGAGGCCCTAACTATCAACATTGTATTGCTCCATTTCCACCCAAACTTTAAACCTCACTAGACTAAGCTTTCCAAGTAGGCGTGTGCCCCCTATTACATTCCACTGTTGAAAGATCACAGCAATCTGCTTTTCTTTCCTGAATGGATAATATAAAAATAAGCATAATTTGGGAGTGAAGTTTTTATGCTTTTTATTCTTGAAGAAAAGTAGATTCTATCTTCTCCACTTCCTACCACAGACATACCCACTGAATTTGTCAGCAGAGAAAACCTCTACATTTCAAAGAATGACAAGACCATAGAAAGCTATCACTGTGGACTTACACCAAGCAATAAAAAGTCCTTGAACTATGTACATCAGCCCCTTATCCATGTCCAGAGTTTGTGCTCCTCTTATGTTCCCCTTCTGACTGTTATTTTTAGGGCAATATGTGCAGGCGTACATATACACACACACTCAACCACAAAAAACCCAAATGTGTGTGCACACATACAGAGAGAGAGAGAGAGAGAGAGAGAGAGAGAGAGAGAGAGAGGAGGGAGGGAGGGAGGGAGGCAGGGAGGGAGGGAGGGAGGGAGGGAGGGAGGGAGGGAGGGAGGGAGAATATCAAACTAAACAGGAACAATAAAAAGTGCAAAGATTTTTGAGAACAGATCTGAGGCCTTGATGCAGCCACTTCATTATCTGAGCAAGTCTCTCTGTTGGGTTGAGAGCCTAGAATGAAGACACAGCTTCCAGGAAGCCTTTCTGAGAGGAAACAGATATTTCATATACATTCTCTTAATTCATCATTTATATTCCCTTTTGAAGTTCTATAGCATTTTACCAAAATAACATTTCTAGAACCTATTTTATTCTGTTTTATATGCAATGGTCCTTAAGCAACCATGTCTTACTTAGTGTCTAAATCCCTAATGAGACTTACCAATATGCTTATTTAAAACAAACAAACAAACAAAATAGAGCCATGTAAGATGGGGAGACGGCTCAGTGGGTGTGGTGCTTGCCTTGCAAGCAGAACTCCTTCCTATACGCACATAAGGCCAGATAGATTTACCAGACTATCGGAAAGCCCAGCATTCAGAAACTGAAGAGAGAGAATCCCAGAACATGGAACTAGTCAGCTACCTAAACAGAAAGCTCCAGGTTAAGTGACTGAAGAAGAAACTCCGTATCAACTGCAGGCGACATGCGCGTGCGCGCGTGCACACACACACACACACACACACACACACACACACAGAGAGAGAGAGAGAGAGAGAGAGAGAGAGAGAGAGAGAGAGAGAGAGAGAGACGCACACGTGCATATACACACACACTAAGACATATACATATACACATATAGAAAATGAACCAATTTTATTTATTGTAGTTGATCTCCTTACAATCCTTAAATGCAACAACAACAAAAGAGAAAAACAGGGCAGGCAGATTGTTTTAAAGGGGAAAATTACCTCAAAAAAATAGTTTTAAATCTAAAGCAAAAAATTAAAAGGGTTCAGTTTGACAGTGGGTATGGTGGCTTATGCCTGCTACTCAAGAAGCTCAGAGGGAGGAATTGCTTAGGCTTAGAACGTTGAAATCAGCATGTGCAGGATAGTCAGATGCTACTTATAAAGGACACTGATAAAGGACTTGCCATTTTAGAAAGCACTCCTTTTCAACATAATTACTTTTTTTTTGGTTTTGGTTTGGTTTTTCAGACAGGATTTCTCTATATAGCCCTGGCTGTCCTTGAACTCACTCTGTAGACCAGGCTGGCCTCAAACTCAGAAATCCACCTGCCTCTACCTCTCAAGTGCTGGGATTAAAGGCATGCGTCACCACTGCCTAGTGTACCATAATTACTTTTAAAGATCTAAACTTATAAACACCTTATGAAGACATATGTTCATTCTACTGAATACCAACCCATTCATGGTTGAGAGATGTCTGTTCATCTGCATCACAAATGCTCCTTCGTCCCTTCTCTACCATTTCCATGTTTCTCACAGTTACACACCTAGAGCTACAGACCAACACCTCTGTTCATGACTTAGATACAAAGGTCCTTGGTGGGAAAATCAATTACTGAAAGTCATGTCTTTCTTAGTTTCATAGTGCAATAATGAGTTACTATTAAAGAAAGCCTTCTTGTCCAGTATAATCTTTTCATAATCCATTTTATAACTAATATTTGCAACAGAACAAAAATTTCAGAAATAGGTGGAAATGTATAAAGTTGGTATGATTAATTTGAGAATTAATTTTCAAAAATACATTCTAAAAATTTCCCTTTTTTGTTTTCAAAAATTTTTTTTTCCAAAAGGGTCCTCATGTAAATCAAATTAAAAACAAAGACATGTACCCTTTCCATCAAAATATTGAGTTCTCTGGCCATCAAAAGAAATATTCTCTTTCCAAATATCAAAATTTTTATGCTCCCTAAAGAACAAACAAAATCACTTACACAGCTAGGAGAAATTCAACTGAAAAACTAGAACTATGTCTTATTAAAATGCCAAATATAAATATATCTTCAAGTTCTGAGAATCATAAAGAATTAAAATAAAGTAATTCAAAGTAAGTTCAAATTATAATTTATTTCATAAATACTTAGTTGAGTAACTTTGAATTGCAACTTCTTTCATAAATAGTTAATAGTTCCAGAAATATTTTCTCTGAAAGGTATGCACTAACATATATCACAGGATTTAAGTATTTAAATAAAATAATGAAACAAGTTGCACATTAGAGTAAAATAAAGGCTTAGCATCACATCTTGACATTATGTTCTACTCAATATGATAAGAACCTTTCTTCTTCATTCATATTTTAACTTTGAGTCACTTTGGCCTTCATTTGTTTTCTTTGCAAATCTAAGTGAGACTCAGGGAGGGGCTGCGAGCTCCCTCACGGAGACCCTACATGGGCTTGATTATGCTAATCAAATAACCACTGTCTCACTGTGGTTATTACTAGGATTCAGAGAGGGGTGGGGTTGGCAGTGTGACTTTCCTGTTTCTCTGCCTGCACCTTTAGCATCTGATCCCTATCCTTGCTTCTCTATAAAAGAGAGAAAAACACTGAGTCCATCTTACTGTTACCATAGCCTTTTTCCACAAGTTATTTATAGTTTAAGACAAAAAACAAGGACCTAAATTTCAGCCGAATTATACCTTAATGAAATTATTTAATTTCTCATATTACAGGAAAATTCCATGTATTGATCATTCCCATTCAATCAGGATCTCAGGATCTCCTAGTAATGCCAACTCTAGTACAACTGAAGGCATGGAATACAAGTGAGATATGTGTGTGTGTGTGTGTGTGTGTGTGTGTGAGAGAGAGAGAGAGAGAGAGAGAGAGAGAGAATGTGTGTATATACATAAATACAGCAGCTGATCTGCATTTAATTGAATTTCTATATAATAATTACATATTATACAGAAGCTATGCACATCCTAGATCCTTAGTAAAGTTAAATTAACTTTAGGAGTTTTTTTTGTTTGTTTGTTTTTTGTTTTGTGTTTTTTGTTTTTTGTTTTGGTTTTGGTTTTTTGGATTTGGTTTTTTTTTTTTTTTTTTTTTTTTTGAGAGAGGGTTTCTCTGTACAGCCCTGGCTGTCCTGGAACTCACTCTATAGACCAGGCTAGCCGCGAACTCAGAAATTCGCCTGTCTCTGCCTCCCAGAGTGCTGGGATAATAGGCGTGCACCACCACTACCCGGCTTAACTTTAGTTTTATAAGCATATTTAGTTATAAGTATGCAATAATCCGTAACTCCCCAGAAACAAAATAATAATTATATACCTCACCATCCAAAAAACAAAAGAGCATTCTGGATAAACAACAGCCTAGGATCACATGGAATAGGAAGTCATTTTCTAATACACAGATACTTCTATATCAGTCTGGGTCCAGCATTTATGTTTTCAGACTGAAGAGTGAAATAGGTTCCTTATCTTGGGCTCTAACTTGCTTGCTGAAATTCTTCTAAGCCTGGATCCATTTTCCTAGGTTTTAAAGGTTAAACGCTTTCACTTACTGTTTTGTTACACTGCTATGGGAGTAGGGCAAAGAGATTAAAAATAGAACAAAACCTATGAAAAGTAAGCACAAGACAGGAAGAAAGATGACTAACTGAAAAACCAAAACCACTGAATCTTGACTCAAACGATCTTTAGTCCAGTCTGTATTTCTGCCAGTAAGTTGCTGGATGACTTCAAGTCCCATCAACTCTCTAGATCTTACCAACCACAATACTATATGAACAAAATGAGAAGTATGTTTGCAAAAATATACAAGCTCTACAGTATCGGCTTTAGCAGGATGTTTGTTCGTGTCTAGCTGTACGTCCTTGCTTCTTCCCTGTTTACTTCTTTTACGGCTCACCATTTTCACATGTTCTCCAAAAGTCCTGCTTAGATGTGTGCATTAGTGATGATCTAGCTACTCAGAAATTGAGCTAATGCTCCCTAATTCAAAAGATGAGAACAAGTGCTGCTTCCCTGAGCCTACCAGCCAAAAGCAGAGGCTAGAGCACCTGGCTTCTTGTTGTCTCTTCCTCGCTGGTTCTAAGCCACTTGGCATTTCCTAACAGAGTAGAAGAGCTCTCACTTGGTTCATGAAAACAAAGAAACAAGTTCCACTCTTACAGCCTAACTTTCTGTAATGAAAGCATATAACATGTTTTAGTTCTCAGTATAAGCACTTGACAAGACTTCACCATACATAAAATGCCATATTTTAAGGGACTTTTCTGCCCCAAGTCTTAATAATTTACTTTCCTCCTTACGTTCCATGATGTTCAACAGCAGCCAAATTGTGCATCGAGTAATTTAAAAATCACTACAGGAAATAAACTCCCGGGGGGTGGGGGGGTTATAATACTAGCTATACTTTTAACCAATATTAAAGATATATATCCTTTCTTTAAATAAAAACAAATGGTAACATAAAACAAAGATTCACTAAACAATAAAAAAAATACTAATACTAAGGAAATACTAACATATATTACACATACCTACCTAGCAACAGAGTACATAAAGAGAAAATCATTGTCTGGCGAGCCTGGGGTCTTGCTATAGTCTCTGTATTTCTTCTGAGTGGTATTTTTTATATCTTTCATTACAGATTCCATTTCTTTACTTAAGTTGGTTTCTGACTATAAAAAAGTAAACATACATATAAAACTCACATTAATTTTCTTTAGTAATACCTTAAAATTAAAATATTTATCATACAAACACACTAGAAAATTGACATTAAATCAAAGTAGATGTAACATGAACAACTTTGCACAATTTAGTGTATAAAGAAAAAACAAATCAAAACTGAATCTATTTTATTCAGATTCTGGATGGCAACTGATAACATCCAATTATAGTAAAATCCAATTATGAATTATTGAGTTAGCAATACAAACTCTAGTTTAATCTAATGAGTACATAATGCTAAATGATATTTCAGAATCACTTCTATGTTTCCAAAAAAGCTGGTTTTATTTAAGGTTCAGTTTTCAAAGAAATATATCAATGTCCCTTATTTTCAGAAAATTTTAAAATAATATTTACAAACCAAAATACCCTCAGATTCTAAAGTTATTCTTCATTTGAGAAAGTAAATGTCAAGAGATAAATCTGAAGGGTTTCAAAAGCTTAGTTTAGTGGCAGAGCACTTATGTGAGAAGCCTTAAGTTCAATTCCCAACATTACAAAAAAGTAGAATGGCAGTAAAGTATGTCACATCCCGCAGAGACCAGAACGGAAATCTACAACATAGGGAAAACATTTTAAGAACTTAATCCACACAAATTCTGTTGGTGGGGATTAAAAAACCAGAATCATTTAAGTCAATTCACATTATAGAAGACTAGTCTGAAGTGAATGATCACATAGTATTTTCTAACATCCACACAGAGTAAATAAAGATGTGTGTGAAAGTTCCTCATTTTTATTACATTATGTGGTATGTATACACCCACACACATATATTTTTATTATTCTATAGGGTGTGTATATACACGCACACACATACATTTTTATTATACTATGCAGTGCGTGTACACATGCACACACATATATTTTGATTACATCATGTGGTGTGTGCACACATGCACACACACATATGGGTGGGCTCATGGACACTATGGCACATGTGTAGAGGCCAGAGGACAACTTGGGGTAGTTAGTTGTCACCTTCTACCATGTAAGTCCTTAGGGATTAAACTCAGGTTATCAATATTAATCTCAATATAAATAACGATATATTTTCAAACATTGTATTTGATACTTATATGCTATATTATATTTATACACTGAGACAGAACGAGAGTCATGTACCATGGTACAAAATAGGTCACATATACTTTGGTGGTTGCTTAAAATTATATTGAGTAGAGACATCAAAGCCATTTAGTTTGTATAAATATATTTTGATGTTCACACAATACAAAATTATCTACTGATGCCATTTTCAGAATGTATCCATTGCTAAATAAGCAAAAGAACATGTATGCTTTTTGCTTTACTTTGTTTTTAAATATTTCAACATCTTTAAAGAGCTTAACCATATTTAGGGTTGTGCTAGCTAGTTTTATGTCAACTTGACACATGCTAGAGTCATCAGATAGGAGGAGCCTCAATTGGGAAAAATGCCTCCATCAGGTCAGGCTATAGGCAAACTTGTAGGGCATTTTCTTAATTAGTGATTGGGGGGTGGGGTGGGGGAAGGGCCCAGCCCTTGGGAGGTAGAAGCAGGCCATCTCTGTGAGTTTGAGACCATCCTCTACTAGCAAGTCCAGGACAGACTTGGTTGGTTGTACAGAGAAACCCTGTCTCAAAAAAAAACAAAAAAAGAAAACAGAAAGAAAGCAGGTTGAGCAAGCCATGAGGACCAAGCCAGTAAGCAGCAGGCCTCTGCAGTAGCTTTTAGCTGCAGGATCCAGCCCCATTTGAGTTCCTGCGCTGACTTTTCTTTGATGATGAACAGTAATGTGGAAGTGTAAGACTAATAAACCCCTTCCTCCCCTACTTGCTTTTGGTCATAGTGTTTCATCACAGCAATGATAACTCTAACTAGAACAAAACTTAAGTTCATGACCTGAAAGATAGTCTTAATATATTAAAATTATAATGATTTTGACTAAAGAAAAGCATAGTATCTGATAATCTCTTCTACAATTTTCATTCTGCTTCTCAATAAGCATAAACAAAAGACAAAAACTTCTAAAAATCAATTTCTACTAAATGCATAAGGGTCCAGGGTAATTTAGGAAATAAAGAAAAGACTGTAGGGAGTAGGGAAGAGATAGGAAGGAGGGATGGATGTGGGGAGGGAGGGGGAAAGGAGGGAGGGAGGGAGAAAAGGAGGGAGGAAAGAAGGGGAAGGGGGAGGGAGGGATGGAGAGAAGGAGAGATGGAGGGAGGGAGGGAGGGAAGGAGGGAGGGAACTGAAAAACAGACACAGTTAATAAGTTAGCCAGGATAATTCTGCCTTACACTGATGCTTAATGGGAAAGCTCCCGGCCGTCCCTGCAGCTCCTCCACTTCCTTTATGAGATCTTGTGTGCTTTTGTTACAAGGGCGTTGCCAAAGATTATTTTCCACATTGCTTCCAGGATAACATGGAAGAACACTGTTGGCAAACTGTCTACAGAGGGGACACGTGAATTCTCCTTTGTCCACTGAGAAGCCCTGAAGAACCTGGTCATTCTGAAAGATGAAATAAACAGAGAGATATCCAATTCACACATATGTAGTAAATATAAATTACACTACCATATTTTACAGTAAATTAGCATACCATACAAAGAAAGGCATCTCTAAAATGTCACAAAAAATTCAAGTCTCTGGTTTAGTTGTCAATGGTTAACAAAGTACTTCTTATAACACAGCTTTATGTCATAATCACATGTAAGGCACTATCCTTTCTTAAGAAAAACCAGAATATGTTTTTTTTATATAAGCAAACCCTCAATATCTTTTTTCTGAGGAAGCTATATTAAGTCTCAATTGCTTTCATGGACCACAGAACCCTTCGTCATGTGATTTCTCACTAGTTCTTTAGATATACAGATATAGATATGATTCAAATGTACCTTACATCATCAAATGTTTGGCACACTTCAGATGGTCACTGTGACCCTGTGTATACTTCAAAACAGCACTCTTTGTCCACCAAATACACAACCTGACGCTTAATTTAACTATCAGCAGATCCAGAATCACCAAGGGGACAAAGCTCTAGGCATGCTTCTGAGGGAGTTTCTAAATTGATTCAACTGAGTTGAAAGGCCCACTCTAAATCAGAGCAGCACCATTTCACAGACTAGGGTGTGCACTGGAAAAAAAAAAGGACGGAAAAAGCAAGCTCTCTCTCTCTCTCTCTCTCTCTCTCCTCTCTCTCTCTCTCTCTCTCTCTCTCCCTCCCTCCCTCCCTCCCTCCCTCCCTCCCTCCCTCTCTCTCCCTCCTTCCCCCCTTCCCTCCCTCTTGCTCCCTCCCTCTCACCCTCTCTCTCTTCCTGACTGTGAATCAATAAGGCCAGAGCCTCGTGCTCCTGCTGCCATTCTAGACTCTACTCTCAAACTGTGAGTGAAGGAATTCCGTCCATCCATCTGTCCGTCCTTCCCTTCTTTTCATTCGTCTATTCCTTTTGTCAGGTATATCATCACACAATGAGAAAAGAAACTAACAAACACCATAAACTCTTGAATAAAGGATCTGCTTATTTATTGTCGTATCCCAAGATTCATCACAGAATCTACAATACTCTAGAAACTAAATAGTTACTGAAATGCATAGTGCTTAAGAATCATGTATTAGTTATTAATTATCTTATTAATCCTATACCCTAGTCTGTCCCTTCTTTTCTGCTTCTTGGAGTAGCAGTTATTCCTGCTTCTGCTGAGGAATGGCCTCCCTATGTGCAGTGCAGTCCTTTGTCTGCCGCACCACAGAAGCCATGGTCAGTTGGTAGGTCACATCTTTCTGTTGTTTTGCTGTCTCCCTTGTCCTTTCTCAGTACATAAAAGTGTTCATTCACGTCTGCCTCATTCAGAATCCATCCCTTGACTTTGCATAGAGCTGAAGCTAGGATGACTAATTCATTAAATCCTAAATTTTTACTTTTTTAAAGATTCTGATGGATCATCAAAATCTGTCTGAACACGTGCTGTGCATGGTGTTGTACCTAACTGAACTGGGTCTGGAAAGCTCTGCTGAGGATGACTCTGAGGAAGAGGTAAGCCCCACCTCTCACAGAGCGAGCGGTTCTTTCTAAAGAACCGTTTGTAGTCAGTGGTTTGGTTTGGTTTTTTTAAGACAGGGTTTCTCTGGAACTCATGCTGCATTCCAAGCTGGGCTTAAACTCAAAGATCCACCTCTTTCTGCCTCTCGAGTGTTGGGACTGATGTGTGCGCTGCTGCTGTCTATGTGTATTGGCCTTGGCTTGCACACCTATCTGTACAGCGTTTATATGCAACGCTTTGGAGGCCAAATTCCCTGGAACTGGAGTTACAGATGTTTGTGAGCTGCCAAGTGACAGCTGGGAACTGAACCTCTGGAAGAGCAGACTGTGTTCTTAACCACTGAGCTATCTTTCCAGCTCCTATTTTTAGATTAATTCTTAAACCTGAAGAACTGATAAGGTCTTATATATAATTTATTTAGTGTGTATGGATGTGCACCATGATGCTCATGAACCATGAGGAAAGCAGGAACCTAAATTAGTAAATGTATTTATAGGTCATGGACATAATCTTAGTCCCTGATATAGGAAATCTTGCGTTTGTATAACAGTTCATTTAGTTTTATGATTTTCTACCATCTTCTGGTTCACTTCTATGTCTAAAGTCAAGAGGCTGACTAATGCCTGGCAATAAAGATAGACTAGGCTCAGTACAGAAAAAGCAGGGTTACGAGAGAACCAATGAACGAGGAAGTGTGCAAAGGTTAAAAGTGCTTAAGACAGTGAAAATAACACAGGGGCGATCACATGACAGGATGATCCATAAGGCGGTGGGTGGGGCTTAGTACTACAGAGCAACATCCACTGAGACTGATCCTAATGGGGAGTCCCAGGAGTCAGCTGCTGCAGTATATAAATGATGATCTCGGACTGAAGAAGAAACTCGAATGTGTATGCTGTAAAAATCATAATACCTGCAAAGGTAACAGACACCTTTAAATTTTCTTCTAATCAACTTACCCGTAATGACTCCATATAGGATTTATGACAATCTATGTGCAGTGTGTGGCCACAAGTTTGTACATAAACACCTCCTTCCCAGCCAATTGATACTGCCAAAAGGCAAGAACTCTTCAAAGAGAAAGAAAAAGGCAATTAATTTTAAAGAATTACTAACATAAAAAATAAATTATGAATATATTGAGATAAATTCAACCAAATCTGCCATGTTTTCATGTATATCCTAAAACAGAGTTTGTAGCTTTTTGATATAAATTAACATGATAGCCCTAAAGCAAGGTCTTTAAAAGTAGAACACTGTAAGTTTTAGTTTCCAAACAGCCAAGCTTAAAATAAAGGAGAATAAATATCATAGACAATACTTTTTCTATCTCATAACATATAAGTTCACAATATTATAGTTCAGGGGTTGGGAGGTTGGCTAGTGTGTAAACCTCCTTCCATAAAAACGTAAGAGCCTGAATTCAGACTCAGTAACTATGTCAAGCTAGGTGCAGCAGTACATGTCTACAATCCTACCCTGGGAATACAGATATAGGCAGAATCATCCCTGGGGCTTAACTGAATAGAAGACTTTCAGGTTCAATGAGAAATGTTCATGTATCTCAGAACATGAGTCAGAAAGTGACTAAGGAAGGTACCCAACATCAACCTATGGGTAGGTGTACACATGCACACACACACATTCATATAGAAAAATTGTTGGGCTGGAGAGATGGCTCAGTGGTTAAGAGCACCAACTGCTCTTCCGAAGGTCCTGAGTTCAAATCCCAGCAACCACATGGTGGTTCACAACCATCCATAATGAGATCTGATGCCCTCTTCTGTTGTGTCTGAAGACAGCTACAGTGTACTTATATATAACAACAAATAAATCTTAAAAAAAAAAAGAAAAATTATTGTTGAGCATAACATTGTTACTGGTCAGGTTATATATCATATATACACAAGCTTCTCCATTTCTACCATCAACAGTTTTGTTTTTGGATTACAGACCTAAAATGTCAATCTCCCTTCCATTTCCTTCCCTTGTTTCTCTTACTCTCCTCTGTTTACATGTGAGGGATGTTTTGTACTGCTCAGGGGAGTGCTACTCTCATTGTTGAACCTGTACCTGCTATGGAATTAGTCATTTTACCTATCCTGTAATCCTGGCTGCCTTGCCTGAGGGAGGAAAGGAAGGAAGAAGGGAGGGAGAGAGCAAGAGAGGAGGGAGGGAAGAAAGGAGGAAGGAAGGGGGATGAAGGGAGAGTTAGGAGGGAGGGAGGGAGGGAAGGAGGGAGGGAGGGAGGGAGGGAGGGAGGGAGAAGGACAGGCAGAAAGAGCTTTATAATTTTTTTCCCCAAGCCAGAAACCAGAAATTTCTAGTTCAGTGTCCCTTGGCTAACATAAAATCACTATGTCAAAACTCTATCATCCTCCAAATAAAGCTTTCACGTCCTCTTGATTTTAAACTACCTTCTCACTGTAAAACAATTACATCATTTGCTATCAACCCTTCCTTACCAGCACAGCACAATATGAGTTCCCAAGCTTTTAACACACTACATATAAGCTAACGACTTCAAAAATCAATGTTCCCTCCTTTCTCCTGTTCCTCTTTCTCATTTTCACCATTTGACCTGCCAAACAGCATTTAGGGCTAAGCCTGAATTCATCCTGTAGGATTTGCAGTAATAAGATAGGCAGAGTTATATGAGGCACAAACCACGTAATTAAGTATTTAAAAGCTGTCATAAAAAAATGTTTCTACATGCTTAAAAATACCATAAATCTTTACATTTTTCAATGTTGGAAGGAAATTTACATATAATACAAGGTCTTTAAATGTTTCTAAATTCAGTGTTCCAACGGTAAATCAAAACTCTTCATGAGAACGCAAAAGCTGAAAATACTGCACAGGGGCTGGCAGGCTGGCTCCATGCAAGTCTTCTGAGGGCCAGAGTTTAATCCCTAGACCCCACAGTGGGAAGGAGACAGCTGGCTCCCCCAGAGTTTGAGCCACACACACATGCAGATTGAAAAAGAAAGACAAGTATAAAATGCCTCTCCAGATAAAGATGTGCAGCAGCGAAAGCAAACACAGCAGGCAAGCAGGGTTCTATGTTACACACCAGAAAGAACAACAGGAGGCCTGCTCATCACTGTCTTATGTTTTAGAGATCCTTAAACTAGGAACAGATTTGAGGGCTACATCATTTCCAAGTCAGTGAGCAGTCAGTCAATAAGCATGCTGTTCTCTTCAGCACAGTATTATAAAAATGTGAATAATCCTACTTTTAGAAACAGTAGCTAATTGTTTTGTTTAATGGGTACTTTTTAGACAGGGTCTAATGTAGCCCAGGCTATTCTTGACTCACTATATAGCCTAGGATGGCCTTAAACTCTTGATCTTCACACCTCTACCTTTGAAGTGCTAGAATTACAGGTACGCTAGCACCCCCTCGGCCAGTAGTTAGCTTTAAAACTGAAGATAATAGTCACTGCCCTCTGTAACATTTGAGTTACTATTATTTGAGTTTATTTGAGTGTGAATTTGCTAGAGTCAAAAGTAAAGGAAAGCTGTCATGAGGAGATATTTTAGAGAGATTCTGACTATATGTCTACTCGTTGCTGTGCTAGGTGCTTACCACTGAGTCTTCATGAAGTTAGTATTTGTGACAACCCCATTCGGTAACAGTGCTATCCCTTTTTATAAGACAAGAATGACAATACTATTAAGGACATTAAGTGGTAAGTGATAGAGGTTATGTCTGAAATCAACTCCAAGGCTCATGTTCCCTCTTTTCTCCGTGTCACATTTCCTTGTTTCTACAGTAAACTATATGCTATTTTACAAAACCACATTTCCGTATATAAATTCTGCAACATGCACAGCTTAATTCTATAATCCATATCAACGCCAATCGAGTTATTATCCTGCCCATGAGTTGAGTCTGTTCTAGTCAAAACCCCTGCCCTCTGTGTTAGAGTCATCCAATAACAAGTCCAGGGAGTATCTATACGCCAGAGACCCTGAAGGAGGATATAAAATCAATGTAAGTCCCGACCTTCAGGTACAAGTCCAGGAAACATACCATATATCTACCACAAAGTACACAAAAATCATTGCTATCAAAAGAAATATCTAATTAATCATTAACTCAAGAACACAGAAGTCAAGGTCAGTTCAGAGCCTTTCATTTAAAAGCAAGCAAATTTATTTTGAAATGCACTATTTTGCCTTAGAGATACCCAACCAATCTTCTTTTATTAGATCTCTTCTTCACAATTATCTCATTGGGCTATATTTTGATTGAATTAACAAAAAAAAAAGATCAGGGAGGTTCAGCAGGTTCAGCAGGTAAAAGATTTAGAACCTAAGCACTGTGGACCACAGATCCCAGAACCCACAGGAGAGCCAGGCAGGCACAGCAGCCTCCTGTGTACCACATGTGCCTGGTGTCTGCAGAAGGCAGAAGAGTGTGCGAGACCGCCTAGGATTGGAGGTAATACAGTTGTGGGCTGCCATGTGAATTTTGGGAATTAAACCTGGGTCCTTTGAAAGAGCAGTCAGTGCTCTTAACTGCTAAGCCATCTCTCTAGCCCTCAAATAAATATTTTCAAGGAGAATTCTGTTGGTACAATTGTGTTAAGATTATTTTTGAAGATTTCTTTTTATTTCTATGTATGTCTATGAATGTGTTTGGGTCACATGTGTACAGGTTGCCATGGAGGCAGGAGAAGTGTACTAGATCCTTGGAGCTGGGGTCACAGCAGTTGTGAGCCAGCGGATGTGTGCAGGGAACTGACTCAGGTCTGGGAAGTGCAGCAAGCGCTCATGACTGCTGCCATCTGTCTTCCGAGCCCCTGTTTTGTACAATCAGCTGCCAACTTATTAGATGCATTTTTGTCATGATACTTTGCATTTTATTTGAATCACTTTCCATTAAATGTATAAAGGTGAATAACAAAGGCAAATAAAAAGAAAACTTTTTTTCCTCATGTGTGATGTGTGGTGTTTGTATCTAGCCAGCTTGCCTGGAAGGTTTTGCTTCTTCACAGCAACAGAAAAGTAACTAAGACACTTGTCAGCAATTAGAAAAGTAACTGATACACTTAAAACAAAATAAACCTTTAAAAATAAGTTAAAGGTAAAAATAGAGTCCAAAGTTGTCTTCTGAACTCTACAAAGACATCATGATCTGCATGCCCCTCCTACACAAACACACATCATTCATGCTTTCACACGCATTAATAATGCAGATATCAATAAAACAGAAATATATATGATACATTTTAAAATAACCATAAATTCACTTTAAAAACTCTGAAAATAAATAGAACCGTCATCGTCCATTATCATATCCAAATTGCATTATAAGGCCTAACATGAGATGTCCTAATTAGTTACTCTAAATATTAAAGGGACCACTTCACTTTTATGTTGACCTAACAAGAAAGGTCGCTGCAGAAAAGATCACTTGAACCCGTTATGAACAAGAAAATTGGGGCTTAGTGTGTTTGGCCAAATGCACAAACCTCAAAAAAAAAAAAAAAAAAAAAAAAATTCCTGATTTCTTTTGTTTTCCTTCTTTTTTTTTTTTTTTTTAAAAAACAATACTCTACAGTCACGAAAATAACACTTTTCTTTAAAGTATTTTAAACTACTATATGTTTACCTGATTCAGGATTTATCAGATTTAATCTATAAAAGGGAGGATATATTATTTGATAATCTCAAAAACTATTAAAAGTGACAGTGCTGGAGACAGAAACCGCAGTCTCACACACAGTGGAAAGGGCTCTGCATCTGAGTTCTTGAACGTAACAGTGCTGCTGCGGCTATTGAGGTGACAGTTAAAATGGTGCCAGGCTATTGAGGTGACAGTTAAAATGGTGCCCCTGAGTGCCGGAGCTTATGGAGAAGCTGGGGAATAGTCTTCTAAGATCACAGGACGTAGGAGAAGACAGCAATGAACTCCATCTCTCCTTTTCATTTTAAAGTACCATATAGACATTGTGCATCTTTGAACAACAGTAAACAGTGGTAAAAAAAATTCATATGCTAGGTAAATGATTTTAATACTTACTTTATTTCATTTAAGCAAATTACGTAGCCCTTACAATAAAAAACATTTAAAACACACATCATACTTATTGCTTGAAATTTTTATTAATAGAAATGTATTATGTTACTACCCACATACTATTGTTATTATTCTTTCAGTAAACTTTACAGTTTGAAGTCAGAATTCCATTTTAATACAAGAAAATAATTTAAATTAAAATTCTGGGGGTAAATCATCATCAATCTTGCCATGGAAATTACAATTCAAGGGGCCAGAGAAACGACTCAGCTGCTATGAGTACTTGTCACTCTTACAGAGCTCTGACTCAGCTTCAGTTCCCGTACCCACATGGTATCTCACAAGCATCCATAACTCAGATCTGATGCTCTATGACTTCTACAGGCATCAGACACACACATGGTACACCTACACATATGCAGGCAAAACAGACACACACATAAAATATAAATAAGTAAATAAATAATAAAGAATGCAATCCAAGTGCTAGGGATATACCTCAAAGGGAGAACTTGCTTAGTAGGCATAAGACCCTAGATTCAATCCCTAGCACCATTAGCAGGAGGCCGAGGCCGAAGGCGAGAGCGAGAGTGAGAGCAAGGGCGAGGAGGAAGAGGAGGAAAGAGGAGAAGGAAGAGGAGGAGGAGGAGGTAGCCTAAAGCTGCTCTACAATAAAAATACTTACATCTTTAAAATAACGTTGCAGCAATGAAAGCCTCACATCGTGAACTGCTGCGCATGTGTCCCAAGGGTAAATCTGTTCCTCTTCAGTGATTGGCAACTTTTTTGGCTCAGCATTGTCCCGGCACTGGCCTAAAACTAAGTAGCAACAGAGATAAAGTTCATTAAAGAAGACCAACATCTAATTTACTAAAACAACCCAGGTTATCCACCACAACAACCAATTTAAATTTAAAATTTTTCAATTATTTTAAATATAAAAAATTAATTCATTTAAGTGTCAATCATGAATGTTTAAATCTTTTATTTAAATGTTATGAAGGTCTTAATCCTAGCACTCAGAAATCAGAGGCAGGTGGATCTCTATGAGTTTGAAGCCTGTCTGGTCTATACAGTGAGTGAGTTTCAGGACAAAAAAAAAAAAAAATTCAAGTAAATAAAGGCCCAAAATATGAAAGAAAAATAATATTGAGGAGGCTGGAGACATGTCTCAGAGGTTAAGAGTACTAACAGCTCTTCCGAAGGTCCTTAGTTCAAATCCCAGCATGGTGGCTCACAACCATCCATAATAAGATCTGAACCCTCTTCTGGAGTGTCTGAAGACAGCTACAGTATACTCATATATAATGAATAAATAAATCTTTAAAAAAATAATATTAAGGTATGGAGGCACATTCCTTTAATCCAGCACTTGAGATGTAGAGGAAGGAAGAGCTCTGTGGGTTCCAGGCCAGTCAGGACTACAAAGTGGGACTCTTATATCACAAGGACAATAATAAATATATAAGTATGAACGCATAATGGATGATTTCCTAAGTCTGTCACTGAAAGGACCTGGACACTATGCCTACTCCACACTAAGTTACTTCATCTGTAAACAGCTGTATCTCAGAAAAGGGAAGCAGTGCTGCTGGGAGACAGCAGTGAGCCCAAGGCTGGAGAAGTGCATGAGGTGACAGAGACAAGTGTTCCATCACTGCGGGGTAACTTATAAGGAACAAAGAGAGAAACGGGGCAAATTAAAGAACTTAGTATCAGAAAGCAAGCATGATGCAAGTGTCAGATGTGGTAAAAGATAAAGGCAGAGTATTTAACCTTACGGGTTACCAACACCATGTTATAGGTATCACCTAGAACACAACACTCTGACACGGAATCCTCCTAAAATAATGCCATCAGAAGGAGCACACTATGTAATACCCTTCTCCAAAATGTTTACTCTGACCCTCACAGTAAGAATAATCACACGAATTCAGTCTATGGAACAGCCAACCTTGGGCAAAGACCTTGAGAGATTGTTCTAAATTAAAGGAAACCACACAAATGACAACTAAACAAAGAGAAGAAATATATGCTCTAAAGGAATCTACTGGTTCCTACCACAAAGAAAAGATGGGTAGGTGAGGTGAAAACTATGTCAGCTGATTGTGCATCCTCACTCTACAAAACAGACATGAATCAAAACATCACAATTATTAAATAACAAAACCCAAGAGTTTAGCTGAGAAAATTGAATATGAACATAATATGGAGTATTAATATTAAATTTAATGATTATAATAGTAGTGCTGTTATTATACAAGAGGATGTCCCTGATTTTCTTCTGGAAAAGAATGTTTATGCTTCATGCCAATATATGTGTGTTTTCTGAGGACACAAAATATCAAATGTATAAATGGTAGCAAGAAGAAAGTATTCAATTTTCTGAAGACACAAAACATGGAGAAAAAATGGGAGACAGACATAAATATGGCAGAAGGAGGAAAAAAAACGAAATGCTATAAATTTAGTAAGTATAAAACATCAAAACCCAAAAGGATTACAAACAGAGACACATAAGACACCGTGCAGGTGTGTCCTCAAATACCACTGCACCACAATTTCTATTTTTTAAATGTATCACTTAAATAAAAATGGTACTATTTAAAAATGCATCTGCACGGAAAGAGCTGCTCAAAGGGATGGGAACTGTGTACATGGCACACCCAGCTTTTGGAGAAATTTCGAGTAGCTGTGGAAGTAAAGCAGAGAATCAAGAGGATGCTCACAGCTAAACAGCACACTGTGCGACCCTACCATACTACCAAATTCATTTACTAGAATTTTGATGAAGGTTTTTGCATCTACACTTTGTAATGAATTCTAGTGCTTAAGTATGAAGGGGACACTAACCTCACACAGTAATTTTGAAAATATTCCTTCCTCTTTATTTTGGACATTTCAGGCTTGGTATTAATTCTTTTAATATTCAACAGAATTCACTTCCTTGGACTTTCCTTTGTTGACAGGGATTCTGATCTTTCTGCCTCCGTGCCTCTGAGTGCTGAGATTATCGGCATAAACTATTAACCCCTAGTTATACACCCAAGCCAACATTCCTGTGCATGTAAGCAAGTATTCTACCAACTGAGCTGCATCCTGAGTTCACGCCTTTCACCTTCAATCTATTTGTGTCTTTAAGTCTAAAGTAAATTTCTCCTTTTAAAAAATGAATTATTTCTCTTAATTTTATTGGTATTTGGCCTGCATGCAGGTCTAGGTAAGGGTGTTGAATCCTCTGCAACTATAGTAACAGACAGTTGTGAACTGCTATGCGGGTGCTGAGAATTCAGCCTGGGCCCTCTGGAAGAGCAGCCAGCGATCTTAACCACTAAGCCATCTCTCCAGCCCAAAAGTGAATTTCTTATCCATAACATACAGTATGGTCACCTTTAAAATTCACTGTCAATCTCTATTTTCTAACTAGAAAATTAAGTTCATTATATTTCAAATGATAACTAACAAAGAACTTAATTCTGAAATTATGCTATTTGTTTGCTATTTTTCCCTTAATTCATTCATTACCCCTCTCTTTCATAATTAAATTTTCTAGTGTGGGATTTTGAGTCCCTTCCCATTTCTTTAATATGGATTTTTTATTATTTTCCTGCTGAGGAGGTTGTTTTTGTGGTTATTTGGAGGATAGAATTTTCCTTTGAGGTTATCACTTTGTAAAAGTGAATTTTGAATTAATATCTACTTAATTTCAATAACATATAACCTTCTATCCCACCTGATCCTCCACCTTAGCCTCTGTGTTTTTGTGCAAATGCCTGCATGCTTTACTTAAGAATACACTGACACTTGGTTTAAAATCTAGATATGCAGTTCTTTACAGACTTGATTTGTTCATACATCTTGTTGAGGAAGGACTAAATCCATCACAAGATTGTCTAAGAACTATTACTAGTTCAAAATACCTCAAAATAAGAAAAAATGGACAACATTCAGACAAATTTTTAAAATGTTTTAAAAGATATATTGACAAATAGCAATCTACATGCTGTCTCAGGAACTGCTTCTGCATGCTATTTCAAGAACCCCAAGAAACTGAAGCAGAACTGGCAGGATATGCCACAAGTAATTAGAATATTTAAATGGACAACCTTGATAGATGTAAGAGGCTTATGGATTTTAGGACAGTTAGATCAACGAAAAAACTAAACTCTAAGATAAGCTATTATTTAACTAGGGGTAGTGTTATAGATGCTATTCTCTAAAATCAAACAGCTTCTCTGAACTCACCAGATGATGCTTGTAACAGTACAACCAGTCCTGTAGGCCTGTCTTCAGAAGAAGGACCACTCTGTCCACAAATAACACAGTCATACACAGCCTCAGAAACTTGCGGTTCTGCTGTGGTAATTTCCATAGGAATATCGTTCTCAGGAGAATCTGGAGGGAGAAAGCTATAACTCTTAAAAGTCATTCTTCATTATGCACTCCCCACACAGATCTATTTTAAATACTTTTTAAGTTAAATACTAACAAAACTGTATCACAATACAACTGAGACCACTGTTCAAGTAAAACGTCGGCTCTACAAAAGACCAATAATGTTAATTAAAATAACTTTAAGCAATACATGATTCAATATTTTGCTTTTGTAACAATTACAGGTAAAAACTGATATTAAAAACAAGCAAATCTATCCATGTAAGGGGCTGGAGCTCTTCCAGAGGCCCTGGATTATTCCCAGTAACCATACAACCATCTGTAATGGGATCTGATACCCCCTTCTGCCATGCAGGAATACATGCAAATAGAGCACTCATGGACATAAATAAAAAATCTTAAAAAAAAAAACTGTGTAAGAGAAAATTTTAATTACATTTTAAGGAACAAACAGATTATTTGTTTTAATTTACGTAAAGGTTCTGAAGAGAGGAAATTTATAAGATGGCAACCCTTTAAAAATTGGTAGTAGCATAACATGCGGTAATAAAGGAAACACCAGTTCCCAATTCTCCATTTCAGTAATGTCTCTCAAGTAATAGTCATCGAGGTTTATATAAGGAAATCGTTGTATATCCTCATTATGCATTAATAAAGCATAACTATTACAAAAAATAACAATGATCTGGTAATATACCACTAACAATAAGAAATTAATAGCAAGGCGCACAGCAGACACAGAAAGGTAAGTATCAGATATTTTCTTATACATGCAGAAAATTCTAAACTTAAGAGATAATAACCTGAAAAAAGAACTATTATAGGGAAAAAAGAGGAAGGGGAGGATAAACATATATTTTTAAAATAGACTATTCATAGCTCTACTATCACACAGGAAAATGGCACCCCTCATTATAAAAATCCTAATGCCAATATGAACTGAATTAAAAGATGGACCTGTAATCCCAGCACTTGGGAGGCAGAGGCAGGCGAATTTCTGAGTTCAAGGCCAGAGTGAGTTCCAGATCAGCCAGGGCTACTCAGAGAGACCCTGTCTCAAAAAAACCAAAAACAACAACAACAACAAAAAAAAACCCGAAAAAAAAAAAAAAAAACAAAAAAAAAACAAAACCAAAAACAACCAAAACAAAACAAAACAAAAAGATGGACCTGATTCTTAAGAAATATTAATGTGATGGCATTCAAAAATATTTTAAAAATCATTATATTAAGCATTACATTTAATTAATTAATAATGAATCATTATATTTCAAAATATTTTTTTAAATCACTATAAGGATCTTAGGATAACTACAGAGAAGATTATCAAAATAAATAATTAAATACTTACTGACAGACTTGACATGTGAGGGGCAGATTTATAGAGAAACAAAAGTCTCTTTAACAACTACCTCTGCTCAACAACAAAATGGCTATAATAATGGATATAAATAACAACGAAAAGGCCCTATGGTTCTGAGGGTAAGGACTTGACCCAACCTGACAACTTGGCTCCAGCCCTAGAACCCACATGGTAGAAGTAAAGAAGAAGGGAAAGACACAGTTGTCCTATGACCCACACACACTGAGACATGTGCACCATAATAATTAAAACACTAATCTGATCATTCCATTACTCTACTGATTAAATAAAGACAGTAAATTATCTGTACTATTTAAACTGGGAAGCATTCAGATTAAATTATCACTATAAATAATAACTAACTGTAAGAGTTTCAAACTAAAATTTTTGACTTACCAACATCCATTGCAGTTTCCATAAAGCTTTTCTGCCGTGAGGCAAACTCCGCGAGCAACTTCTGCTGCCTTTCTCTAGCCTTTTGTCGCCTAGAGAGAAATACAATTTTAAGTACATGATGTGTTCAAAGCTACTCTACTGTCTTTCAGGAAGATTTGATGTATAAATGGCCACAAAATCAAGAACAACCTATTTCCTATATTACCATGTTAAATTTCATGCAAGATTTGAATGTTCTGAGATGATTCTATCTATCCCTTCCAAACGCTTCAAACCCACTATCTATGTATAAAGAGAAACAAAAGCCACTATCTACTTTAGAGTATAAAACAATGAGATAGATTTAAAAAAATCTTAAATCCTCCACCAACTAGTCCTAATTTTAGCATTAGGATACAAGATTAACTCAAAAAAATAAGCAACCTTCCTAATATATAAATCACAATGGACTGAAAAAGAAATCTGGAATGCAACACCTTTCACAGCAGCCTCAAATAACATAAAATATTTTGGGAGTAACTCTAACCAAGCATGTGAAAGGCTTGTATGATAAAAAAGAAAGAACTTCAAGTCTTTCAAGAAAGAAGTTGAAGAAGAGCTCAGAGGATGGGAAGATCTCTCATGCTCATCAATCAGCATGAGAACAGTAAACATGGCCGTCCCACTGAAAGCAACCTACAGATCAATACAATCCCCATCAAAATCCCAACACAATTCTTTACAGGCTATAAAGGGACGATTCTCAACTTCATATGGTAAAACAAAAAACCCAAAATAGATAAAACAATCGTGAACAATAAAAGAATTGCTGGATGTATCATCATTCCAGACTTCAAATTGTACTACAGAGCTACAGTGATAAAATGGATGATACTGGTATAAAAACAGACATACTGATCAATGGAATTAAATTGAAGACCTAGGCATAAATCTACACACATATGAACACCTGAGTTTTGATAAAGAAGCCAGAAATACACTGGAAAAAAGACCACATCCAGCCAGGTGGTGGTGGCGCACACCTGTAATCCCAGCACTCTAGGAGGCAGAGGCAAGCCAATTTCTCAGTTCGAGGCCAGCCTAGTCTACAGAGTGAGTTCCAGGACAGCCAGGGCTATACAGAGAAACCCTGTCTTGAAAAACCAAAAAAAAAGAAAAAAAGAAAAAGAAAAAGAAAAAGAAAAAAAGAAAAAGGGAAAGGGAAAGGGAAAGGGAAAGGGAAAGGGAAAGGGAAAGGGAAAGGGAAAGGGAAGGGGAAGGGGAAGGGGAAGGGGAAAGAAAAGAAAAGAAAAGAAAAGAAAAGAAAAGAAAAGAAAAGAAAAGAAAAGAAAAGAAAAGAAAAGAAAAGAAAAGAGAAAAGAAAAGAAAAGATATAAGCAAAGAAAAGAAAATGACAGTCTGAAATTATATACCAGTTACAAAGAGCAAAAGGTAATGGACAGGGCAGCAATCTGGCTGGCAACCCCTAACCAGCAGTCTGCTGTGAACGCACTAACAGATCAAGTAACCTGAGAGAAGCTGCACAGTCTCACTGATGTCCCTGCCAGGCAGCAGACAAACTCATGGTGAGGAAGTCTACAATGACTGTTCTGACCCTTCAGAGATTATGGTCATAAAATAATAGAAAGATTGATAAAACTTTTCCACGTTGAAAAAGACCAAAAAGATAACAATTTAATATGCAATTGTATACTGGATTTTTCTTTGATGAGAAACCTTGAACAACTATTTAAACATAGGATCTTATAATTTAATCATACAAAGGTAACGCCTTAATTTTATAGAATCTTCTAGTTCTGTTGTGATTATATAAGAAAAAGCCTTTACCTCTAGGAACTATATACCGAGTGTGGAGGGCACCACACACCATCAACCTACTGAGGCCTCAGCAAGGTCCCTAAACCATTTCTCTACATTTAAGATTACTTTAAAATAAAGCTCATTAAAATTTAAGTGAATCCTCAAAGAAAAAGTGCTGTCACTAACGAATATATATAAATGTATTATGTGGCTGTTTAAAGCACTCCAAGAGTAATGCAGAAATGTTCTGATAGACAGAGCTTTGAGCAATCCATGTGGGTGTGGTCTCTTTTCCCTCTGAAGACTCAGGATGCTTCTTTCATAATGCCACTGTGCATCTCACCTCTAAGCACATACATTAGGAGTCTATCTGCAGCTAAAACAAATCTGTATGTATATCAAACATAAGAGAATTTATGGTATAACTAAAATTAAAATGCATTTCTTGGGAACTCAGCAGTTAAGAGCATTTGCTGTTCTTGCAGAGGATCTGTGTTTAGTTCCCATCCTCCATTTGGCAACTCACAATCATTTGTAACTCCTGTTTCAGGATCTGCAACACCCTCTTCTGGGCTCCACAGGTACCAGGCATACACATGGTAAACAGTCATGCATACATCCATGCACATAAAATAATTATTTTTTAATGTGTTAATCAGAGTCCTGTGAAACCAACTTTTTAACAAAATTTTACATTATTTCTTTTCTAGATTAGACACACATGTAAATAAGGACAATTAACAAATTACAAGTTCTGATAGATTCAGTACATTTCAGAATTATTCTGGAGGTTGAGATTGGCGAAGTAAATTATTAAAACTAAGACTTCTATGCTGGTTAGTCTTATATCAACTTAACACACAAACTAGATTTATTTAAAAGGAGGGAAACTGAATAGAGAAAAATCCTCTGTAAACCCCAACTGCAAGGCATTTTCTTAATTAGTTGTTGATGAATGACGGCCTAGTGCACTGTGGCGGTGCCATCCCTAGATCTGTGGGTTTGGGTTCCATATGGAAGCAGGCTCAACAAGCCATGAGAGCAGCCAGTAAGCAGCCCTCTGCCACGGCCTCTGCACCAGCTCTGGCCTCCAGGATCCTGGCCTGTTTGAGTTCCTGTGCTGACTTCCCTTAGTGATGAACAGCAGTGTGGAATGGTTAGCCAACTAAAAGCCCTTTTCTCCCCACCTTGTTTTTGGTCACAGTGTTTTTGCTGCAGCAAGAGAAACCCTAAGGCAACTCCCATTAATACTTTTGTGTTCTGTCTATGGAATCAGTGTATTAAGGAAAGGATGCAAGGTTTTTATGGGTGAGAACTGCCAATACTAAGAGTTTATAAACTGTCTTTTGTTATCACAAAACTCAATCCAAAACAGAAAAGACAAAGCAAGATCCAAACTCATCTCAATCCCTTAACTCTCTGCTCTAGAATTCCAAATGTTTGTCACATGTCATCACTGCTGAAAGGAGTCTTTTCTCTCTCTCTCTCTCTCTCTCTCTCTCTCTCTCTCTGTGTGTGTGTGTGTGTGTGTGTGTGTGTGTGTGTGTGTGTAGAAGAAAGGGAGGGAGAGAAAGGGAGGAGGGAGAAGGGAGGGGGGGAGGGGGGAGGGGAGAGGGGCGAGGGAGAGAGGGAGAGAGAGAGAGAGAGAGAGAGAGAGAGAGAGAGAGAGAGAGAGAGAAAGAATATCTTATTTTTTAATTTTCATTTTTTGTAGTGCTGGGACTTACTCCTGGGTCTTAGGCATGAGTCCTACCAATGAACTATGTCCCGATTCCTACAGCATTACATTACAAGGACTTTTGTAGAAATGGTATATAAACTAAGTCTTCTAATGTCATACCTATTATTAGCAATAATTATAAAATACTCTTAATCAAGTAAACTTTGATTCACTACATGTTTACGTTATTAAAACAGAACAGCCTAGTATATAGGCAGAAGAAAATACCTTCATTTTAAAGAAATTAGCAGAAATAAGTTGACTCATTTTCAATTTTCCACTTTTATTAGTTAGATGCATTAAATTTAAATGCCATTTAAATTACACATTGGTTCTTTAGAATTCCTATTCGTAGGGTATAACACTATAAGAAAAAAATAGGACTACTATAACTATAATTCAATTTACCCTTTTGTGGGTCATTCATAGTTTGCTTGTGTTTTTGACTTTGGTGTGTATGTGTGCATGCAGGTGTGGGAGGCGCGTGCATGCAGGTGTGGGAGGCGTATGCATGCAGATGTGGGTGGCGTGTGCATGCAGGTGTGGGTGGCGTGTGCATGCAGCTGTGGGTTGTCGTGTGCATGCAGCTGTGGGTGTCATGTGCATGCAGGTGTGGGTGGCGTGTGCATGCAGGTGTGGGTAGCATGTGCATGCAGGTGTGGGAGGCGTGTGCATGCAGGTGTGGGTGGCGTGTGCATGCAGGTGTGGGAGGCGTGTGCATGCAGGTGTGGGTGGCAGCACTTGCCTCTATCATCTCCACCTTCTCCCCATGACACTGGGCACACAATGAAGGAGAAGCTCACTGTTTCAGCCGCATAGTCTGGTCAGAGAGCTCCACAGGCAGGCCCAGCCATTGCGGATTGACAGTGCTGGACACTCAGCTTTCTTGCTTGTACAGCACACTTACCCACTCTGCCACCTCCACAGCCCCTGTGTACTCTCTTTGTCTCTAAAAACATATATGTGACTAAAATGACTTCTCATATACTTATCACAGGATGATCTCCTTCATAACTAGCAAATTACATGGGTCTGCCAAACTTACATGAACTCAGAACACCAAACAAAACTGACAGTTTTCCTCTCAGATGTCCTCTTATATCATTATTAATGCCACCGGTACTCATTAGTTTTAATTGTCAACTCTATCAAGCTTCGAGTCACTGAGAAGGGAGCCTCAGTTCAGAGGCTGCCCAGATCAACTGGCCTATTGCCATGTTTGTGGGAAATCGTCTTTATTGTTATTGATATAGGTAGTCCAGCACATTGTAGGTACCACCATTCCCTGAGAAGGTGGCCATGGGAGATACAGATGAGATAGAGATAGAGACAGAGATAGAGATAGAGACAGAGACAGAGATAGAGATAGAGATGAAAGCCAGATAAGTAGGCCTGAAAAATGAGTCAATAAGGAGCATTCCTCTGTGGTTTATGTAATATCAGTCCTAGGGATCCGATATCCTGATAACCTCTTCTGACTTTCATATGTACCAAACATACCTGCGCTGTACATACACACATGCAGGTAAATCACATATAAATTGAAAAATATCTAATTAAAAATTTTAACTTTAAAATATTAGGAAACAGGTTGGCAAAAGAAAATTTTAAGAAATGTTGCTTTCCCTATTAATTGGCAATCATAGAGTAATAAACACAATTAAGTACCAACAATTCAAATAGTTGGATTTTTATTTTAAGAAATGCTTAAGAGCTAGTGAGATAACTAAGCAGGAAAGATACTTGCTATTAATATTAAGCATGATGAGCTGAGTTCAAATCCCAGGACCCACAAGCTGAAAAGACAGAACAGACTTCCAAAAATGGTCCGCTAACCTCATTATGCACACAGTGCATATGTGTTAGCATGCATATAAACACATGTGCATGCACACACACAATAAATAATTTTTTAAGAGAAATATCCAAAATACTTATATTTATTATTTAAAGTTAAGTTAAATCTTCTTTTTGAACAGCCAGAGACTTTTCAGGTACCACAGCAGTAATAGTATCAGCAATGTTTCTGAAGAAGCTTCCAACTTTTAATGCTAATTTCACTCTGAGGTCAGCAATACCCGTCTTTTTATTCATAAAGTACTCCACATCCCACACACACAAACACTAGCTATGGCCAATTATTTACCTTACAAAGTAAGCACCTGTGGCTGCTACAACTGAGATAACCAAGTCATTAGCCCAGAAGAACCAACGTAGAGAAAAACCCAAACCATCAACTGTTCTGTAAGTATTAGGAACACTAAAAATAACAATACCTTTCCTCTTTGTCCAGAGTTTTCTTCTCCGCTGCAGTGATTTTTTTGGGTGGCACAGGAGGGCTCACTTTTCTGCATATCTCCTCAATGATGCGCTTGTTCATTCTGCTTTGCACTGCAGCTTTTAGCAAAATTCTTTCTACAGCAGTTATACCATCTCCATGATTGTATTTTGGAATTTCTGGTTGTAGTAAAACTTCTATGTCATCAAGCCATGGAGGATAGTAAGAGTTCTGTTTTCCTGAGAGTTTGTGGTGAAGTTTTATTAGCAAAGACAATATGCTTTCCTTAATTTCCAAAATGGCTGTGGTTAGCTGGGGAGACGAACCGGGAGCTGACCATTTACTTGGAATCTTGGGCCGAGTCACCTGACTTGCTTCACTGTTGCTTCGGTTGATGATCTCCTGAAATTTCTTTCTACGCTCTGCTACTAAGCTGAAGACTTGAGCTGTACCAGAATTCTACCAGTAAAAATAAGAACGACAAAAAGATGAAGTTAGTCAATAACCAATTCTCAAAATGTATCACTGTATTTTTTCCAAAGGGAATGTTTAAAGTTTTCATCTAAAGATCTCTCTAGCAGATAAACCTGTTTCCTTTGCTCCTTTCTCAGATATAAAACCTCTTTATGGGGACAGCGATAAGGAACAGGAGGTCACTGGCAGTCACCCCTCTGTTACTACCTGAGCCTCGGTTCTACAGGAAACAAACAGACAAAGCTTATGCCATACCTGCAGCCATGTTACAACACAACAAAAAATTAAAAAAACAAAATACATAAACTAAGCTTCCTCCGTTTAGGGAAAGCTGCTGTATGACCCAGCACTCAGCGAGAACTGCATGTAACTTCTGGAAGGATGCTACCACATAGAACACATCTTCATGTTTCTTCATCTTTTAAGACAGTAAATCTATAGTAAATATTAATTTCACTTTTAAGGAACTTCAAAGTTTGAAAATTACCATGATTACAAGTTTCAAAACTGTAATGTAAGGATAAATGAAATGTAAAGACTAAATTAATTTGCTTTACACTGCACATCACCGTATGTTATTTGAGTAGACATTTTTAGTCAAGAGTTCTTCTCAATTTGTCTTCTAAACAACCTTTTTGCTAAAGCAAACACATCAGACCTCTTAGAAACCATCTTTTAATTAAAATATGAATCTATTTAATGGATCTCATCTTTCTAAAATGAGCATTAAAAAGTATGGGTTTGTAAGTTAAATTACAGTATAAAATTTTAACATTCAATGTTTTTAAAATACTCTACAACATTAGAATCAAAGGAGCCTCTGATAGAGGTTCCAAGTTTTTAATTAAAATCCTTTCCAGTGTTCACAACAAAGACATGTCAAATATAAGAAATATTCTAACAAACAGACTTGACTACAAGAAATACCTAATTCAACTCTCTATATTCACATGATACCTAGTTGATAGGAAATAAAACTAAATTATCTGGCTTGTCATCTCATTACTTTTCCTTTTAAAATTTTATTTATTTTATGTATATGGGCATTTTGGCCACATAATGTCTGTGCATCACGTGCAGGCCTGGTGCTTGGGACTGGAGTTAAGAGAGAGTTGTAAGCCGCCATGTGGGTGTTGGGAATTGGACCCAGTTCCCCTGGAAGGGGTGACAGTGCTCTTAACTGCTGAGCCTTCTCTCCAGCTCCACTTCTCACTTTACTTTAAAGATTAATTAAGCATCATGCAAAGAGCTGGTTTTCACAATAAGTCCCAAAACACAGCAAAGTACAAGAAGCCATGGGCCTTTTTAATCAGTTAATTGCTACAGAAGCAAAAGGAAAAGAAATATTTTTAATGGGCATGCTGCCAGCAATTACATTTACTTTGATTTAGGAAATAGTCATTTTTAAGATGTTAGTAAGACCACTGTAATGCTAATGTAAGTAGATCCAAATGGGCCACCTGTAACTAGTCCACAACACTTTTAACACTAAAATGAAAAATTTACTACTAACTACTCTCCATTTTTTGATTAATAACATAAATTTATTCAAAATTAAATATAAATAACTTTATTAAAAGTAAAAAATACTAATTTCAAGGAATCTCTTCAATGTAATTGTATTAATCACGCACAAACACACACAAATAGTTCAGTGGGGTTTTTTTCCTCATTTCCAAGTAGCAGCGTTGCTAGTTAATGCAAATACCATACACATCTACCTCTCTTTGAAGAACTTTAGGCCGTCGGGAATTCTAGCAGGTTGAAGGAAAAAGACTGGTTAAGGCAGCAGTGCTCAGACATGTCAAGAAATAAATGACAATCTCAAGCCCCCGAACGTTTTCTTCTGCATGCTGCAGGTTATCTAAGCAATATCGATGTAACGGAAACCTTTCCCTCTCCATCTCCCTCACTTTTAAACTTACTTGTAAAGAGCCCAAACCATCAGAGCTCGTGCTGGCGATGGAATCCCTTTTCAACTCAGGAGCTGTCTCGGGGACTCGCACTCTAACATAATTTATAAAGTGCCGCATGTTGGATACCAAGTTAGTGCCAGGGAACCAACTGTCATGACAGCGTTCTGGTCCACTCATTGATACCTAAGACATACATAAATAAATGAAGAAATGAATTAATGAAGGAATGACAGAAACTAAGTGCTCACACATGCATACTCCCCAGAATCCATAATTTGTGTTCCCACCATAACACAAAAATACATAAACAGCTTTCTTTAATGTATTTTAATTAAAATGATAAATTTCAACAGTTTTATGCATAAAATGATTCCATAAGTGTCAAGGGAAGTTCCAAAGGACCATATGAATTTTAAGAATAAAGCCTTTTTAGGTCAGAGAATTGGCTCAGCTGGTATACTATCTGACAAGCCTTAAGACATAAGTTAAATCCCCAGATCCCATATGGTAGAAGGAAAGAAACTCCTGCAAGCTGTCCTCTACCCGAACACGTGCATCATGGTGCACATCCATACACACTAAATAAATTATATATAAGACCTTATCAGTTCTTCAGATTTAAGCATTAATCTGAAAATAGGAGCTGGAAAGATAGCTCAGTGGTTAAGAACACAGTCTGCTCCTCCAGAGGTTCAGTTCCCAGCTGTCACTTGGCAGCTCACAAACATCTGTAACTCCAGTTCCAGGGAATTTGGCCTCCAAAGCGTTGCATATAAACGCTGTACAGATAGGTGTGCAAGCCAAGGCCAATACACAGAGACAGCAGCAGCGCACACATTCAGTCCCAACACTCGAGAGGCAGAAAGAGGTGGATCTTTGAGTTTAAGCCCAGCTTGGAATGCAGCATGAGTTCCAGAGAAACCCTGTCTTAAAAAAACCAAACCAAACTACTGACTACAAACGGTTCTTTAGAAAGAACCGCTCGCTCTGTGAGAGGTGGGGCTTACCTCTTCCTCAGAGTCATCCTCAGCAGAGCTTTCCAGGCCCAGTTCAATTAGGTACAACACCATACACAGCACATGTTCAGACAGATTTTGATGATCCATCAGAATCTTTAAAAAAGTAAAAACAACTCTTAATCTTTTCACAAAATATATTTCATTTAAAGATCCAAAAACATTCTATTATAAACAAAAATCATAATCAGATAATTATCAGATATATAAATGTGATGTGTAAATGCAAATCTTAGTGAAAATACAAACTGAAACAAACTCTAGGTTTCCTGTGACAATTATGTACAACTTTTATTAGGTATATTTTTTGTTTTTCTGTATGGGGTGTGTGCATATGACTACAGATATTCTCATAGACTAGAGTCATATACTGAATGTCCTGGGCCTGGAGTTACAGATGGCTGTGAAATGTACAATTGAGGTTGCTGGAAACTGAACTCAGGTTCTCAGCAAGAACAAGATGGGCTCATAAACACTGAGCCATCTTTCCATCTCCTACATAGGAATATAAGGCAGTATTTGCGAATAGAAGTTTGAAGACTTCTTAAAGAGTGCCACATTAAATAGTTTACAAGTCATTAATATAAATATAGCACTTTAATAAAATAATTTACCAAGATTACTTTACATCCTAATGTTCTGACAATCTCTTGAAGTCAAGAAGCTAAATTTAACAAGATCATTCATTTAAATGTAACTGCAGTTAGCTAACAGAACACAGTATGAAATATTAGCATTCATTGAGTCTGTCTTCAAAGCTCTGGGCCTCTAAATATTTTGTGTACCTATATAAAAATATGTAAGTCAATGTGTGGTTTAAATAATAAGAAAAAACAAGGAAAATTCTATGAACTTCACTTTATACGTAGATCATACAACTCAAACCTTACTCATCTTGTATAGGATTGCAGGGCTGTACTAGCCCAGTGACCAGAAGACACCAAAACTACTTCAGGAGCAAGGCTACACAGCAGCTATCATTTGTTCTCATTATGAAAAGGCATGTGACCAAATGGGGAAGGAACAGAAGAAAGAGTCCATTCAGCAAGAGGTGGCCCAGTCAGCTGTGGGGTGACAATGGACTGAAAACAAACATGTAAGCATGGCTGAGCCTGACAGAAACAGTACAAATGAACGGATGGGGAAAAACTAATTCTCTATAACCAAAGACAAATGTTCTCTGACTGACTTCCTAATATTTGACAAGTAAGAGGGCAACTCCACTTTCTCTTGGAAAACCTCATTCTTCAAAAGTACCTCCATTGCTGGTGGAATTGCAAACTGGTTCAAGCACTGTGGAAATCAATCTGGAGGTTCCTCAGAAAATTGCAAATATATCTACCTGAAGACCCAGAAATACCTCTCTTGGGCATATACCCAAAAGATGCCCTACCATGCCACAGGGTGTTCCACTATGTCCATATCCACATTGTTTGTGACAGCAAGAGCTGTAAACAACCCAGATGTCCCACAACAGGAGAATACAGAAAATGTAGTTCATTTACACAATGGAATACTACTCAGCTATTAAGAACGAGGACATCCTGAGTTTTGCAGGCAAATGGATGGAACTAGAAAATATCATACTGAGTGAGGCCAACTCAGACCCAAAAGGACATGCATGATATGTACTCACTAATAAGCGGATATTAGAAAAAAAAAAAAAAACCTGCTGAATACCCAAGATACAGTCCACAGAACTCAAAAAGGTCAACAAGCTGAAGGGCCCAAGTGAGGATGCCTCAGTCCCACTTGGGAGGGAGAAGAAAGCAACCACAAGGGGGAAATGGATCTGGGATGGAAAGGGGATGGGGGGGTGGGGCATGATCTGGTATTGGGCTGGGGAACGGGACTGAAATCCCTGAGGGCCAGCAGAAAGAATGGAAACATGCAACTCCTGGGAGGTAGGAGGTTCGGGGAACCCCCCATTCTGTACCAGAGACATGGGAGATGGGACCAGCACTCAAAGAGAGGGACTTTAGATGAAATGCCCTACATTGGGGAGAGGGAACTTGTAGTGCCCACCCCCAGCAGAAAGACAGGGTATCAAGTGAGGGATGGGGTTGCCATCCCCCAGTCAAAACTCTGACCCATAATTGTTCCTGTCTGATAGAAGTGCAGGAATGTAAAGGGAGAGGAGGCTGAGGAAGAGAGGTCCAGTGACATGCCCAACATGGGATCCAGCTCAAGGGGAGGCCCCAAGACCTGACACTGTTACTTAGCACTCACAAAAAGGGACCTATCATGACTGCCCTCCAAAAGACCCAACAAGCAGCTGAAAGAGTCAGATGCAGATATTTGCACCCAATCAATAGACAGAAGCTGCTGACCCCTGTGGCTGAATTAGGGGAAAGCTGGTAGAAGCTGAGAAGGAAGGTGACCCTGTAGGAGGACCCGCAGTCTCAATTAACCTGGACCCAGTGATCTCTCAGATACTGGACCTCCAACCAGGCAGTATACACTAGCTGATATGAGGCCCCCACACATATACAGCAGAGGACTGCCGGGTCTGGGTTTAGTCAGAGAAGATCCATCTAACCCTTAAGTGACTGGAGGCCCCAGGGAGTTTAGAGGTCTGGTGGGGTGGGGGCAGGGATGGGGACATACTCGTGGAGATGGGAGGGGGGGGGAAAGAGGAGGAATGGGATGTGGAACAGTCAGAGGGTTTACCAGAAGGGAATAAAATCTGGAGTTAGGAAAAGAAAGGAAGGGGAAGGGAAAGGGGAAGGGGAAGGGGAAGGCAAAGGAAAGGAAGGGGAAGGAAAGGAAAGGACAGGACAGGAAAGGAAAGGACAGGACAGGAAAGGAAAGGACAGGACAGGACAGGACAAGAGAGAAGGAAGGAAGGAAGGAAGGAAGGAAGGAAGGAAGGAAGGAAGGAAGGAAGGAAAGCTCCATTTATATCTACTAGACCTGTAGCAACAATCTTTGGCCTTAGCTTTCCCATATAAACCCTAACTTAAAGGTGAAAAGAAAACCCAGATTATTTGAGATTGGCTTCACTTCGAATCCGCCATTTGCTTAGAACAGTGCCTAGCAATTAGTGTCCAGCACACAGTCAGCAAGCAGGTGGTACCAAGAGAGCCAATCAGAAAGAGCCCATAGAGGAACCTGAGGTGGGAACTTCCAGGGTCCCAGTTCCTCAGCAAGCATATCCATCATGGAGGGAAGCAAGGTTCCTAGCAGCCTTAGCTGTCTAAGCCTCACTACACACGGCTCTCAGCTTCCCACAGGATGCCCGCCACTTCTGTCTCCTCTTGATAAATAGAGCATTGCTACTAAATCCAAAGAGATTTTGAATAGGAATCCAATGGCATTACAAATTTAAGTTAGAGAAATAAAAGCCTAAGATCCTCAACAAAGAAATAAAGCCATTTTCTGGGAAATGTCAACATGATCTTTAGTATCACACACGGCAAGGAATGACAGACAGCATCTTTGTTGCAAGAGCCTTCCATGAAACTGACTTTAAAGTGATTAGAGTATGCCAGGAAAGCTTTTTTAAACAAATTCAAAATTTTAAAAAATTGGTCGGAAAAAGTCTTGAAACAACTAAAACACCGACCTGTCTGTCAACTCTGACAAAACTCATCTAATTGAAGCAGGTTTTAAAAGTTGAAAAACTTCAATGAGATTCTCAGTAAGGCTTCCTTCATTTATCATGGAATATTATTATTGATCATTTGAACTAATTCTCATGTTAAAAACTGAGATAACACAGAATTTACTGATACACTATGTCTGTGGCTTGCATTCAATAACAGAGGGAAGCCTGGCTCTGGGCTCTCCTACAAATTACATTTGCCTACAAAATCAACACAAACTGATTTCTAATATAAAAGTGTTCTGCATATTTTAATGGAGAAAGGGGTACTTTAAATCATTTTTTTCTGAGTAATCCTGGTAAAAATAAATCTTTCAAGGCACTTTTTAAAGGCACTAATCTAAAAATCTTAGCCCAAAATAACTTCTAGCTTTCATAACGGCCATGGGTAATGTTGAGAAGTGTATAGAAATCTAAAAGCACTGTTTCATCATGTGGCAAACAAGAGCACTAAGAGTTCTACTTAAACAATTAATGCATGCTTTCTTAAGTAATTAAAAAGTATTTGTATAGTCAATAAAGATTTACATACAGAATACACTTAGTTTTCTTTTTTAATTTTTCATATGTATAAGAAAAATTATATATTTTATTTCTAATTATGCAACATTTATTCCTATTACTTTATAGATGTTTATTTATATGAGCAATATACTGCAGGCATAGTTTTCTTTCATCTCTTATATAGTTTAGGTCATTAATAATCCCAGAGTATATATATATTACATATATGTATATATGAATGTGTATACAAATGGATACACATATTCTCTCTTTATATTTCATGCAACTTTTAGAACACAATGAGATAAGTTGGTTTTATGAGAGAACACTCCCAAATTGAAACATATCCTAAGTAACAGGAAAATAAAGGATGTTTCAAGTATCTAAAGAACCCACACTTAAATCCTTTGTCAAATTCCTAAGAGGCAAAGGACAGAGAAAATCACTCTAAAGTAAGGGCACTGGTTCACACAGTGACACATACTTCTTTTTTTTATTTTTTTAAAGATATATTCTTTATTTACATTTCAAATGATTTCCCCTTTCCTGGTCTCCCCCAACCCCCAAATTCCATAAGCCTCCTCATTCCCTAATCAACCCTCTCCCACTTCTCTGTCCTGGTATTCCCCTACACTGTGGCATCAAGCCTTTCAGGACCAAGGGCCTCTCCTCCCTTTGGTGTCTAAAAAGGCTATATCCTCTGCTGCCTATGCGTCTGGAGCCATGGGTAACACCATGTGTAATCTCTGGTTGGTGGTTTTGTCCCTGGGAGTTCTTGGATTACTGGGTGGCTCATATCATTGTTCCTCCTATGGCACTGCAAATCCCTTCAGCTCCTTGGGTCCTTTCTCTAGCTCCCCCATTGGGGACCCTGTACTCAGTTCAGTGGCTGGCTGAGAGTGTCCCCCTCTGTATTTGTCATGCACGAGCAGAGCCTCCCAGGTGACAGCTACATCTGAAACTGGTCAGCAAGCACTTGTGGTCATCAATAATAGTGTCTGGGTTTTATAACTGTCTATGGGATGGATCACTAGGTGGGGCAGTCTCTGGATAGTCTTTCCCTCAGACTCTGCTCCACACTTTGTATCTCCTTCTGTGGGTGTTACCCCTTCTAAGAAGGACCAGAGTATCTATACTTTGTTCTTCCTTCTTCTTGGGCATCATTTGATATGTGGATTGTGCCTTGGGTATTCAGAGCTTCTGAGCTAATATCCACTTATCAGTGAATGCATACCATGTGTGTTCTTCTGTGATTGGGTTACCTCACTTAGGATATTTTCCAGTTCCACCCATTTGCCTAAGAATGTCATGAATTCATTGTTTTTAATAGCTGAGTAGTATTCCATTGTGTAAATATACCACATTTTCTGTATCCATTCCTCCATAGAGGAACATCTGAGTTCTTTCCAGCTTCTGACTATTATAAATAGGGTGGCTATGAACATAGTGGAGCATGTGTCCTTATTACATGTTGGAGAATCCTCTGGGCATATGCCCAGGAGTGTTATAACAGGGTCCTCCAGTAGTATTAGGTCCAGTTTTCTGAGGAACCGCCAAACTAATTTCCAGAGTGGTTGTACCAGCTTGCAATCAACAGTGGAAGAATGTTCCTCTTTTTCCACATCCTTGCCAGAACCTGCTGTCTCCTGAGTTTTTGATCTTAGCCATTCTGATTGGTGTAAGGTAAAATCTCAGGGTTGTTTTGATTTGCATTTCCCTGATGACTAAGAATGTTAAACATTTCTTTAACTGCTTCTCAGCCAGTCAATATTCCTCAGGTGAAAAGTCTTTGTTTATCTATGCACCGCATTTTTTTAATGGGGTTATTTGGTTCTCTGGAGTCTAACTTCTTGAGTTCTTTGTATATACTGGATATTAGCCCTCTGTCTCATGTAGGATTGGTAAACATCTCTTTCCAATTTGCTGGTTGCTGTTTTGTCCTATTGACAGTGTCCTTTGCCTTATAGAAACTTCGTAATTTTATGAGGTCCCATTGTCAATTCTTGATCTTAGAGCATGAGCTATTGGTTTTCTATTCAGGAACTTTTCCCCTGTGCCCATGTGCTTAAGGCTCTTACCCAGTTTCTTTTCTATTAGTTTCAGTGTGTCTGGTTTTATATGGAGGTCCTTGATCCACTTGGTCTTGAGCTTAGTACAAGGAGATAAGTATGAATTGATTTGCATTCTTCTGCATGCTAGCCACCAGTTGAACCAGCACCATTTGTTGAAAAGGCTATCTTTTTTCCACTGGATGGTTTTAGCTCCTTTGTCAAAGATCAAGTGACCATAGGTGGCAACACATACTTCTGTCAAACAGCAGGACTGCCTGGCTACTTGCTTCCTTATTCTTCTTTGACAAAGCTCCTATACCCACAACACCTCTCACTTTACAGAAGCCATAACAAATACTCCAGTCTCATGTGTTTGTCTGAAGCTGAAGAACAAATGTTTCTCCACAAAGAAATACAACTCCTTCCTAATTTTTCAATTTGGAATTCAAATACATGCAATTATAATTTATCTCACACATTAAAAGGTTTATAAACACACTTTGTTTTTTTTATAAGTGGTACCTTCATATAAATAGTCATTTAGTTCTTTGATTTGAAAGTCAGGAAAATACACTGTAATCTTAATCGTTCCCATCAATTGACTGCTGTACCTTGTAAAGCAGAGTGAACAGCACAATGTGTAAAGTCTTACAGTGCAGAAGTCTCATGAGGCCTTTATAGCTGGGATGCAGTGATGTTCTTCTCTTATAAGGAGGCCAGGGATTGCCAGAGAATTTTCCACTCTGTTTTAAACTGCAAAAATTAAAAAAAAAAAAATCAAGTTAATATGACAGACTCATAAACTATAGTCTGAACAGAACACCAATAGCTTATGCTCTAAGATCAAGAATTGACAAATGGGACCTCATAAAATTACAAAGTTTCTGTAAGGCAAAGGATACTGTCAATAGGACAAAACAGCAACCAACAAATTGAAAACAGATGTTTACCAACCCTACATGGGGCAGAAGGCTAATATCCAAGATATACAAAGAAATCAAGAAGGTAGACTCCAGAGAACCAAACAATCCTATTAAAACATGGGATACAGAGCGAAACAAAGAATTTTCACAGTAATTTACAGGCATCAATTTCTTTTTTATGTTTTTCTATACAATAATAATTATTTATGAATGCTTTAAAAAGCCAAACAGATATCTATTCATTATATAATATACATTGCTTTTCCTTGGATAAAAATTAGTTTAACTAATTTTTTAAATAAAATTTTACTCTTGGATAAAAATTAGTTTAAAAAGCTAGACCAAGAAAAAATAAATAAATAAAACAAAACAACAACAACAAAAAACTAGACCAAAAAGTTGAAAAATGAATGTAAAAATGCTAACAAAAAATAAATAAATGAAAATAATACATAATAAAATTTTTAGCAAGGTGATTTTCTGTTCTAACCCTTTACAAAATCAGTAATCAGAAAACATCCCCACTACAATGGCTGGAAAGCAGGTTAGATAGAAGCGTAGTCTACCGACCCCATCCATGAGCTCCTAAGAGAGGAAGAGAACTGGGGGCAGCAGGAGAAACAATTACCAATAAACACTAACACTGTGGGCTGTAAGATGGCTCAGCAGGTGCTTACCACCAAGACCTCAAGACCGAAGTACAGTCTGCTGGCCCCGCATGGTAGAAGAGAACTGACTCCTACAAGCTATCCTCTGACCTCCACACAATCACCTGTAGCAACCTGTGTGTGTGCATGCATGTGCACACACACTGAATGAATGCAATTTAAGAAATAAAGTATAAGAAGTATGTCTACTGTTTAAAGGTGATGGATTCACACAAGGCCCAGTCATGGAGATAAGATCCGTCCATTGCCCAAATCGATCAAGGACCTCCACATAAAGCCAGACACTCTGAAGCTATTAGAAAAGAAACTGGGGAAGACCCTTGAGGACATCGGTACAGGGAGAAAGTTTCTGAACAGAACACCAATAGCGTATGCTCTAAGATCAAGAATTGACAAATGGGACCTCATAAAATTACAAAGTTTCTGTAAGGCAAAGGACACCATCAAGAGGACAAATCGGCAACCAACAAATTGGGAAAAGATCTTCACCAATCCTACATCAGATAGAGGGATAATATCCAATATATATAAAGAACTCAAGAAGTTAGACTCCAGAAAACCAAACAACCCTATTAAAAAATGGGAAACAGAGTTAAACAAAGAATTCTCACCTGAAGAACTTTGGATGGTGGAGAAGCATCTTAAAAAATGTTCAACTTCATTAGTCATTAGGGAAATGCAAATCAAAACAACCCTGAGATTTCACCTTACACCAGTCAGAATGGCTAAGATAAAAAATTCAGGAGACAGAAGGTGTTGGAGAGGGTGTGGAGAAAGAGGAACACTCCTCCACTGCTGGTGGGGCTGCAAATTGGTACAACCACTCTGGAAATCAGTCTGGCAGTTCCTCCGAAAACTGGGCACCTCACTTCCAGAAGATGCTACTATACCACTCCTGGGCATATACCCAGAAGACTCCCCACCATGTAATAAGGCTACATGCTCTACTATGTTTATAGCAGCCCTATTTATAACTGCCAGATGCTGGAAAGAACCCAGGTATCTCTCAACAGAAGAGTGGATGCAAAAAATGTGGTATATCTACACAATGGAGTACTATTCAGCCATTAGAAACAATGAATTCATGAAATTCTTAGGCAAATGGATGGAGCTGGAGAACATCATACTAAGTGAGGTAACCCTGACTCAAAAGGTGAATCATGGTATGCACTCACTAATAAGTGGATATTAACCTAGAAAACTGGAATACCCAAAACATAATCCACACATCAAATGAGGTACAAGAAGAAAGGAAGAGTGGCCCCTTGTTCTGGAAAGACTCAGTGAAGCAGTATTTGGCAAAACCAGAACGGGGAAGTGGGAAGGGGTGGGTGGGAGGATACAGGGAGAGAAGGGGGCTTACGGGACTTTCGGGGAGTGGGGGGCTAGAAAAGGGGAAATCATTTGAAATGTAAATAAAAAAATATATCGAATAAAAAAAAAGATTGAAAAAAAATCCCTCCACTGCTGAGACCTAGAAAGTTTCTAAATGGATCCTGTCTCAAAAGTAAGATGGAAGAATGACTAAGGAAAACAGATATGCCTGTGTCAGATATATATATGTGCATGTGCACACATACACTCTCTCACACACACATACTCACACACATACATGAGGGGTGGGAACTAAAATGATAAATAGAAGGAATGCGGAAATCAAAAAATAAAATAGGAAAATAGAAAAAAGTTGTTTAGAAACAGTTTAGGGAGTGTAATTTTATTGGATTGTATAAAGCAGTTATTAATAACAAGGCACTCCGACCTACATAACTAATGACATTATTCCTTCATAGACATGGTCTAAGTCAGTGTGTGCCTCTGCACTGGTAACCGATGGCACCTGAGTCAAGCTAATGAGACTGTGGGCATCAGATGCCAGCAGCAACTCTACTTAGAGAATGCCAAACTCCCTGAGAGACAAGACTGTGCCTTCCTGAGAATTTTTCTCTAAACAAACTACTCAGAATTAAATGAAGTCTTCAATCCTAGTGCTCAGTAGGTACAGGATCTGTAAATGTAAGGCCAACCTGTTCTACATTTTGAAACCCTATCTGGAAAAGAAGGGAGGGAGGGAGGGGATCAGAAGGGGAAGGGAGGGGAGGAGGGAGGGAGGGAGGGAGGGGATCAGAAGGGGAAGGGAGGGAAGGAGGGAGGAAGGGAGGGAGGGGAGGAGGGAGGGAGGGAGGGGAGGAGGGAGGGAGGGAGGGAGGGGATCAGAAGGGGAAGGGAGGGGAGGAGAAGAGAGGGAGGGATGCAGAGAGAACAAATATAGAAGCAAAAGCATTAATTTTGCATCTTTCGATTTCTTTTTTTTTTCCTTTTTCTTTTGATTTTGCTTGGTTGTTCTGAGACAGAATCTCACTATGTGGCTCTGGCTGTTCTGGAACTCACTATGTAGACCAGGCTGGACTCAAACTCACAGACATCTGCCTGCCTCAGCCTCTGCGTGCTGGGATAAAAGGTGTGCAGCCATGCCTGGCATGCTCCAGTTTTTCACCATCAACTATTCAATTTACTTACCCAGCAGAGACTAGGCAAGTGCTAGTACGAGCTGCCGTGGGCCAGAGGCAGGGGGATCTCTGAGTTCAAGGCCAGCCTGGTCTACAGAGTTTCAGGACAGCCAGGGCTACACAGAGACACTGTCTCAAGAGAAGGGAGGGAGGGAGGGAGGGAGGGAGGGATGGATGGACGGACGGACGGACGGATGGACGGACGGAGGCAGAGAGGAAAAATATAGAAGCAAAAACATCTTCCCTCAAGGAGCTAAGAAGTAAATAAATGCCTACAAGCAAATGAATTGGCACAAAAGGGCAGAAAATATGCAAAAGGAAGTGGCCAAGTAAACGGAGACAGGGGCTCCAAGGGCCTCCTTCAGGATTCTAGACAAAGGCAGAGAGATGATGGCCCCTGAGCTAAACCTGGTTTTTGTTGTTTTAAGGAAATTGTTTTGTTTGTGGGAAGTTTCTTTTTTCAAGTACAGCCTATGATGGAGCTAAAGTGAGCATTCAGTCATTCTAGTATTTAAAATCTTGGTGGGAAGAAAGTTTCAGTTAAGCCTAACAACTACAAATATACATTAACAGCTATTTGAATATTATCTGAATAAAGACTTTCTCAAGACCAAAATTTTTCCTGTAATCAATGCTTTTAAATATTGTTGCATAAGTAAAGTTCATTTTGCTCTATTTTCTCAACTGTCAAGAACAGCATTATTTTCATACATTTTATAGATATCCCTCATCTCTGATGGCATACTATTTTAGTTTTATATTTGTGCTTCCTCTACTGATTCAAAAGTAGAGCAACATAAAATCAAGTTTCAAACCTGATTGATCAAAGAGCAACTAGGTTTTTCTTTTTTTAATTTAGTAATCATATTTCATAAAATTTACTTTATTAGGTCAGTAACAAATTTTGTTTTGTTTCTTGAACAAGACCTCACTGTACAGCCCAGGCTGGCCTTGAACTCAAGAGCCTCCTGGAGTTGCTGATATTACAAGATGACCTACTACATCCAGGTTAATATTAAAATTTTATAAAGATTCTGAGAAAATGAATCTCATCTAAATAAACCGAGCGGTGGTGGCACATGCCTTTAATCCCAGCACTCTGGGAGACAGAGGCAGGCGGATTTCTGAGTTCGAGGCCAGCCTGGTCTACAGAATGAGTTCCAGAACAACCAGGGCTATACAGAGAAACCTCGTCTCCAAAAAACCTAAATCCAAACACCAAAAAACCTAAATCCAAACACCTTTACACAGAATACATGCAGTCAAACAAACAAACAAACAAACAAACAAACAAAAAAACCTCATCTAAATAGGTTTTTTTTAACCTTTATTAAATTATTTTATTTATTTCCATTCCAAAAGTTGCCCCCTTTCCCGGTCCCCTCTTCACAAGTTCTTCACACACACCCCACCTCTGAGAGGGTGCTCCCCGACCTGTCCATCCACCCCCACCTCACCCCCCTCATCCCTCTTCCCTGGGCCATCAAGTTTCCACAGGATTAAGCACCTCTCCTACCAAGGTCATACAAGGCAGGCCTCTGTTACCCATGTGCCGGGGCCACCAACTAGCCAGTGGATGCGTCTAAATTGTTATTAAAAACTGTTAAATGATATTTTCTCTTAGATTAAGTATATTTAATGAGACCACATCATGTGTTATAACTAAAACTTCTACAGAAACACCAATTATTCTGAATGACACTCATTAGCTTGTCAGACTTACAATGCTGTGTATCTGTCCATCGCAGACTGCACGTCTCGGCGGTAAACTGTCCGAAGAATGACCATGACAGGATCAAACTCCTGGTCCCAGACTTCAGCTTTCAGACAAAAGAAAACAGAAATAGAAATTTGACTTCTTAGGAATAAAACCAAACTCAAATTATTTATTATATTCATTGAGAACATTTAAATTAAAAAATTGAGTTAAACAATCAATTTGCCTTAGAACTTGATGCTGTGGTTACTTTTAATCACAAACAAAAAAATCATACTTTTTAACATCAGGAATGTTCTCTTAGGTACTTCAAGCCTCCACAAGCAAAAGCTTTATAACATATAACAATGCCTCACTATAAAATTTAGATCACTGCTATTGGACTTAAAGATTTTTTTTTTATTTTCTTGGTAAGTAAGGTGCATACTAGAAAGAAAAAAAGTAAATACCTTTAAAATGATTCAATTGTAAAATTACAAAAACTAAATTTAAAATGTACTGGTCACCTGATTTTCTAGGTCACTTTATAAATTGTTGTTTTCTACTTCTCAACTAAAAGTTAATCATGATTCTCCTTCCTTCTGTACAATTATGAGTTATAATCCTAATACTGTTTATATACAATTGGTTATACACAGGATGGTTTTAAATAGTAAGTGTCTATACATAATTTTCTTTTAGTATTTATACAATTATTTACAACATGTAATTTTAAAATTTAATATATAAGATACATATAAAATTCATAACCTCATTATTAAGTATGTTAGGCTGAAGTGACATTTAAAAAAATTAACCCACTGGAACAAAGCAGCAAATTCCTAAGTATGAAATCTTACAGATGTCCAAAAGGTGGCCTGAAGGGCTGGAAAGATGACTCAGCAGTTAAGAGCACAGGCTGCCCTTCTAGAGAGCCCTGGGTTCAATACCCAGTACCCACATGATGGCTCAGCCACTATAACTCCAGTTCTAGAAGATCTGATATCCTCTTCTGAATTCCAGGGGCACCTGACATACATGTGGCACACACCTACCACACACATATATGGCAAATATATATACATGGCAGGCAAATACTCATAAAATTCTTATAATAATTTTAAAAAGATATCCCATATGGTGGCTCATGAGGCAGAAGCAGAAGAGCTATGTGAGTTTGAGGCCAATGAGGTCTACATAGGAAGTACCAGGCCAGGGTTACACAGTGATTCTACCTCAAAAAATAATTGGTCAGCCCTGAAATCACATAAACAAGTAACACTGAACAGACTAAACAATTTGCATTTATATATTCATGTGTGGCTAAAAAGGAATGGTAGGGAACAGAGAGAAAATGTCATTATATGTTAATTTCAAAATGTTTTAAGTTGAAAATAAATAAAATACTAAAAGATGACCTGAGAATAATTTTAGAATCAGTATCTCTCCCTAGGTTAATTTTTTGTTCTGGGCCTGAAGAAATGGCTTACTGGTTAAAGAGCACTGAGTGCTCTCCAGAAGGACCGGAGTTCAATTCCCAGCACCAACATGTCAGCTCACAACTGTGTGTAACTCCAAGATCTGACACCCTCACAACAGAACACATGCAGTCAAAACACTGATGCACATAAAAATAAAATAAAAATAAAAATTTTTAAATATTTTTTCTGTTCTCACTCTCTAGCAAAATCCTTAACACTTGCAAACACAGAACAGAACTTAAGTTTCTTTTAATTTTCAGCCCAGGAATCTGCTGCCTGCCGACCCTAGTCTGCCTTGACCTTTACCATGCACAGCAGCCACTGGCTGTGGGCAAGCCTGCTGGTGAGGCTGCTGTGTTTTGTTAAGCATCACGTCACACAAGAGCACCACTCCATTCAAGTTCATCTAGATCTCAGAAACAGCCTATTTTTTACATAATGAAGACGTACTCCCCTTTCTCTTTAATGAAATATATTCCACCCAGATACTGTATTATTCCTGCTAATTAAGAATGTCACTGGAAATAACACACAGGCTTTTCTTCTGCCCTTTGCCAAAAGTAGTATGTAACTTCAAAATGCACACCGGACTTTCACTTAGAAAATAAAGATAGAGGATCAAGAAGCACAAACTTCAACTCCTTCAAAAACTTAAGTTTCTGTCAATCAAAATCTCATTTATTTCTCACTCCTGTCAATAAAATCATCTATAAATATAGGAGAAAAACCTTAGAAAAGCAACCACTTAAAGAAAAGGCTTCTGTGTCTTTAAGCATAGCTATAAGTGCTATCAGCATCCAAACATACTTTAAACTACCTCAGGTTAAAATTTAAGACAGTGAGCTGGGTGTGGTGGGAAATGCCATGATCCTAGCACTTGGGAGACAGAGTAGATAGATCTGTGAGTGTGAGGTCAGTCTGGGGGACACAAGGTTTAGGACATCCAAGGTTACATAGTAAGATTTTGTCTTTAAAAAATCACAATGAATGAATAAATGAGAGAGACAGAGAGGAGGGATGGAGGGAGGGAGGGAGGAAGGGAGGGAGGGAGGGAACTGTTTCAAACTGAATTAAGAAAGATAACATTGTTTTATAATTTATGATTCATTTATGGTTAGTGGTCACTTACAGAAATGAATTAGAGTACCTAAAATTGTTTTTGTAATTTAGTCATTTTAAGAAGGCCATAATGTAACATAAATACTTTCTTTTATTGTTGTTTGAAACAAGGCATCTTAATTATGTAGCACTGATTGTCCTGGAACTAGCTAGATAGGGTTGACCTTGAACTCAGAGATATCTACCAGCCTCTATTACTAAATAGAAGTGATATAATACTAAGAAAAACATAAATTTATAAGAAATTTGACAGAGGAATGCCAAAATTGGATTAGTAAAATATAAAAGCACTTGTTTTTGAAGTACAAGAACCTAAGTTTCACCCAAGAGCCACACAAGAAAAGGCATGGTGGCATGCACACTTAATTCCAGAGCTGAGGAGGTGAAGAGCAGCACATCTGGGGCTGTCTGGCCACAATTAGCCTATTAAGCAAGCTCCAGTTTCAGGGACAGACCCTGTTGCAAAGAACAAGGTGATGGCCCCCGAGGAATGAATGCCACATCAGAGGTGACCCCTGGCTTCACCAACACCCACACACACAAACACACATGCACACTAAGTAAATAAATGTACAAAGAAGCAAAAACAAAGTATTTTCTTTCCAAAAATATAGGAAAGAATACATTTATGTATGTACACATACCTTTGGGAGTATACATGCCTTGTTGCATAGAGCCTCCAGGTTCAAAAACGGGAGCCTTAAAGTCAGCTACAGCAGATAAAACTGATTCAAAGCTATAACTTCCAGGAATAATGCCACTTTTGGGATTGGGATTTTCTGGGATATGATGTATGTGTCAAGAAAAAAAAACAATATTAATGACTAACACCAACTTCAACGTCTATAAATTGCTCAGTTCAAATTCACCTTACCAAAATAGAAAATGACTGGCTGTAATGTATAATGTTGGCCACAAGAGGGCGAAATAATAGTTCAGTATTAACCTTATAGTGGTTTTTAAATCTAGGAGCCAAAAAAATTATATGATGAAGTGGCCCTGAGTATATTTCCCCCCAAATAAATTAACCAAATTCCATTAAATAAGAGGAAAACCATTTCAATTTTGCCCATTTTCATCACTGCATAAATATAATGTATCCTTCTTTAGGAAACCAGAAAGAACACACTAAAACCTAGCACAGATTTGTAGGAGTAAAGATTACTTTTCTAAAAGCAAAATTTCCACCAAATGAAAACAAGTAGGCTCAGGCAAAGGGAAAGATTCTGTCCTATTTCATATCAAGGTACATGATTCTTAAACTAAAGTCAAATTTTAGACAGCACTTATGCTCTGTCATAGCACTGAGCGCCTATAACTGTTGGAAGCTGAGCAGAGTTCGGGTGCCTGCCTGTCTGCCTGGGACATTCAAGACTCCAGACTTAACCCTCAGCACTGCAATGGGGTTGGAGATTGCTACCAGGCAATACTGAACTGATGCTATAAAATCTTCAAAGTAGTTAAGAAAACAAATATTTTCTAAATGATACATACTAAATTTAGTCAGATATTTTCACCATGCCCTAACACTTAGATTTTAAGGTTTCATTACCTTGATGTTGTCAGCCTATAATGGCAATATTTGGCAGGCAGAAGCAGGAGGATTAAGGTAAATTCAAGGCCAGTTCCTGGTCCACACTGTAACTTCCAGCCAAGCAGGGCTACATAGTGAGATCCTACCACAAGAATGTTAGCATTAAAAAAAAAATGTTCAATGTATTTCAGGGGGTGGGGCTGGATAGACAGTCAGGAGGTAAAGCAGTGACAGCTCTGGCAGACAGCCTAAGTTTGGTTCCCAGTGCCCACACAGTGATTCACAACCATCTGTAACTCCAGTTCCAGGGGATATGACACCTTCTTCTGACCTCTGTCAGGACCAGGCACGTAACATGCATGCAAACAAATACCCATACATGTAAAATAGATTTTTCTAATTTAAAAAAAAACTACTACTGAATATTCCGTTCTATCCCAGGGACCATGCTTCCAGTAGGTAGACTTGAAGATTCTTTAAGGCTGATTCTAACAAAAATCTTGGGAATATTTAAACCCCTTATGGTAGCAATCATAAAGACTCTCTGTAAGCTCTATGTCCTCCAGCCAAGCTACATAAGGAAAGACAGGGCCCCATTTACAAAATCCCCAGCTTCCTCCCCTCCCTAATGCTGCTATGCAAGGAGCAGGTCCTGTGCGCCCAGACAGTCCATCCCAGGATCAACCCTGACTCTGAGGAAATCTCCCTGAGAGGCAGTAAGAGATGACAATGCACACCACCTGCCCGCACACGTTCTTCAGCAAGTGACTTATCCTACATGTTTTCAAGTTTAAAGAAAAATTGTTTAAATTGAGATATTTTAAATTTACAAACATATTGTTACCACAAGCAGAAAAATGACATTTTTAAAGGATATGAGGTCAAGCAAAGAGCTGTGCGTCCTGTCATTCATACACAGCTGGGCTACCATCTCTGCCCTGAGAATCTCATCATCAGACATCCCTAAAATTATAAAACACAGAAGTGACCTATATAGAAATATATTACAAAGAAATCACAACATATTTTATTAAGATGTTCTATAAAATGTGAAATGTCTTAAGAGTAAAAACTGCAAGGCCTGAATTGACAGCAGATTCTCTGCCTTTATACTGTAGCTCCTGTAAGCAAAGGATTTTTTTAAAGACTATTCTAGACCATGTAATAGCTGCAAAGTCAAGACTTTAAAAGTACACTTCCTTTTTCTTTTTCAATAAAAAAGGCACTAGCAGAGGGCTAGGGAAAGAGAAAGAAACAGTACTAATACCAGTATTTATTAGTATTTACCTAGGTGTAAACGAAGACTCAAAAGAATCACGAGGAAGGTGAGCGCGCCCTCCAGCATGGAGCGCTCGTGCTCCACATCCAGCACCAGGTTGTGGTGCTGAGACGCCATGGTCAGTAAGTCCACCACCTTAAATCTGTGGAAGGGAAGATTGCAAATATGTTTTAGAAAATAAAACAAAACTAAGATAAATTCCATATACTTCCTAACTGTCTTAATAAACATACACTTACCTTTCAAAGACAGATGATATAAAGTAATCTGGGTCAAGCCTAGAAGCACAGACCTTTAAAAAACACAAGGAAAGCCTTATTTCTCACATTCAGTTTTGCTTTGTATACTATAGTCATACTTTTAAGATTTCCTGTATCTTCTTCTACCTCCACAAACCATGAGCCACACAAAACCAAGAAAAATTCAAAGACTAGTAAAAGATAATCATAGCTGTGGAGAGTGAACTCCAAATAATAGAGAACTTATGTAGAAACACAACCCACACAACATCCACCCACTTTACCTAACTGACATACAAACATTATTTCCCGAGCCCTCAAAGAATCTAAGGCTGAGCCTATCACAAGTAGGTACAGGCGCTATGCCACACAGCCTGCCAGAACTATTTAAAGTTCGTCCTCCGTTCTATCTTGCCTTCCCTACAGAAACTCAGAATAGTGCTTGTGGGGCTTTCTCCTGGCTCCTGCTTCTGCCTCCTCACTAGCACTTGAGGCTTCTCCGCGGCCCAGTGGTACAGCATCCTTCCTTGGGAAATCTAAGTACTGTATTCTTTCTCCATGACCTAACTTCTCCCATCAGCACTGTCACCTCTGAGGACTAAGATACCAGGCGCATTAATGCCCTCCCAAAGCACAGCACCTGGCTCTCCGGCTGGCTCACCTGTAATAAGTAAATGTCTGGATCAATCATGGAGTTACAGAAGTGAGACTGAACATAGGTCATGGCTTGTCCTTTGATTTGCAGACCATTTCTTACCCACATGTTACTGTGAATTTCAGCAAGACTAGCCTAATGAAAAAATGAATTAGAAAAATATATCATCTAAATTCAATCATATCATATTGTATTAAGCAATCATTTAAAATATTTACTTAATCATAATATGAGCTAAGCATTCTGCTGAGCATTAGATATTCAGTTTAAATGTATATTTTTTGCTTTTGTTTTTAGGATAGGGACTCAATATGGAGAGACAGACAGACAGACAGATATCCTAAGCTGATGATAAAAAAAAAATCACTATGCACCTCAAGTTGGCCTCTGTCCCACTATACAAGCTTATTTTTAAATATCCAAACTAATGACTATATTCTTCTTCGAAGTGTATGAATGAGCTAGTTTTCCACTATGGCATCTGGATACATTTATAAAAACTTCAATGAAATTATTTTGAAAAACCAGTGCTTACTTTTCATTCCATTTCCCCCTCAATCCCTGCCCTACCAAAAAATAAAAAAGAAAACAAAACAAACATAAATAATGTTTAAAAGAAATGAGTATAAAACAAATCTAACTGGTAAAAGTCTTTACTTCAACCTAACTCAACTTTCAACCTAGAAAACCCATCTTACAGATAACTGCAAATAAAATAAAATAAATCAGACTAAAGAAATTGTTCTTTCTCTATCAGAATTTAATTCTATCAAAAATCAGATTAAAGAAATCATTCTTACTCTATTAGAATTTAATTCTTTATGTCCAGCATTAACTAAAACTACAGGAGAATGAGTTAACCAAGAAATTCCATTCCAAATGTTTTAGAAGCCTTAATACATACTTGAATTTGGAGTGGGTGAATCATTAGTTTCATTAACATTTCCTGATCCGGTAAAAGTGAATCCAAATCTAGTTCTTGACATTTCACAGCCTAAAAATCCATGATTAAAAAGTTAGTACTTCACTAATCTCCCCCCAAATTAACCAACAAGATAAATAACACCAACAAGATAATTCCTTACGAACAGTCTCACCTTACTCAAAAACATAGCGTAGTACCGGTGCAGCGGCAGGTGAAAAGTGACCTGGTTAGGAGCTGGCTGGAGTAAACGAAAGCCACAAGTCAAAAAATGCTTAGCACAGGCGTCCAGGCTCGAAACATTGTAAGCACAGTCCCACCTACAGTAATTCCTATAGTTTTTTTTTTTTAATCAATACTTACAATTTTAGAACCATAGCTTTAAAAGGATCATCTCAATAGTAACTTCTGAAGTTGCAAACACCAAAGTAGAGTAAGCCCTTTAATGTTAAGATATGAGTTTGAACTTGTCAGAATATATGTAGCTATAAACCACAGACAGAGGCAGATACATCTATATTCCTATCTCTGCTCCTACATTCTGCTTAGTTAACCCTGGGAAGAGAGAAGCACCCACAGCACGAATGAACATACGCCCGACTTTCACTTTCTACTGTTCTGATTAGAAATTAACAGGTAGCTTTACACAGACCCCAGGAAAGGAATAATGAAACTAAAATAACTCTAAACAGCTGAAGAGACGGAAAACATGGGAGTTTTCAAAAAGGGTAGAAACACAAAAGAACGCAGACACCAACTTGAAGGGGCCCTCACTGCTGTCACACCCAGACACCTATCTGAAACAACATGAAAACCAAACGCAGCCCAGCACTTGAACTAAAACACCATGAACCCTAGCATACAAAAGTAAGTTAGTGAACTGAAAACTGAATAAGAACATAGAAATATCTGCAGAGTTTCCAGGTGTGTCCTCACAAAATATCTTACTAGTTACATTGAGAAAAAGAACAACTGTATGCTGAAAAGCTCAGCAGGCATCACACTGAGTGATCAAAGTGAGCGAACACGGGCAAACACTGCATTAGATTAGATGCCATGAGAGCCTCCAACAACCTTCCTGATATTCCTGGAAAATACACACAGTTTAGATTTAATCACGATGTAAACTTTTTGTTTGTTTTTGTTTTTGTTTTTTGAGACAGGGTTTCTCTGTGTAGCCCTGGCTGTCCTGGAACTCACTCTGTAGACCAGGCTGGCCTCAAACTCAGAAATCCGCCTGTCTCTGCCTCCCATGTGCTAGGATAAAAGGTGTGAGCCACCACCGCCCGGCTCATGATATAAACTGAGGAACATCCTACAAGATAAATAATCTATATCTTTCAAAATGCCATGGTCTGGAAAGATAAAGAAACATTGAGAAAAATGTTCTAGAAACAGATCTGAGACAAGGTAATAAAATTCTCCACATGATTCTGAGTCCCATCATTTTGCTCTGAAGAACATCACTGAGAAGTGGAGAGTCAGGAAAGTGTACAGACAACTGAGTCCTATTCCCAAAGAACTCACGGGTATGGTGGGGACACAGACATTCTGTTATGTCCTTATAACCCCAGCACTGGGAAGAGAGAGAAAAGCAGACCCTCAGGACTAGCCAAACAGTGGAGGAGAGAGAAAGGCAGACCCTTAGGTCGAGCCAATCAGCCTGGCCTACTTAGTGAGCTGTGTGTCTGCTCAAAAGCAAGGTAGACAGCCTAAGGAATGATCCTCAGTCTGTGACAACCACAGGCCACACCACGGGTGTACACGCACACCTCCAAAAAACCAATAAGCAGCTACTAAGACAAATGACTAAGAATTAGATTCTTAAAATACATGAATGATTATAAAGTTGTACTTTCCTTATATAAGTGAATATCCTAACTTATTTATATTAAGTGTATACTAAAGTTTTGAGCAGTAAGGGGATAAAATCAGTAACTCAGAAGATTCCAGAAAGTTCTCTGTATTCCTCACTTTTCAGTAAATTCTAAAATGTGTCAAAGTGTTTTGTGCATGAAGATGCCAGAATGAAACACATAACTTTGTATACTTAGCTATTTAAAAAACTAAAAACTAAAAAAGGAAGAAACAGAACAATTCAACTCCCTACACAACAAAGTCCCAACCAGGAGTCCCAACTGCCAGGGTTCAGAACTTAAAATGAGACAGGACAACTGGGGAGGACTGTCTGGTCTTTCTCCTGTACTCAGCATGTTCTGAGCTACCCCTAAGAGAAAGAGCTTCTAAGAGAAGAAATGACTTCTTCAATGACAACAGAGTGTGCCCTGTGCCAATTCTCTGTTCATGACTAATAAAGATACCATTGTTCAATCGTCCATTCTCTGTTAAGAACTTTACCCAAATAATACAGTTGGAATATACTTATTATTAATCTCTTCTGACCCATTCATATTTGTGCCACCACTCTTACTTCATAAACTGTCACTGAAGGTGTCACTCCACGACACACATACACTTAAAATAGAGAAAGATGCCTCTGTCCTCTAGGACACGAGCAAACACAACTAAGGTGCTCTGTAGTCTCCTAAATGTCAAAGAACTAGCCATCCCTTACCCATCAGCTCTGTGAAGTCTATATGACATTAATGTGTGTACTCTTATCCCATGAAAAGATTCTCATAAACTTCAATGGCAAATGAAATCTAACAGTTTTTCCTCAAATACTTTTATACAGACTACAAACCACACATACCTAGACAGGTTAGAGATTCAGTTCAGCAGTAAAGCACTTGCACAGCATACACAAGGGTCTGTCTGGGTTTACTCCCCAACACAATAAAATTTAAGCATATTTTCATAATACACACACACATATAAACATACCTCATCTACAAAGTTAATAGCATCAAACCAATCTTGAAGAGCTTCAAGGCAGTACCTTACAACATTTCGGGTATACTCTTGAGTTTCCTTTAGAAAAACAAATTATGTAAATTTCATGGTGCATAAGTATGTATATTTCCAATATTAAATTACATGTAATAGTAAGCATTGCATATTCAGTAGTAAATTTCACACATTTTCAACATAACCTCTATAGTTTCTGTTTCAGAAACCATTCCTTCATGAACTAAAAGTAGCAACCAATGACAAACACAAAAATGACAGAATACAATGTGCTTGCTTCTACATAATCCTTGAAGTAAAGCAAAGTTGGAAATTACTTTTTTGGGGTTTTTTTGGGTTTTTTTTTTTTTTTTGGTTTTTTTCAAGACAAGGTTTCTCTGTGTAGCCCTGGCTGTCCTGGAGCTCACTCTGAGGACCAGACTGGCCTCGAACTCAGAAATCCACCTGCCTCTGCCTCCCAGAGTGCTGGGATTACAGGCGTGCGCCACTACCACCCAGCTGGAAAACACTTTAGATTAAATACTAGCTCCATTTCAATGCCCACTAAGAAAATAACACAAATTCAGTATTATTATTCAATAAATACAGAGTCTCTTTGGTGAAAATGAAAAAGTACCAAAAATAAATAACAGTGGTGGCTAGAAATCACTGGCAATGGACTTTATGTCACTTAGCTGCTAACCTGAAAATGGTTAAAACTATACACAATAAAAAAGGAAGGCTACAACATATACAGGTTATAGTTAGCCTGTAATATCTGGGCTTGGAAAAAGAAATGGCATGAACCATTTTCAGTATAAGAATTCTGAAAAGTAACCATAATATTTTATGATAAAATAAATCCATTCAAAAAGTTAAGTCTTAGCCGAAGAGTAGTGGTGGTGCACGCCTGTAATCCCAGCACTCTGGGAGGCAGAGGCAGGCAGATTTCTGAGTTTGAGGACAGCCTGGTCTACAGAATGAGTTCCAGGACAGCCAGGACTACACAGAGAAACCCTGTCTCTAAAAAAAAAAAAAAAATCCAAAAAGAAAAAAAAGTCAAAAAAAAAAAAAAAGTTAAGTCTTAAGTTAACAGAAAATGTAAATCTAAAGAAGGCACACCCACACACCTGGAATAAAAATCTCTTCCCTCTTCCCTCTAAAAGAATTTGTAGTTTCCATGACATACTGGGAAGTCAGAATTGGTAAATAAATGGTTCCTTTGGGGGATAATGAAAATGTTCTATAATTAGTATGGTGTGGTTGCACAACTTTGAAAATATATTGTAAACCACTGAATTATATAATTTAAAATGGCTAGAACAACAAATTTTATCTTAATTAAGAGAATTATGAAACCTATTTTGGGAACCAATATATAACATGAAAGTGAATGTAGCATCAATGTCAAGTAGGTCAACCTTATCAGCTCCCTATATAAAGTACCTGTGCCATTAAAAAAAAAAAATCTCACATTCCTCCCTTTTTTTTTTGGAGACAGAGTTTCATGTATCCTAGGATGGCCTTGAACTCCTGACCCTCTGCATCCAGCACACCACACTTCCCATTCAGCCTTCATTTCTCCTTTACCTTGCTCTTCTCCACGTCCTGTCACTTCTTCCATGACATTATCATATAGGTCCTCGCCTACTTTGCTGCCACCATCCAGGCCAAACATCACTTATCTGGTCACCTTGCCAACAGTCTCACTCTGTCCCAATCTATCCTGCATAAGATTTATCTTTATAAAAATATTATCTTAACACATTCTGCTCCCCATCGCTCACTGAAGAAAATTTAATGACACTTAGAAGTTAATAAATAACCTGCCTTAAACAAACTAAATTATGATTATATAATTCATATATAAACACACTTTGAAGGTCTACAAGAGGATTCAGCAGGGAAAAACAACTGCCACCAAACCTGAGCAACGGAGTTCATCCCCTGGGACTCAAATGGTGGAAGGAAAGAACTGACTCCTGACTGCTACACCCTACACTGTGGTGCACTCACACACACACAGCATCATACAAGGACAGACAGACAGACAGATAGGAAGGCAGGCAGGCAGACTATAAAGCTAGGCTTTTTTTAGGAAAAAACACTTTGAAAACCAAATATACCATTTTCATAATTTGGACAGTTTTATGAACTGATTTATGTCTAAACAGTGAGACTTTACCACAAAACAACTTAACCAAAAATACTGAGAATGAATTTGAAGATGGCTTATTAATCCCATATGTAAATACAGCATACTGCAACACTATGATACCTCCCCTCATCCTCCCACCTCTATCCCTGCCCTAGTGTACATACTGATAACAAATCATTTATAACTTGCCACAAGTAACTTAAAGTTTGTGAGCTTCTCCATAACATGGGTATAATACTACCTACCTCCCAGTAGTCATGAAGACACAAATGAGATTGTGCGTATAAAATGTTTTATGTCTGTCTAGCACTCGACCTCATTAGCAGGTGCTTGTATGCCCCAGGAGCCAGGAAAAACTCACTGAGTCTGTGGTAACCTAAACATGTCACTAGACGGGAGTAATTATACAAAGACAATAAATCATATGACCCATAACTTTTATATTACTTAATCTTTTACTTTTATATTTTATGATATAGATGCAAAATAGATGCTTAACTTGAAATAGTATTGCTTCTTCCATTTCTAAACACTGACAGCAGTCCTGCTGAAAGAGCTCTGGACATTCTCACTGAAGAACAGCAGCTGGGTGAAAAGCCCAGTTCTAAAACCAGACAGAACTGCTTTCAGATTAAGCCTATGCTTGTAAATTGTGTGAACCAAGAAAGTTGTCCGCTCTCTGGAGGCCATGGTCAATGTCACATAGTCCTAAGAGACTCCATGAGGGTTGGATCAAAGCATCCACAGCACCGAGCATCAGAGCATCATCTTGATGCTCATCAAAAAAACATCTGATCTAGAAACTGGATGTTTCTTTAACTGAAAAGTTGCTCTTTCAGTTACTGCAAAGATTACAGAAGAAATCCTACTGGCCTGTTTTCTCACTGTCTTCTATACCTCTTAGATTTAGAGGATACTTATATCTAGATTAGCATACTACAATTCTGGCCTTCAGAGATAAAAACTCAATCATTGCTTAGAAGCAATAATTTCTCACTATCACAGAGATAAATATAAACCTAGCTTCATAATCCAAATTCACCCCTAAGCAAAACTGTCAAAACAATCTCCCTAAAACTGAAACTTCCTCATCATGTCAGCCTTACCTTCAAAAAACTGAGTCACTTTAATTGGCTTACAAGACTGTATGGAATAATACCCCCTACTTGGTCTCCTCGCCCTGTGTTCTCAGGATTCATGTCTCATCTTTGTGATCTCATTTTACTACCTACTGATGAATACTACCTACATGCCAAAGGATTTAAAGTTTACAACCTCAGCCCAGACTTCTCTTATGAGCATGAGCTTCAGACCAGTTGCCTTTTTCACTATTTCCATTTGGACATTTCAAACATCTCTAACAAGCTCATCTTTCTATCCCTCTTTTCCTCCTCTGTACCCATTATCTGACAGTCAAGTCTTCTTAGCAAAACAATACACCAAGCCTATCAATTCTACTTCTAAAATACATATTGAATACTCATATATATATATATATATATATATATATATATATATATATTGAACATGACAATTGATGCTTATATTTAAGATCTCACACTTAAACTATTACCATGGCATCTTCTAAATTAACAAATACTAGGATTAACAAATACTAGGATTAACAAATACTAGTTTATGAATAAACTGTGACATTTTGGTACACATGTACACCAGCTATCATCTCAGATGCCTATCTTTTTATTTTGTTTTTAAGATTTATTTAGTTATATGTAGGTGTGTGCCTGAATATGAGTGTAGGTGCCCTCAGAAGCATCTTATTTTCCCCTGAAGCTGGACTTACAGACTGTTGCAAGCTGCCTGGTGTGGGTGGTGAGAATCTAAATTCAGGTCTTCTAGAAAAGTAGCAAGTACTCTTAACCTTTGGCCCCTCCAGCCCCCGTAGATCAAAAAAAGAAAAAAAGGAAAAAAGAAAAAAAATGTTTGTTTGTTTGTTTTAATAATGAGAGTATTTAAAATCTATTCTTTTAGAAAACTTCAAATAGTGAGGTAGGCTTGGTGAGGTAGCTCAGCATGTAGAGATGCTTGCCTCGAAACCTGACCATGTGAGTCTGCTCTCTAGGACCCATATGGCAAAAGGAGAGGAGCAACTCTAGCAAACTGTCCTCTGACTTTCATATGTGCGCCACAGCGCGTACATGACCATACACACTAAATTTAAAAATGAACTAATTTGTCTAATCTTTAAAAACAAAAATACACAAATGTAAACCAGGTTCCCCTCAAAAAAGGTCTGAAATACACATTTTATAAATGATGATCACAATGCTAAGCAGCAAATCTCAAAGACATTCCTTTGGTCAGGTTTAAACTTTGTATTCATTGGTTAAAATCTCCTTTTCCAAAGCTCCCTCAACACCAATTTCCAGAGACCATCATCTTCTCCTCATTTTTAGACATTCTTTTTAAGAATCATAAGTGAAATATCCATGAAACTAGCTTATTAAAACATCTTAAACTACCTACTCCTAGTCTTGGTGTGTGTGTGTGTATGTACACACATGTGCTATAAGAGAGCTCTACCACCTACTCCTAGTGTGTGTGTACATGCATGTGCTAGAAGCTCTACCACCTACTCCTAGTGTGTGTATGTGTGTGTGTGTGTGTGTGTGTGCGTACACGCATATGCTAGAAGACAGCTCTACCACCTACTCCTAGTGTGTGTGTGTGTGTGTGTGTGTGTGTGTGTGTGTGTACAGGCATGTGCTGGAAGACAGCTCTACCACCTACTCCTAGTGTGTGTGTGTGTGTGTGTGTGTGTGTGTGTGTGTACAGGCATGTGCTGGAAGACAGCTCTACCACCATGCTACATCCTCCTACACTTAGTCTTTTACATATAAATCTCATCATATCAAACTGCTTTAAAGTCTTCAAAGATTTTTCTTTAATTAAAGCCAAGACTCTTCTAACCATCTACAAAAACCTGACTTGCAATCTGATCCCTCTCTCTCCAATGAATCAAATCTACATTCTTCCTTGAGGCTACAAACTCTCACAGGAGATGGTTTGTTTTCAACTGCCTCCCCCATGATAACCACTAATCATCATTTATTCTTCAAACATCTGGTTCTTTCATATTCTTTGTTCAGAAAAGCCTTCTCTGATTTTCAGATTTAACCTGCTTTTCTCTCCCACATGAAAACAAAAGATGTACTTTGTCACAGAGCATAACGACAGGGTAAATCAGCCTGTTTACCCTTGTCCATGAGCAGCCTGCCTATTGGTTCAATACCAGCATACCTAAGATGGAGATAGTACCTAACGAACCTTTTTTTTTTTTTTGAGTAAATGAGCAAACAAACCTTACACTATGTGGCAATTTTTAAATAAGTTCTACAGGTGAGATTAAACAAGGAACTACGGACAGCAGGTGGGGTGATTTTTGATGACAGGTCATTAAGCTTGAGGCTTACTGACATTCAGGTGAACCCTAATGGTGCTTCGCTCTAGCTGAATCACCACTCATATTCAACTGCACATTAGATCAACTGCATCTCTTAACAGTGGGGCTCAGACATATGTATGCCTTGTTGTGGTGGCTGTTGTTGTTGTTGTTGTTGTTGTTGTTTTTACCTCCCAGATAACTTTCCATGTAAGAGAAGCATCAAGGATAAAGAGTGAGAAAGTATATGCTCCAAATGGGGAGTTGGAGGGCTAGCCTAGACCAAAGCTTGGAAACAAAAAAGGAACAATCGTCAACCACAGCATGGAGATGATATAAAAAGATAAATTATAAATATAAGTTTGACAAACTATAGAAGAACACAGAATGAAATATAATGTGAACAAGTGATTTTTTTTTAAAGACAAATAGCAAAAGCTGTCACAGTTATATTAATCTGTAGTCCCAGCATTAGAAAGCTGCCAATATTTGAACAGCCTGAAGCAGAAGTACTGAAAAATTGAGATCAGCATGTGAGACAAAGAGAGTTCAAGGCCAGTCTGGGCTATACAGCAGAACTGTGTGTAAAATTATAAACTTTTAAGACCGTCTTTATCTTTTGAAAGATACGAACTATTAGACAACTAAAAACAGTTAAATGAAACAATAATGCTCAAGGTGGATTATTATGAAGTATCAACAACTGTTCAAAACAGGGGCAGCTGGGAAGGTCTGATGATTCATTTATATGAGTTTCAGTATGCCCAGAAAGAAAATAAGTTGTTACAGGTAAGCTTCCACAGAGATGAATCTGAATTCAATTTGAAATCAAATTAAATACTGGACATTACATATGATATTTTCTCAGATTTTTTTTCTTAAGTCGTTATTTTTAAAATGCAGAAATTAACAAAAATATTTCCTACATACCCTAACTTTACAATGTGATAACAGCCCCCACATCGGCTGGGCACAGGCTTCGAGCTCAGCAGCGAAGGCAGCATAGTAGGTCTGAGACTCAAACTCCACGTGCTCGTTGAGTTCTCGCTTGTTCAGGTTCATCCCTAAGAAAGGTAAAGCACACGAGGGCTCGTCAGACAGACCAGTGCATGTGGCCTGAAATCAGACGCTTCCTGAGAGTCAGCACGCTTAAGCAAGGAGCACCAATTACACAGAACACATATAAATAAGCTCACAATGAAATACAAAAACAACTGACTCATTTTTTAAGAAATTTTTTAAGGTAACATGTCTAAGAAACATTTTATAAATGTCAACAAAGAAAATTCATCATTTTTATACAAGAAAATAAGAAACAATTTTAATTGTTGCTAATCCAAATTGTTACAAACAGGTTACAAATTTGAGAAAACAGATTTTAAGTTTCTAAATTAATGTTTTAATATACTACCAAAAAATTCACGTTTCTAAATAAACCCTGCGATAAAGCTTGCAATGTGGCTGTAAAGAAAGAACATATTAAAGTTCTTACAAATACTAACTGATTCAAATGATGAAACACCTGATATATGAGCTCAGACGTACATTATTATTATTATTTGTATTTGATAATTAAGTATTAGGCACTTTTGAACAAAAAAGAAAGATTAAACTCATACCTTGAAAGAAAGAAACAAAGTTCATCCATGTAACTAACAAGCCATGATCCTCCAAAAACCTCTTCGCCACACTTTGATGAGAAAGAATATTAATAAAGTCGCTAACAAGAGGCCAGTAGGTGTTATTCTTTAGTAAGGCTTCTCCACAGTTCACCACCACATGTAAACTGTTCTCTTCATCTAAAAAAGCACAAAAATCACTTTTTAAAAAACAACTTCACTAACAATATAGCATATTATTACACACTTTAGAATCAGAAACACTCAAATCCCAACCCCAGCATACCATTTAAAAATCTGTATGGCTACACATATTGTTCAGATGCTAGATCCAACTCTTCATTCTTAGAGGAGTGTATCTCACAGGATTAAACTGTGTTAACAGAGTGCACTGAGCACTGAGACATTACTCACTGATACTACACATCCTCCTCATTGCTGATACCAAGCTAGCTATGCGCTTATAAAACCTTATTTTCTTGATTCTAATGATATATTTTTTTGTTTCAGTCAAAAACTTATCACTGGGTTAATCTCATACTACCTTATCATTCAAGTCTGCTGATTTCAAGTGGAGCATATTAATAGCCTTCTTGTAGTCAAAGAATATGTAAATGCATTTTTTATCAAACATATTTCAGAGATACACACACACAGAGACACACACACACAAAACAAAAAACAAAAAAATAAAAAAAAATAAAAAAAAAAACACTGAAACCTCCTCTCCCAAAAATCCTCCAAGTTTAAATTATTTTCGGATTAATGGGAATAGGCTGTATAAAAATTTCTGTCCTTAACACCAGTTTTTAGTAAACTGTGCTTTAACCTACTCCAAATTAACATACTGGAATAAAAAGCCTCATTACCACTGTGAAACACACAGAATGTTCAAAGCCAGTACTATTTTCTAGTATACACTGAGGTATATAGTTACCAAAGTCCATTCTTTTCTGTTCAGGCTAATTGTTCTTTTTATTCTAAGTATAAAATTTAAACAAAGTCTATGAACTAAGGAAATATGAATTCATATTAAGAAGTATTATAAAACTAGATTATATGCCTGGAGATGCAAAAAAAATGAATGCATGCAGATAAAAAAGTTAAAAAAAAACTCAAGGCAGTAAAGCAAGATTATTTCAGGGATACACACTAACTCTACTTAAAACAGATTGAATATTAAATTTACAAATACAGTGTGTATAAGATAAGTTAGAACCCAATCAAGGCAACCACACTGTAAAATCATCTTGCCCAAAAAACTGAGAGTGGAAAATGAGAATCAGCGTGACATCGAGCAGGGGAAGGGGCTTGCCCCACAAGCCTGGCGAACTGAATGCAACCCTGGAATCCACATAAGGGATTATATGTAGGACTATAAGTCCTACATTTAAGGACTAGAAAGTAAAAATGTATTTGTTTAAAGTTAAAATACAATGTGTTACTTTTAAATTCTTCATCTAATTCAGACTTTTCAACTATTCATGTACTTGATAAACTCATCAGTAAGGAGGGCCTGCATTAAACTTCTTTGTTTCCACACTTTAAATTTATGCTTTAGTCCATTAAATTATTGTACTCTACTCTTACATTATACCAAATAAAATCAGGAGCCCTTACAAGTCAAGTTTGCCTGTTTCTCCCTGATTCCCAATGTAAAACTAGGGAAAACTAAGTAACTCCATTAGGGGAGAATTATCCAAAATTCTGAAGAAAAGTCTGATTAAAATCCTCTACCAATGGAAACTGATGACCCAGCGATGAGACAGGGTGCTAGGATGTTGGAAGTAACAAAATAAAAAATAAAATAAAATTTAGAATTGCTGTTCTACTTAAATGTAACTACAGAATGAATAAGCAAAAGTAATTAAAAAAAACATTTTCTCTAACATCACTTTAAATATAACTGTTCTTGTGAAAAAAACACCCTGTGTTTTTATTTTATTAAAGAAATAAAGCAACTACAATTTCTTTTTTTTAATCCAAGCTGGTACTTTCCTCACTAAAGATTTAAGGAACAATGATTGAGGATTAAATGAAATGTACTCATCAAACAATACTTGTTGCAAGCTGGTAGTAGCACTCAGGAGGCAGAGGCAGGCAGATCTCTGTGAGTTCGAGGCCAGCCTAGTCTATGGAGTGGATTCCAGGACAGCCAGGGCTGCACAGAGAAACCTCATTTTAAAAGATAGCAACACATAAAACAAAACAAAACAAAACAAAACAAAACAAACAAAAAGCTAGCTGAATACCTGAGGTCTGAAGTCAGGTATTCAACTAATCTTCAGGAATAAAGTGATAAGGTAAATTTTTGCTCCCCTCCCCACATACACACTTAAGAAGACAGTGAGATAAGGCCATAAAAAGAAAAGTACATGGAGTCTTATGAACAAATGCAGCTAATTTAACATTCAAAAGCAGACTCTCTTGACTGAGTAACATGTAAACTAAGAGTTATAGTATGAAACATGAGTTAGGATTCACTACACAAACTAGGGAAGGCAGAGCAAATGATGTTCTTGTTGTTTGAGGCCATGTTTCAAATCAATTAGACGAAAAATGCAGAGGGCAGATGTATAAATGAGGCCACAAAGCCCTATAAACTCTGACAGTTTAGAGTTTATATGAAAAGTTCGTAAAGCCACTGGGCTGGAATAAACAGTAAAAAGAGAATGTTGGGGCTGGAGAGATGGGGCTGAAGAGCGCTGACTGCTCTTCCAGAGGTCCTGAGTTCAATTCCCAGCCATCACACATGGTGGCTCACAACCATCTGTAATGGGATCCGATGCCCTCTTCTGGATGCCCTCTTCTGGTGTGTCTGAAGACAGCTACTGTGCATTCATGTACAAGAGAGAGAGGAGAGAGAGAATGGGGGGAGAGAGAGAGAATGCGGAGAGAGAATGCCGGGAGAGAGAATGCGGGGGGGGGGGGGGGAGAAAGAGAGAGAGAGAGGGAATGTGGAGAAAACGTGGTCAGCTGTGCAGCATAGAGAATGACTAATGGTGGGTAATGATGACTAGAAACAGAGCAGCCACAGACAGTAAGTGTCTGCACTGTGCTAACAGTGAGTAAAGACAGATGGAAAAGAGACATTCTGAATGTTTGCTGAATCCATAGAGGCAAACCAAAAGTCAAGATAACCTGTAGGCTTCACAGGCTGGACAACACTGGTATCAAGACATATGGAGTTTTCCTGTTAATACTTTATGTTGGAAACACATGCAAACAACCAAAGAATATGATCTGGTACATAGTCAGATTTGTAATATAGAAGATTAATTGGTGCTTATCAGTATCTGCAGACATTTCTATAGCTATATGATACATAAATCCAAATTCCACTTTACACAAACTAAAAATTGTAAAATTTCAGACACTAAAAAATTAGTTACAAGACAAATGTAAAAGTGTACCAAAAAAAACCCATGTATATAACAAAGTGAACATATAGGTAGGGTTCTGGACCACTAGAAGGCTTTTTTCTTTTATTCTTTAGATGTTGCTGTGGCACTGTGAATCTTCATTGTATTGTCTCTAATATTTACTAACAGTAAAGCAATGTTTAAACGTTCTCTAGAGGCCAAGGTTGTGTCTCATTGTAAAACATGTCTGACATAGACAAGTCTGGATTTGATCTCAAGTACTGCAAGAAACTAAATAAATAGGATAGAATAGTGCCTAGTAACAATTCATACAAAGGCTAAACAAAAGCTATTTGAATTTTTAAAAAGTTTTAAAAACAGATCTTATAATCTCTGTAACTACTCAATGGAATTTAGTTAGACACATTCTAATACTGTGAACATAAAAATGTACAAAGGTTGCAGTACTTTTGAGAAAGCAATAAATATGCATGTGAAACGGTGTGCTGCTGTTGAAGGTGATGTCAAAAATCACGGCAAAGCTTAAGTGTTGCTAATAACAGCCTTAGAATTTGGCTGGAAGATGATATAATTTCTGTAATATACTTAACCTGTACACACATGAGTCACACCATTTACATAAAGAACTGTTTTGGTATAATTATTTTTTAAAAAAAAATGGGAGACAAAAATCACCACCCTTTTTCCTGAATACTCCTCTTTAAAGGCCAACTAGAACAGCTAAATGAGTTAGTCAAGAAAATACATCACATGGCTGAGTAGTCAGTTCAGTGGGCACAAGCACTTGTTTTTGCCAGTGAGGACCCAAGTTCAAATTCCCAGTGCCAATATAAAAACCTGAGTATGACTGCACATGCCTGTGATGTCAGCGCCACGGGACAAAGGTGGCTCCCCAGAGCCAGCCAGCCTAGCTGCTCCAAAGAGTTTCTGGGTCAGTCAGGCCCTGTCTCACTGAAATAAGGCAGAGAGCCACAAATATAGATATATTTCTAAGTTCTATGTTTTCTAGTTTATGAATCTAAACACTACTTTGTTAGAAAGAAAGTCTACTAAGTATAATTGTGCAGCAAGTATCAATGACACGGATAAAAGATTATAAATGGCATTTCAAAATGGAAGTACACAGCTCAAGAGCCATGCGAATACAGTAAAAACCCATAAAACACAACAGTTTTTAATTTTCTTCTAAAAAGCAAAAGAGGTATATTGTTTAACATTAATGGTATATTGTACAATAATAAATTAATGCTTCCTTTGTAGTTACAGTAACAATAATCACTTCATGAGTTAAGGAGCTGTTAGGTGGAAGAGCCTGGGAGAGACTCAGTTGGCAAAGTGCTTGCTACAAAAACATGAGGCCTGATAAGAGACCCCACAGCACAGGAAAAGCCAGGGGCAGCCATGCAGTCATGGGACCCAAGGAGGAGACGAGTGGGGCTGGCTCCTTGGAGGTCATTGGCCTGCCAGTCTAGCCAATCCACGGGCTCCAAGTTCAGAGTTGGCCTCTGGCTCGCACATGCACTCGCCCACCAAGGGTTAAAAGAAAGAGGAGTTTTGGTTTTTTTTTTTGGGGGGGGGGGGGGTTGGGGTTTTTTTTTGTTGTTTTTTTGGGGTTTTTTGGATTTGTTTTTTCAAGACAGGGTTTCTCTGTATAGAAGAAACTGGCTGTCCTGGAACTCACTCTGTAGACCAGGCTGGCCTCGAACTAAGAAATCCACCTGCCTCTGCTTCCCAGAGTGCTGGGATTACAGGCGTGCACCACCACTGCCCGGCTGAAGGAGGAGTGTTTTATACAGCGAATGCTAAAAAGATAGTAGCCATAATACTTAGCTATCCTTATATATAAGGCTTTATGTCTTATACAAAGCACATGTAATTTTCAGGATACAGCTCAACTCTAAGTACAATGAGAAAACAGGAAATGACTGATATACCCAAAGCAGCAAGGAGAAACAAAACAAGGCCCACTTATAAGACCTCTCCTTAGGGAGCCTGAGACTGAAACTGTAATCCCCCTGCATCACTCTTCCACCTTATTCACGGAGGGAGGGTCTCTTATTCAGACCCAGAATTAGCTGAGGAGGCTACTCTATCTTGCTGCCCAGCTTGCTTTGTGTATCCTGTCTCCACTGCTGCATCCAGTGGTAACCACAGGGCCACTGTACCCACTGCATTTACGTGAGTTCTGAGGATCTTAATTCTGGCCTCATGCTTGTGTTGTGTGGCATGCACGTTAACCACTGAGCCATCTCCCCTGCCGGCTTGTTGTGAGGTTTAGCTCTGAATGTCAGTAAGTGAAGACAGTCTTTCACTGTAGGCCTGTCTGTGTCCTGGCACAGAATCAAAGTTCTGACATCAGGAGATATGAAATACTTCTTTGCACTGCCATTTGTTGGCAATTTAATTCAATAGTTAATGAATTAACTTCACTTTCCAAGGATGTTATGATCTTATGTTTAACTCAGAAGTTTAACTAAGACAACACATTTACAGTATTCAATCGCAGTGCCTGATACACAGCAAGTATTCAATGGCATGAACTATTTAAGGGAGAGCAGATGAAGGCAACAAGAATGGAAAGATGTGGAAATGTTAAGTCAAGAAGCAGCAACTATACACTAGACATAAAAGACTACTATGACAGTTCCTCCTAAGAACATATAGGCACGGCAAAGTTCATTCCAATTCAAAGAAATTTTAAGTATAATTATATAAAAATATGTAGGGCAGACAGCAACAAAATTTATAGTTAAAACTGAGCATATGCTGGACATGGTAGCACACAACTTTAGTCCCAACACTCAGGAGACAGAGGCAGTTGGATTTCTGAGACTTTGAGGCTGGTATGGTCTACATAGTGAGTTTCAGGATAGTCAGAGCTACATAATGAGACCCTGTCTCAAAAAATAAAACAAAAGAAACAAAACATAGAGCATGTTTAATAATAAAATAAAGCATGATTAGCCATGATAAAACATTCAATTATTAAAATGCATGCACACTGTGATAACACTTCTTTAAAGTATTCCTATCAGTAAATAAAGTAAGAGCACATAAAAATATAAAAAAAAATACATAGCAAAGTGTTAACTGTTATTTGTGAAGGACTAAACTAGGAAAGACTTTAACTTTAAACTAAACTATAAACTATCAAATAATTACTTTCCTAATATGCATTATTTTTACAACATTTCAGAAGTTATGTGTAAGGATGTAAGTAAACTGTGGCACAAAGTCACTAGTGACAAGCCAGTGACAGTAACTAGAGATTACCTTGCAGCTCACTTTTGATGAGGCAGCTTTCCATCATGTACAACAACACAGTGACCATGATATCCAGGAGTTGGCATTCTTCTGTCACCTGTCTGGCCAGCTCCTCATTGCTGAACAACTGAACACTAATATGCACAATTCTGTTGGACATGGTATCTGATTCGTGACTTTTCTTCAGTGTTTTCATAATAAAAGCATAATGCTGAACAAAAGTTTTCGTAAAAGCAACCTGCAAAATTATTAAATAGCAAACAAGAAAACATCAGCTTAACTCCAAATTTCAAATGCTGTTAGTATTTTATATCATGTATTATAATCAGCTTTTAAAACTGTTAGTACCAAATGATGTTATACAAATGAAAAGATGATTAAATAATGATAATTTTAAATCATTATTTTACCTTCTTATGAAACATTACTTTAATAGTTTTTAAAAGTTAATAATAAACATTTTAATCCTTTTAAGTTTGGAAATTATTATAAACTATGGTTTACGAATATATAATTTTACTTGCTCAAAGTTACATCCATTTTTTGGAAAAATTATGTTTAGCAGGGTGATGGTGGTGAACATCTTTAATCCCAGCACTCTGCAGGCAAAGACAGATTTCTGAGTTCAAGGCACTACTACAGAGTGAGTTCCAGGACAATCAGGACTACACAGAGAAATCCTGTTTTGTTTTGTTTTGTTTTTTTAAAAAGTATAAGCTGGATGCTGGGTGGTGGTGGCGCACACCTGTAATCCTAGCACTCTGGGAGGTAGAGGTAGGCGGATTTCTGAGTTCAAGGCCAGCCTGGTCTACAGAGTGAGTTCCAGGACATCCAGGGCTACACAGAGAAACCCTGTCTCAAAAAAACCAAATCCAAAAAAAAAAAAAAAAAAAAAAAAAAAAAAAAACCCACAAAAAGTACCAGCCGGGCAGTGGTGGCACACGCCTGTAATCCCAGCACTCTGGGAGGCAGAGGCAGGCGGATTTCTGAGTTCGAGGCCAGCCTGGTCTACAGAGTGAGTTCCAGGACAGCCAGGGCTACACAGAGAAACCCTGTCTCAAAAAAGCCAAATCCAAAAAAAAAAAAGTATCATTGTTCCATGAGACCTACAAAAATAAAACCTAAAGTCATGGCTAGAAACCAGCAGAGTAACATTACTAAATAATCATGGAGGTATGATTACCCCCACAAGAAATAATCTGCCCCCCCACATGCCCCAACACTCTGAAAGCTGACCAGCAATCTAGCCGAATGCCTGCAGTGTCTATTATAGCTGGGGTTATTTCCTGTCTGGGTCACAGATAAACTTCCTGTTGCACGGTTTAGAGTACAAAAAGGCCCAAAATAATGCTACTTGAGAGTGTCTCTCCTAATGTTCAAAGGACCACTGCATGTTTTATTCTTTGATACATTGAGTTCTGTCATTTTACCATAACCATACAGTGCTGGTGCAGAGGTGGATCCATACAATTTGGGACTAGAAACTACACCTCCCTCCACTTATATTTGGTTAGTAACTATTCTCCCATCAGCAACATAACCCAGGCTAATCAATAATGTAAGCTCAATCACCCGGTTACATGTTATAACAGTGCCTTGTAAGTGTCCTTCAAAGGACACAACACATGGGTTACATATGACTTGCCTCTGCAATTACTTGCCTTTATTACTGTTTATCTCCCACCATTTCCTTCTCCCAGAGTTGCACTTGTTTAATAATGTTACTCTAAGGTGGTGGAGCACACCTTTAGTCCCAGCACTTGGGAGGCAGAGGCAAGTGGATTTCTGAGTTCGAGGCCAGCCTGGTCTACAGAGTGAGTTCCAGGACAGCCATGGCTACACAGAGAAACCCTGTCTCCAGGAAAAAAAAAATAATAATAATGTTACTCTAGTGGTTTCTAGCTAGAACTTCAAATCTTGTTGTAGGCCTCACTGAACAAAGATAAAATTCATGTGTAACTGTGAGCAAGTAAAATTTTATATCTTTAAACCACAGTGTTTATAATAGCTTCAAATTTTAAATTTGAAATGACAATGCTGTGGAATTCTGCTGAGTAATGCTAAGTTGAGGAAAGCTGAGATTCTGTGTATTCTGAGCAGACTTTTAAACAGGAAAATAACAAATATGCTTTCATGATAGATCCTTGTACTTATGTTGTTATGAGCCTCCGCTAAAAAATGCAACAAAAGAAAAAGATCAAACAATAAAAAAAAAAAAAAAACAATGAAAGCAAAGTTTCAAAAGGAAGGAAGTAACAGATACCTTATACTCTTGATCGGGAAGCATATTGAGTAAGAAAGTTACCATCTTCTGGGGGAATTCATACTTTATTGTCCAAAACAATAGTTCTTCTAAAAAACTTTTATGTTTCAAAACATCCATTATGGATTGATCTGTAAAGAAAGAGAAAATTTATCACTAATTACATTGCTCATCTCATTTAAACCTTCCCACACAATCTGACAGTCCATCAAACTCATCTGAAACTACCTACAATTCAATGATCTTCTTTCACTATTGTACTAAAAATGTCACCGACTTCCACAGTACACAAATACCAAAACATTAAATACCCTAAAAATGCTAATAACAAGCAGTTACTCAAAAAGTATTACTTGTTCTTAAACATAGCCATGTACCTAAAATTTCTACTGAGTTTCAAATTTTAGATTTGACATCACTAATCCAAAATGGAAAATGCTACAAAATCTGAAATGTTTTGAGCACACAAACCTCATGGACAACCAAGACTATACAGTACAACTCTGTTTCAAATGACCAAAAACAACTCAAAAATTGGGGATGGAAGAGAGTTCAGCAGTTAAGAAAACTAACTGTGCTTCCAGAGACCCAGGTTCAATTCCCCACACCCACAATGGTGACTCACAACCATCCATACCTCCAATTCCAGGGGCCCTATGTCCTCTTCTACCCTCAGCGGACACTGGGCACACATGGTGTACAGACATAGCTATAGCCAAACACCCATACAGGTAAAATAATAAAAATTTAAACACTAAAATCAGGGTTTACATGTCACTTGCCCCAAGTGTTTCAGATAAGGCACTCTGGAACTATCATTTCCTTAAAAGAATATCATGGTATGAATGTAAAAAATCTGAAACTAAAACTAAACACTACTGAAAACATAAAACCCAAGTAATTTAAAATTTAAATGTTTTTATTTATTTATTTCTGAAAAAAAAATTTTTGAGACAGGATCTTGGGTCTCACTTATAGCCAGGATTTTAAAATATTAAGAGTTTTTGTTTGTTTTTAAGCATTTTTTAAAGGAAAAAACAGACTATCACCAGGTGTAGTGGCACACGGCTATCATCCCAGTAAAACTTAGGAGACTGAGCCAAGAAGACTGAGGGTTCACAGTCAGTGTAGGCACACAGTGAGTTTCAAGGCTAGTCTAGATGATGTAGTAAAACCCTATCTCAAAAAAACAAAATGGCAAACAAACGATAAATACCTTTGGTGCCACTGCTTAGCTTTACCCTCTTTCTCTTGCCCAAGCCTTGACTCCCGTCCTGGTCCTCCTAGAGGAAATAAAGTCAACATTATCCATAGCCATGCTCATAAATGTGTATGTTCTATATAAATGTAACATATACATTCTTAAATACTGCTGATCAACATAATTCACTTCTATGTATCTACTATAATAAATGTTTTAATGCAATTTTATTGAAATCCATAGTAAAATAGCCTTATTATAATATGACCATCTATAATCTGGACCTATAGGGAAAGACTCTTGAGTATTCCAAAATGTTAAAATAAAAACTTTCCTGTTGTTTTTGTTGTTATTGAAGAACAGCCTTAGTCTGTGGTGATCTGATAGGATGCATGGGATTATTTCAATTATTTCAGATATTTTTGTATCTGTTGAGGCCTGTTTTATGACCGATTATATGGTCAATTTTGGAGTAGATACCATGAGGTTCTAAGAAGAAGGCTTATTTGTTGTTGTTTTAGAATGAAATGTTCTATAGATATCTGTTAAATCCATTTGGTTCATAACTTCTGTTAGTTTCAAACTTATGAGACACAATGAAAGCGGTGCTAAAGAAAAGAAATTCATAGCTCTGAGTGCCTCCAAAAAGAAATTGGAGAAAGCATACATTAGCAGCTTAACAGCATACCTGAAAGCTCTAGAACAAAAAGAAGCAAAGACACCCAGGAGGAATAGATAGCAGGAAATAATCAAACTCAAGGCTGAAATCAACCAAATAGAAACAAAAATAACTATACAAAGAATCAACAAAACCAGGAGCTGGTTCTTTCAGAAAATCTTTCTTTCTTTCCTTCTTTCTTTCTTTCCTTCTTTCTTTCCTTCTTTCTTTCCTTCTTTTCTGCTGGTTCTTTCAGAAAATCTTTTTTTTGTTCCTTCCTTCCTTCTTTGCTTTGTTCTTTCTTTCCTTCCTTCCTTCTTTGCTTTGTTCTTCCTTCCTTTGATCTTTATTTTTTATCAAATATAGTCTAACAGGAGTCAAACTGAAAAAGGAAACTTTAGTTGAGAAAATGTCCCCCATCAGGTTGTCTAGTAGGCATAAGATCATTGAGTATTTTCCTGACTGATGATTTACTACAGCAAGTACCACCCCTGAACAGTTGGAATAAGAAATCAGCCTGCACACTACAGTAATTCTATTCCTTCATGACCTCTTCTTCAGCGCCTGTCTCCAAGTTCATGTTTGGCTTCCTGTCCTGACTACCATTCATAAGATATAAGATGGAATAAACTCTTTCCTAAGCTTACGCTTATACACACAACAATGAAGCATAAAGAAGTTAAAAGAACCAGAGAATTTACCATACAAAGGAAGGAAAGGGAGAGGACTAAAATAAATAGAAGAAAGGTTTCATAAAATGTGAAACAAAATGAGCTCAAACCTCGAATTAGTGGCCAGAGAGATGGTTCAGTGGCTAGAGTCACTTTCCACCAAGACTGACAACTTTGGAGTTTGATCTCCAGAACCCACATGATAGAAGGACCTAATCCAGTCAACTGTCCTCTGACCTCACAGACACACCCTGATACATGCACCACCTTCACAGACAGACACACACACAGACAGACAGACAGACAGACACACACACACATACACACACACACACACAGGTAAAATTTAAAAACTTTAAAGAAATAATATTTCAGTGATAAGGAATTTGTTTCCTTGGTAGAGTAATTACCCACCATAACAAAGCTCTGAATTCAGCCAGGTGGTGGTGGTGAATGCCTTTAATCCCAGGAGCAAGTAGAATTCTAAGTTTGAGGCCAGGTTGGTCTACAGAGTGAATTCCAGAAAAGCCAAGACTACACTGAGAAACCCTGTCTCAAAAAACAACAACAACAACAACAAAAATGCAAACAACAACAAAACAAAACAAAAAACAAACAGAAACAAACAAACAAAAAAACACCAAAATTGCGGCTTCAATCCCTACCGCCCACGGCACAGACTAGGTATGGCGGGCGCGTGTACAATGTCAGCCTTTGGGCCCTGGGGAGGTAGAAGCAGGAATATTAGGGCCTCGAGGTTACTCTTAGCAACCTATTAAATTCAAAACCAACCTAAAATACATAGACCCTGTCTCAAAAACTTAAAAAAGATAATTCGGTGGTTAAAGTGGCACACATGAGGCCCAGATCCATATAAATGCCAGGTCAATATAGCAACCTATCTATAATTCCAGCTTTTGAAAGTGGGGACGGGATTCTCCAGGATAAGTTGGGTATCAACATTAACAGCATGGGTAAGCTCTCCTTTTTCCTTTTGACAGGGAATATACTGATCAGAATGTATAAGCCAAATAGACCATTTCTCCCCTAGTTTGGTGGTCATCGCATCTATCACAGGAGAAGAAAGCAAACCAGAACATATGAATACCACACATACAAAAAGGAAGGATCAAATTCTGAAAAATAAGATAACACATTAGAAGCTGGAACTAACATTGTAAAAAATAACAATATGCTTTGGGAAAAGAAATACAAGAATGCAGGCAATTTCTGCTCACTTGTGATGCACACATTTGTGAAAAACCTTATACTACAAATGAAATGGATTAATTAGGGAGAGCACCAAGGAACAAGTCCTTCACAAGCCAGTCAACTTTATAACCAAAGAAATATATAAGTGATAATTGATACCTGAGGGTTTAATTTGGATGCTAGGCCAAAATCATGGGATAGTTTAAGACTGTCTCAGAGGATGTTGATACTGTACAATAGAATGAGAAAGCTAATTAACAAAGACAGTGTAGACCCCAGTGTCCAAGGAAGAATAACAGAGGCCAGAGCTCTGTGAGAACCAGATGAGGAGGGGACAGAAGGGGAGGGGAAAGGAGGGAAAGAGAAGGGAGCAGAAGAGGGGAGAGAAAAGACAAGACAAGGAAAGGAAAGGAAGGGAAGGGTCCTGGGTACAGGTAGTTATTTCCAAATAAAACACAGTTGGAAGGGTTCCTGCCACTTTGATCGCAGAACTAAGGGAGCTTTTGTTCTCTCTAAAGGTTATGATTCACTACACCTAAACAAGGGAATCCAGGAACTACTCCTGCAAAGGAATCAACAACTTCTAAACTAAACTGACATTTTGTTAGAAGTACTTCATGTTTTTCAGCTATAAACTTCCTATATAAGGGATACCTTCTATCAACATCATGACAGTAAGGTGTTACAAAGTTCTATACATTTCCTGTGCTTGCAATGCTAAAGTACAAGTAGAATTAGGAAGAAAAAGTCATTCAAAAAAATAAAAACATGGGTATGATGAATAATTCAATAGTAGTATGCTTGTATAGCATGGGAAAGGTTTGGGTTCTATCCTAAACTCAGGGGAACAGAAGAAATGAGAAAAGACGACATAGGGTCAAGGCGCAAAGGCCAAAATCTGGAAACACGGCTCACTGAATTGGACTTAACCACATGGCAGATACCACACACAGCTAGGAAAGGAGACTATGCAGCTAAACCTGTGGGACAATGAGTACTCCTGCAAACCGATGGCTGAAGGTATTACAGCAGTAACTCCTAGAGAGCAGTTTGACAATGCATAAGCCAACAGTCTTTAAAATTCATTAATAGAAATAATTTCAGTTCAAGAATACTGAAAGAAATAAACAAAAACAATATCTATCACTGTGGGGGGGTTATTATCTTGTGTGTGTGTGTGTGTGTGTGTGTGTGTGTGTGTGTGTGTGTGTGTGTGTAAGAGAGGAGAGGATAGAGAGGGGACAAAAAGAGAGGGAGAGAGGGAGAGACAGAGAAAGACACACACACACACACACACACAGAGAGAGAGAGAGAGAGAGAGAGAGAGAGAGAGAGAGAGAGAGAGAGAGAGAGAGAGAGAGAATAACTTGCAAGACACAAGAAGTCAGGGGTTGCCGGGCAATGGTGGAGCACACCTTTAATCCCAGCACTTGGGAGACGAGGCAGAGGCAGGTGGATTTCTGAGTTTGAGCCTAGCCTGGTCTACAGAGTGAGTTCCAGGACAGCCAGGGACAGAGAAACCCTGTCTATTAAAAAAAAAGAGAGAGAGAGAGAGAGAGAAAGAGCGAGAGAGAGAGAGAGAGAGAGAGAGAGAGAGAGAGAGAGAGAGAGAGAGAGAAGAAGAAGAAGAAGAAGAAGAAGAAGAAGAAGAAGAAGAAGAAGAAGAAGAAGAAGAAGAAGAAGAAATAATAATAATAATAATAATAATAATAATAATAATAATAATCAGGGGTTTTTCAGGGGAAGGTTGGAGTTGAATATTTATTTTTATTTTATTTTATGGATGTTGTATCACATGTGTGCAATGCCCATGGAGATGAGAAGAAGGCATCAAAAACCCTGGAATTAGAGTTACATATGGTTGTTAGCCATCATGTGGGTGCTGGGGACCCAACTCAGATCCTCTGGAAAAGCAGCTAGTGCTCTTAATCCCTGAGCCATCTCCCAGTCCCAAGGGATCAATTTTCTCCTTCCACTATGTGGGCTCTTAGGATCCAACCCAGGTTATCAGACTTAGACTGTAAGCACTTTTACCCTGAGCCATCTCACCAGCTCCATAATGGTTTTTCTCAGTAGCCAAAAAAAAAAAAAAAAAAAAAAAAAAGTTGTCACCACCTAACAAAAGAGGACTAAGTAAGTAAGTTGTACACGTGTGAGGAAATCAGTGTCAGACCTCTGCAGTCATTGTTTTAAGGAAAGCATACTACAGCTAGCTATTCCACTACAAACCCGTATCTAGTTTAAGAAAAAAAAGTACATTTAGCACCACTACCATGGTTTTCCATCACAAATACATGAACATAGTTAAGCCCAAATTATTTTGAACAAAAATCCTACAAGAGCCCCAGGAAAAACAGATTCATCAATCTTCAAATTCATTTCTCAACTGAAGGTTGTCTTTTTCTTTTCTGGTGTATTTAGACACATGAAATAATATAAACTTCATAAAACGTCAAGTAAACCTATAGTTGTTAAAAAAAAAACTGACAATGGAGAATATACACAGCTTCAATACAACAATACTTGACAAAGGAGGCTACGAAAGTAAGAAAAATACGGGAAGGACCTTCACTCAGAGATGTTATATTTTTCCTAAAAAATAACTCTGAGTAGGGGTACCACTGATTCTGTACAGAGTCATACAAACCAAAGTTCTGCCTCTGGAGTACTTTGTAAATTTGTTTCTTTGAATTTTCATTTTTCATTTAGTTTTCCTTGCAAATAAGCATATAAAATGGCAACAAACTGTACATGATTTCACAAATATTAAATTGTCTTTTAAAAAGTATTGCCAAACAGTCATGTTGATTTCTAGCTATTTATTCTGGGAATGTATAGTATCTGAAAACAGAAATGGGTACCTTGCACACATCCATAAGCTGTTCAGTTTAAAATTCTGTAGATAATTAACCAAGGTAGAATGACCTTGTAATGTAGCTGCTCTTGAGCAATATTCCCTGTACATATTAGGGACAACAGATTGGATTTTATGTTGACATTTGTTTGGTTATAGTGTGATGTATTTTGTATGTGAGCAGTTTCAATAAAGTTTGATCTTCCTCTGCTAAATTGATGTTGATACAATCCTTACAATGACTGCTTTTAAAATTTTAAGATAGGAAAGAAATCTATAGAAAGTGTTATGTTACAAAATGAACTGTTACCATTGGAAATTTCACATGTCATAGGAGGTTTGCCGTTATTTACCAACTTTCAAGAATGTACTCTTGTTTAAGAAGGTGAAATATCAATAATTGGTACACAGTCACAATGTACCATTAAAATATGCATTAAGTCTCTTTTTTACAAAGGCTGAATTCAGCAAGGCGCTAACTTGCTTAAATGTGAATTACTAACTTCTAAAACTTTACTTTGATTCACATGCTTTCAGATGGAGTTAGAGTTGATTCATATTACAATATTTGTGTGCAAAATGTATATGGTTTCAGTTCAAAGTCATGTTTTTAAAATCTTATTAAAGTTTCAAAAACCTGAAGAAAAAAAAAAAACAGTAAAATCCAAAGGAAATCTTCAAGGATGAGAATAAAACTTAAAGATTCATCATGCCATTATAATATAAAACTGTTTTACATCAAGACTCAAAAACACAAAGCAGGGAAGAAATCTGTCAGTTGAAGAGAAGGGCAGCAATCCAAGGCATTTCATTTAACCTCTGTTGACTCCTAAAACTGCTTAAGAAAGCTGCTTAAGGGCTGCAGAGATGGCTCAGTGGGTAAGAGCACTGACTGCTCTTCCAAAGATCCTGAGTTCAATTCCCAGCAGCCACCTGTAATGGGATGTAATGCCCTCTTCTAGTGTGTCTGAAGACTACACACACACACACACACACACACACACACACACACATTAAGATAAAGGCCTTGTGTACTACAGCTAATTTCAAACTCACAAACTCACTGTAGCTGAGGATGGGCTGGAGCTCCAGATTCAGCCACCTCCATCTCAAGTGCTGGGAATTAGGGGTATACACCACCACTCCCAGAAAGAATATTGGGAACTTTTAAAAATTATTTTACGTGTTCAAGTGTTTGTCTGCATATTTGTATGTGCCTGTGGTGGCCACAAGAGAATATTGGATTCCCAAGAATTATTGTTACAGACAGTTGTGAGTTACCACATAGGGTGCTGGAAACCCAGCCTAGGTCTTCTGTAAGAGCAGTCAGTGCTGTTAAGCAACAAGTCATCTCTCTGGTCCAAAAAAAGGTTTGTTAGGACTTCATGCATACTGGTCAAACACTCTGCCACTGAGCTACATCCCCAAGCTTCTAGAACTTCTTCACTGTAAGAACTACCAAGCAAAGGAGCTACTGTCTGCTAACTAGGAAAGCTCTCTATCCTTGGAAGCATTTACATGGAAGTTTATCAACTCCAAAAATGCTGCAAAGTCTATTCCTACACTAGAAAAGAAATATATTGGTATTTCTCAGAAATTTCCCAACAAAAATTATGTGACTCTCCAGTCTCAACGTTCACCATTCACCTAATTCCTCGTAATTTAAAATTAAACTTTAGGGGCTGGAGAGTTGGCTCAGCGGTTAAGAGCACTGGCTGCTTTGCCAGGGGACCCAGGTTCATCTCCCAGCACCCACATGGCAGCTCACAACTATCTTTAGTTTCTGTACCAGGGAATCTGACACCCTCACCCAGACATACACGCAGTCAAAACACCAGTGTATATGAAATAATAAATAATTTTTTTAAAAAATTCAACTTTAATTCTTAAAATATATTTACTGTTTTATCTATCACAAAAATTTTTTAAAAGGTACCAAATGCAAGGTTCAAACATTGTTTTTCTTTTTCCCCATTCTATTTCTCTAAAATGAACATTCAGATGTTCATAGTTTGACAGGAGAAATTTTTTATTTCATTTGTACCTCAAAATCACAGAAATTAATAATCTCGCGATGAAATACATGGACATCTGCTTATGAACCTCAGTCTAGATAAAGTTTCCTTGAAAAGTTATCTGTACACTGGAATGGTGGTGCACACCTGTAATCCCAGTACTCAAAGGCTACTGCAGGAAGATGAAAAACTTGAAGCAGCCTACATTATATAAGTAGACCTGCTTAAAAAGAACACAATGCCCTACCCTACAACACATTCTCCTCCCTCTCAGAAACATCTAATTATAGTTAGACCCACTCACACATAAGAATGATGATGGTTTTCTATGGAACTAGATTAACTGATAGTCACAAATTTAAATGATATATATTAAATTTTAAAATATTTCACAAAATTAAAGTATGTTCTTGTATTTATTTTTGGTTCCATATAGCATAAATAACATTTTCTCTTATTTCAGATGAGCTACACAAGAAAAAAATAAGTGATATTGCAAGAAATGTCATACATATAACAGCTCTGCTTAGTACATGTTCTATCACTCTGAAGATAACAAAGACAAGACTGACAGACACACTGACAAGACCAAGATTAAGTAGACTGCAATACATACACTAATCAACTAAAACTTCAAAATACAAGTAAACCTTGCTGTTACTGCAGTTTCAAATCCATCTCTTTTATTTACAAATGTTATGTATATGTTTGTAGGTACACCACATGTGGGTGGGCACCCTAGGAGCCAGAGGGAGCACCTGCTAGAGCTATAGGTGGGTGCTGGGAAACAAATCCACATCCTTTGGAAGTACAGAACTCTTAACCACTGAGCCATTTCTCTAACCTGTTTCTTCATCTTAAAACAAAGTTAAATTAGATATCTCTTGTTTTTTGACTTAAGGTCTATTTCTACATATGCTGAGGATCAACTCCAGGGCACTGTGCATGCTGAACAGATGTCCCATTACTTAGTTACAGACACAGACTTTAAAATTGTTTTTTTAATTGCTATATCTACCTCTCTGTAGAGTTAATTAAAATGTAACTGTCCTCATCCTATCTTCCTTTACTTCTACTATGCTGAAATACAAAACTGAAATCATGAAGGGGCTAGCTTGATAATCTGTGGGACTATAGAGTAACAATGCCAAAATTCCAATCCTCAAGCCTCATTAAATGTCAATATGAACACTAATGCAAATTTGCCATGGAACTTAAAGTTGCCAAATACTAAAAATTAAAGAATAAAGCCGGAGGCAGGGAGAGGGGAGCAAAATGGCAAAAGTTGCTCATTCAAGCTCCACCCTCTCTCTAGCTTATCCGCTCGTCAACTTCCTCCTTGATTCGCATTTCTGTTCTTTACCAAGTTATTCATTTTTAATCATTTTAGAAATGTGCAAAAAATGTTTTGAAAGAACTACAATATAAATTTTAATTAATGCCATTAGTTTTGTGAGTGGGTGGAAATGTTTCTTTTTCCTCTGTTGTTGTTGTTGTTTTTCCTCCTTGTTGTGGAGTGCTCAGCCCCAGCACACACCTTTAACCCAAGAGCTTACAGTAAGCAAGAGCTAAATAAAGTCAAGGACAGGACAAGAAGAGGAGCAAACAATCGGTTAACAGAGTAAACATAAGAAAACTCAGGACCGAGAAGGGAGGGTCTTCTAGTTGAAGGGTGTCTGGCTCCTGAGTGGTCATTGGTAAAAATTGAATGTTTGAAATTTTGTTTTAAAAACAACAGAAAGTTTTAAAATTTAAGTCTCACCTCATCTGAAGAGTCTATCTGTCCCAGTGTTCCAGTAGCACCTGCAAAACCTTCAGAGAGAAGAAAAAAGGCTTTCTATCATAACTGCCACATGCTGATGTACTTTAAAATTATTTTGAGACATACAAATATCAGAATAAGTAAAAGCAACTCATTGTAAAAGTAACTCCAGCAAAGTTCAACTTTACCTTTAAGAACATATTATCTGAGGAGCAGATACTTCAACAGAAAAATCCCAGGAAAAACCTAAATTTATTAATTACAAGTTGTTTCAGAGGATTTTGGTTTATGCCATGATTACTAAACCACTGAGCTGGTGAAGTCTGAATAGCAATTGCTACACTTCTCACGAGTCAGAACCACAAGACTAAAAACTGAACAATCTGTATTTAAGGAAAATTAATTTTCTTCATTCACCTGTCTAACTACTACCCTCCCTTTTCATGACATTAATGAAAAGCTCAAATGTTCAATCATAGAGAATATTTGAGGGGCTGTCTGTTTCAATAAGCTGAAGTCACTATGGTTCAAATTAAATATTTAGACAAACCTTGAGCTGCCAGAGTGCTAGTACCAGCAGATGGTTCCTGCATCCCATACACGAGCTTTTCCTCAGGATATGTGAGTCCAGAGCTCTTCAAAGCTATGAGGTACTTCTCATGACTTTTCTTTGCACAAGCATTTTCTCCAAGGCCTAAGGTTGAAGACGAAGAGTCAGAAGAAAATATTCTAAGTCCAAATACAGTCATCCTGTGAATACACACAAGTAAATACTCTAACAGAAGAGGGAACAACTACAGTAAACATAAAATTGACATCTGATATTTGTGATTATACTTGACACTGACAATCCCAGAATGATTGGCAGTTTATAATAGGAATAGAAATATGTTGAGCATCTAAAATAGATGAGGAGGTTATAGACAAGGCATGCTAAGGCTTGATTTCAACCTTCCAGAACCCTTAAGGTCCATGGTAGAGAAAGGAAAGAGAAAACACAGTAAAAACAATTAATAAGCAGATGTCCTCATGTGATCTGACCATCTGTGGTCTTAGGATACCAAATACTCAGGACTCATTCAAAGAAGAGTACTCAGAAAGGCTCTCCAGAAAGGATGAAGCTTTCAAACTGTACAATCATCTTATCACATTTAAGAAATGAAATATATAATTTATAACTGACATGGTTTCATACGCCTTTAATCCCAGCACTTGCAAGGTAGAAGCACACGGATCTCTGTGAGTTTGAGGCCGCCCTGGTCTACATAGAATTCCCAAATAGCCTGAACTACATTAAAAAAAAAAAGTCTAATTTATACTGAAGTATCACTTAAGACAGTTACTTCCACAAGTATGGTAACACTCGGGCTCCACAACTTATCTTAGAACTTTCACTTACGCATTTCAGTTTACTGATTATCGCTATTTTTCTCTTTTCTTTTTTATTATATTGTGGAGAATGGAAAAATAGTGAAAGAAAAGAATAGCAATTTAGAGTTCTTAACACTAAAACTTACTCATTCTCTCTTATTCCCTATATAAGAGCCAAATATCCATGGCATTTGCCAATTCTTAAGTAGTGTCTTCCTTAAGCTCTGAATCCTGCTGACTATGTGACCGCACAGGAGTTTGGGGTGGGCGGACACTATCCACACCAGTGATATGAACCATGCGACAGACTAACAGTGACACAGCCCGGAAGACGGGTGGACCCTCCTGGGGTTTGCTGTAGTTGCTGCTGTTTGCTTCATATTAAATAAATGGGACGAATCCTACCTTCATGTAAGGTCCAATACTGAAAATAACTACAACTAGTTTAAGAATAAAAAAATGGCGTGGAGAGAATGTGCAGCGGTGAAGAGCACTTCCTGCTCTTATAGAGAGGCAGGGAGTTTGGTTTCCAGCACCAGCACCTGGCTGGCAACTCCACCTGACCTTCTGATCCCTGCAGGAACCAGGCTCACACCTGGTCCTCCTTACCCACATGCAGGCAAACATACATACACATAAAATAAAAATAAATATTTTTTAAAAAATAAATAAAAACATGCAGATTCCTAAAGAAATGAGTAAGTGCTAGGGCTCTACCTCAATGGTTTGCCTAGCATATGCCAGGCTCTGGGTTCATGGTTAGTCTTTAATATCACAAAAAAGTTTCCTAAATAATAAAAGCCCTATCACAGATGTCATTCATTGAACTAAATGTAGTTTATCAATTCCTCACAATCACACTGAAAATGAATGCACTTCTGCCATTTGTTAAGTAAGGAAACAGGCTTAGGAGGGCTGACAAGCTAGACTGGAAACCCCACACTGTCTGCTGCGGACTGAACCTCACGGGTGCAGCCAACTCTCCACTGATCTATATCCATCACTGTTTTGCTTTCTATTTTGAGACACGGTCTCAGAGTTGTCCAAACTCAGAGAGGGCCCTGACCTTATTCTGCATTCCACACAGATCTTAAACTTGTAACTCCTCTTACCGTATGCCTCCTGAGTAGCTGGAACTGTAGACATGTCCACAAAACCTGGCTCAAACATCAAACTTGGGAATCAAAATCTAATTCAATGTCCATCAATAAAAGTTAACTAAGGGTTGCTGTTCATGTTGTTTAGTTTCAAGAAGAATGTTTTTAATTGTAGAAATGAAGTAAAAACAATTGTAACAACTCTCTCTTAAAATTGCTACAATGGTTAAAAACAATCTTCTTGCCAGGCAGTGGTAGTACATGCCTTTTTTTAATCCCAGCAAGTTCAAGGCCAGCCTAGCCTACAGAGAGAGTTCCAGGACAGCCAAAACTACACAGGAAGACCCTATCTCAATGCCACCCCCAACCCCTGAAGAAATTCAGTTAAATTCTTCAAATACTTCAAATCTTGAATATCACACAGGCTAGATTATCCAATTCTAATGGGTCCCTGGGGCTCTAGTTTTGTTCAGCCATTTGTGCTGTTTAGATCTGTTGCTGGTAGATCTGTTGCTATGTCTTCAACACAGGCTCTTCTAACCTATCCAGTTAGTGAATGACCTTCTCATCACTGTAGTTTACAGTGTCAGTTATAGACATTTACTGGCTCTTCATTTACATTTCTTTGTTAAGATTATCTCTCTTTACTGACACCATATTTTCCATTAACTTTTTTAGCATAAAAGGAAATGATCCAATTATTTAATGATGTAAGTATACATTTGATACCACACCAAAGTTATGACAGGTTTTAAAAATTGCAGCCTTCCTACAATTAAAATAATTAAAATCTATTTTTTTGGTTATTTTATTTATTTTCATTTAAAATGTTATCCTCCTTCCCAGTTTCCCCTCCACAAACCCATCACCTCTCTTCCATTAATTCTTTAGACACATTTCCTTTAATTTTTTGGACCACTGTCTACTAATTGTTTTAATGTCTTTATTTGATAAATGCAGCATCTACCCCATCATCTTGGTCAGTTTTTGGGGGGCTTTTTCATCTCCTGACTCTAGAATAAAGCTGCTTGCTTCCTGGCGTGCCCATTAGTTTTTACTATGTACAACATATCCTAAAAATACAATTTAAAAGATTTTCAATTGCCAGAGTACTAAATTTTGTTGTAGAACACAGTTCAACCACAAACTGAATACTTTGGACTGGTAAAGAAGAAAAACACAAAACAAAACAAAACATGAAGGCTTCATTTTTCACTTTGTACAAGGCAGATCTATGGAAAGTTCAACATACTGAAAGGACCTCCACCTTGAAAGGAACCACCTCATACTCTGCCTTCTATCCTTCTATGCAGGTACTGTTGGGTGATGAGGCTCTTTCTATATTGTATAAGCATGTGTGGACTTGGGTGTGTGTCTGTGTGTTGTGTGCATATGAGTGCAGGTACTTTGTGCATGTCATGTCATACATGGTGGGGAGCTGGGGGATGGGAGGTGCTTATCAGAGGACAACTTTTGGAAGCTGGTTCTCTCCTTTCCCTGGGGATTCTGAAGCTGAAACTCAGGCTGTCAGGCTTGAGCAGCAAGTACTTTACTTGCTGAGCCATCTGTTTTGCTTGGGTTATAAGCTTCTTTAAGATGCATTTTTATTATGTGTATATGTACATGTCTGTCGAACTGTGAAAGGCAGTCTATGTTCTGGTTGAGCTAGGTTTCAACCCCGGCAACCCAGTGGATTTAATTCACGAGGGACAGAAGGCTTTTTGCCCATGCTCCCAGACACTAGGTGGACACCAGGAGGCCCTCAACTCCATAATTCTATGGCCATCAGTCACATAGGGCAATGCCTGTCCAAGCCCCTAGTACTCCACCTCCACAGTCACCTGGCTACAGCCAGGTTTGCCCTGCCCCACACTTACCTGGCAACAACCAGGTAGCCCGGCCCACTATAAAAGGAGATGTTTGGCCCTATCTCTCCTGCCCTCTTCTCTTCCCTCTCCAGCTCGTCTCTTAACTTTCCCCATTCTTTTCCCCCTCTTTCCGCATGGCCATGGTTGGCTTTCTTCTCTCTACCTCCCCTCTCTCACTCTCTTCTTCTATAATAAGGTTAAAAATTCATGGGCTGTCTCCTTTCATCTAAACCCGCCATGCTGGAGCAATGGAACAGGCCTCTCTGCGTTTCCAGCCGCCAGATCAGACCAAGGACTCACACAGCTCCACCTGCACTGGGTCTCCTCCACAGGTACCCAGGCCCAAACATGCCTAAATGTGTGTTTGTCTATGTGTGTGGTGCTCTCAGAGGACAGAAGAGAATGTCAGATTCCCCTGGAGTTGGAGTTACCAGCCGTTCTAACTTGCCCAAATAAGAATGTTGGGAGTGAAATCTGGGTCCCTTTGAAAAGCAGCCCCTCCCCCACTCCGCTCCCACTCCTAACTGCTGGGCTATACCTATATCCCCTGATGCTGAGCTTTCTTTATGTTTTTCGTTTTCTTGTTTTCCCTTTTGATTTTAAGTTTTCTTAAGATTAACCTAGAGTTGACCTTACTTCTAGCCTCCTGGAATCTCAGAGTCAGATGCTTACAGAAATAGAAGGTCTCTTTCAGATGGCTAAACTAAACTCTAACTAACACTGCTTTCCTATTCTATCTTTAACCTACAAGAGGCGATCCCTAGCAAATTTTAGGTAGTAGTGAGAGATAGCTCAGCATTTAAGAGCACTTATTCTAGCAAAAGACCCAGGTTCAATTCCCAGCACCTGCAAATCAACTCACAGTTGAGCTCTAACTCTAGTTTCAGGGAATCTGACATCCTCTGTGTCCTTTATCACCTCCACAGGCACCATAAATACATGTGATGCACATATATACATGCAGGCAAAACATTCACCATATAAATCTAAAAAGGGAAAATTTCAAAAATCTTAGGTAGTCTCATACTGTCTACTCACTGATTCTCAAAGTACCTAACCATCGCTTCTTGGTATTCTGCCCCAAATTTTGAGTTTCCTCCAGCTCCAGTAGACCAGTGTGATGATTTTTAACTCAGCAGGATCACCATGGTCTGCCTCAGGGCCAATGTGTACAGTCAGGAGCAACCATGAGACATATCTCACACTATTCCTTTTCCTAAGAGCCTGCAATATGTACTACCTGCCCTGCTATAGTTCAAACCAGTGCCCCATCTTGTCCTAGTCTATGTTATTTATGGCAAACACTAGACTATCTACCTAGAATCTAATGTGTCATCACACAAAACCAGGCCCCTGAAGCTCACAACTCTCTTAGGTTTTACTTTAAATAAATACTTCTTACTCAGTGAAGTATTAGCATAACCCCACCCTCACCCCATCCTGCAATGCCAATGAATCAGGTATTCTGGTCTGTGAGATGTCAGCAAGTAAAAGCACTTGCCAGTGACCAGCTGAGCTCTCACAGGGGTCATCACACCCCAGAAAGAAAGGCCAGATACGGCAACAGAAATCAGTTGAGAAGTCTTTATGAGAGCCGATAATTTTGCTGAAGTTCAGTTTTCTCATCTATAAGAAATTTTCTTAATAATTTTAAGCTTTAGAATTCTATGAAAAATACTAAGTTCTTAAAAATGCTATTTTTTACTCCAAAGAGTATGAATAAAAAAACTGTAAGTCAGCGGATGGTGGTGACGCACGCCTGTAATCCCAGCACTCTGGGAGGTAGAGGCAGGCGGATTTCTGAGTTCGAGGCCAGCCTAGTCTACAGAGTGAGTTCCAGGACAGCCAAGGGCTACACAGAGAAACCCTGTCTCCAACCCCCCCCCCAAAAAAAAAAACAAAACAACAAAAAAAAAAACAAAACCAAAACAAACCTGTAAGTCTGTGCCAACATTTCACTCACCAGCAGTCAGGTCTTTGTAGTTCTGTTGGTTTGTTAACACCTGAGTAAGAACAGACCTCATCGCTCCTCCCATTTTAGTCAAGTCTTCTAAAAAAGAAATCTGAGGCTCCAAGAGCTGAAGGACTTTATTCAGATCTTTTTCTGATGGTACATCAGCTGCTAAAGAAAGAAAATTATTTATATATACATATATTACATACACATATAAAAACACATAATTATATAACTAAGGATAACTTAAAATATTTTGTCCAGAACAATAACATTTTATTCTTTCAAAATTTTAGTAGTTTTGATGATATTTTACAGACAAAAAAGTCAGTATTAAGTCAGTATTAATAATTGATAACATAGTATGAATTTAAGCTTGTGAGGCTGGCAAGATCTCACTGTGGAGAATGCCTGTCTCTAAAGCTGGCTTCAATGCCCAGAAGCACATGAGGGTTCTCAGACCTCTCAACAAGAGTGCAGTGGGGGTGCACACCCAAGGAGAAATGGAAGTAGAGATTTTAAAAAAAAAAAAAAAGCCCTCTTTGGCCAGTAAATATTAAAGATGAAAGGAAAAGCCTTGTATTTTTGCCCTTTAAAAAGATGTCCTAAACGAGGCAGTGGTGGTCCACACCTTTAATCCCAGCACTTGGGAGGCAGAGGCAGGTGGATTTCTGAGTTTAAGGCCAGCCTGGTCTACAGAGTGAGTTCCAGGGCAGCCAGGGCTACACAGAGAAACCCTGTCTCGAAAAAACCAAATCCAAAAAACAAAAAAAAAAAAAAAAGAAGAAGAAGAAAAACGAAAGAAGAAGAAAGAAGAAAGAAGAAAGAAGTAGTAGTAGTAGTAGTAGTAGTCCACAGAACCAAGGGAGGGACCCACACACAGGACATTTACTCAGCACCAAACTTTACTTTCTCAGTAGACAGCCAAGTAAGTACTGGGAGCTACACGTGTATACTGTCTCCCCAGTGACTCTCACAGCAACACAGGAGATGTATAATAGATGTTTGCTGTCAGGGCTATGAAGACATCTAATAATAGGCTAGACATTTTAAGAGAAAATGAGGAAAAGAACCCAAAGCAACTATGAATCCACAAAATGTCTGAGCTTCCACGACCTCAAGTTTATAGTGAGCTCACAAACAAACAGTTCTGGAGTTTTGTTTGTTTAGGTTTTTTTTTCCTTTTTTTTTTGTTTGTTTGCCCAACTAAGAAATAAATGATGAGCAACGGAAGAAAAATTACTGAATATGCATTTATGACATTCATCCTTAGACAAAAATGCTTCCACTAGCTTCTTCATATTTTCATATTTAAAAAACAGAAAAATAAGCAAACAAAAACAAAAACAACAACAAAAGCTAGGTGTGGTGACGCATGCCTTAGGCCTCGCACTCGGGAGGCAGAGGCAGGCAATGGCTACAAGCTGAAGCTCAGCCTGGTCTACACAGAGTTCCAGGAATGCCAGCGCCTCACAGCGAGCCCCAGTCTCTAAGTAATTAACAACAGGTAATTGGTAGCACACAACTATCACAACTATGCACTGGACTCATGTCGCTTTTTAACTACTAAATATTATTAAGAAAAAAATTAATGACACACTTTTGTGTGAAATATTCTTTAACTAAACTAATTGTAAACTTTAAGATTCTCACACACACAAAAAAAAAAGTTTTAATACTTTTTAAAAATAGAATGCCTGTAATACAAAAATGCAAATTTCCAAAAAGCTTATCAAGTTCATAAGAAATAAGGCAGAAAACAACTTCAATGATAACCTTATCTAGTATCTAGAGATTCTTCATTCTAAACAGTCAGTAGTTTGGGATTAAATCAAAGAATACTTTTTTTTTAATTTTAAGATACATATTCTGAGACAAGTACTTAACAAAGGATTCTAAACTGTTGCTTACAACACAATTAAGAGAGTAAAATGTCTTGCTCACAGTAAAGAGAATTTCAGGAATGTAAAGACATTACCGGATGGCTGTGGTACATACAGCTATAATCCCAGCACTCAGGAGACAAAGACAAGAGGAGCACCACAAATTGGAGGCCAGCCCGCTCTACACAGTGAGTTTCAAGCTAGCCCAGAAGACTAAGCAAGCCCTGCCCCAAAAAGTAAAAAAATTAAAAAATCTAATATCCTCTTCACACTTTAAGAATGCAGATAGAAGGCTGGAGAGATGGCTCAGCGGTTCAGAGCACTGACTACTTTTCCTGAACTTAAATCCCAGCAACCACATGGTGACTGACAACCATCTGTAATGGGATCTTACGCCCTTCTTCTGGCGTGTCTGAAGACAGCGACAGTGTACTTACATATAATGAGTAAATCTTTTTAGAAAAAGGTGTAGATAGAAGATAAAAGTGTATGCCGCATTCTGGTTTCAAATTGAATGTAAGACTTATAGGTTAAATCACTTAAAACAGGTAAAAATCATACAATAGGTAGTACCACAGGATAAAAATGTCACTATCATTAGAAAGCCAGAAGACGTTATAAACAGTTAACTGTGTTCCATACTACTACCATCCCTGAGTCATAACGGACCACAATGAACTCGAATATGTGCCTAAATCAAAACCTTAAAAGAACAACTGTAAGTTGAGTGGTTTTCCTCTTTTTTAAGTACTAACTTCATACATACTTAGCAGTGATACAATAAAATGGACACCAACAATTTAAGTCTATCATAAGTTGTTATATAAAATATCTGAGCAATTTATTATCTAAAAATCTGTTAAATTCAAACATTTCTTAGCTACTTAATTTTGCCCAATCATAATCACTCTTTATTTAGAGGCAAAAAAGCACCCAACTATGCTTCCTACAAGCTATCTATAAAGTCACCTATATCATTTATTTTTCTGTACTTCATAGTCATTACTTTAAAAATGTTAAGCAAAGGAGCACTCTACCCAGCAGAGTGCAGTGCAGAAAGGGCATAAATTGGAATAAGATGTAATGTATAAAAACAGCATTGTGAAGCCCATAATTTTGTATGCTATCTTTAATATTTTATGTTAAAAACAAATGGTATCTTGGGCTGCAGAGAAGGTTCGGTGGTTAGAAGCATGCACTGCTCTTACAGAGAATCTGAGTTCAAGTCTCAGCAGCTACATCTGCAGGTTCACAGCTGCCTGTGACTCAAGTTCTAGGGCATCTCACACCTCTGGCCACCCTGGCCACCTACATACACATGCACAAACACACATACATACCACATACACACACACACACAAATATATATACATAGTTAAAATATAACATTTTAAGTGATATCTTTAAATTTTTTCTTTATCATTAATGCTAAAACTCTGTGATCTGATACATTCAGAGTATTACAATGAACATATTAAAAACATACCTGGTTCATTATAGCCTTCTCTTAAGTACTGAATAAGACAAAAAATGAATCTTGGAAGAACAAATTCAGACATCATCAGTAAGTCTTTGGGGACACAGGGAATATTTGAACTTGATTTAATCTGATGTCTTCTGCAAAACCTGTAATAGGGAGAAAAAAGAGAAAACTAAGAAAAAGGGAACAAAAAAGAACAATGTCTAATTATTGCTTCTATTTACAATACTAAAATGGAAAATACAAGCAAACACTGACGCCAATATAATCCTTCTTTATGATTTTTTTGTTTTGTTTTATTTTGTTTTCGAGACAGGGTTTCTCTGTGTAGCCCTGGCTGTCCTGGAACTCACTCTATAGACCAGGCTGGCCTCAAACTCAGAAATTCATCTGCCTCTGCCTCCCAGAGTGCTGGGATTACAGGCGTGCACCACCACCGCCGGCCTTTATGATTTTTTTTTTAATCATAAAGCACCAAGCTTTTTAAAGCAAGAAGTTTAAAAAAATATAACTTTAGTAGACCTTTAAATTAAAAATGGTGCCCAGAGAGACTTTTCCTATAGAAAGGCCATATTAGTCATGTCCCACACAGAACACTGAAAGAAAATCACGATAGGCGTGGCATGCTTGAATGCAGTGCATCACCTTCAAGTGTCATTTTCTTATTTCTATCCTTTAGAAACCTGTAAGTACAACTTGATGGCTGTCTAAATCATTTATATTTTCCATTCCTTCCTCAATAAACTAATCAATGATATAAATAATTGAAGTTTATTTTTTTAAAGTTTATATATTTAAGTGTACATGTTCCTGCTAATCTTCACTACATATTATTTTTAAAAATAACTGGTACATTTGAGCAACAAAGACAAATATTCACAATCTAAATAGTCATATGTTACTTTGCTACCAAGCAAAAAAATTACTAATTAAATACATAAAAATGTCTAAAAATAAACTTAATAGAAAAAGTACAAAAACTATCTCAGCTAAAAATCATTAAAAATCTGAATACAGCAAAAGTACACCTTTAAGAGGAAGAATGATTTTATTTCATAAAATCACAAAAATTTTAAATCTTTAAATTTAATTTCACTGGAATCAATAAAAACTAATTCTATCAAGTGGAAGAGTCAGTGTGTAAAATATGATAGCAACTCTTGGAGGAAATGATTAATGAGAATAAGCTAATCCTTAAAACATAATATATGATAATTAATATCAATAGACTACAACTGAGTCCAGGATCAAGGAATGCAAAATTTATGGGTTTAATATATAATAAACACAACTCAATATGGCAAAATGACTTCTAAGATTTGTGTTATTAAGAAAGAGAGGGGGGCCGGGCGGTGGTGGCGCACGCCTGTAACCCCAGCACTCTGGGAGGCAGAGGCAGGCGGATTTCTGAGTTCAAGGCCAGCCTGGTCTACAGAGTGAGTTCCAGGACAGCCAGGGCTATACAGAGAAACCCTGTCTCAAAGAAACCAAATCCAAAAAACCAAAAACCAAAAACCAAAAACCAAAAAAAGAAAAAGAAAAAGAAAGAAAGAAAGAAACAAACAAACAAACAAACAAACAAAGAAACAAAGAAAGAAACAAAGAAAGAAACAAAGAAAGAAAGAGGGAGGGAGGGAGGGAGGGAGAGAGAGAGAGAGTCTGTGTGTGTATACAAGAGTACAGGTGTTCACAGAGGCCAAAACAGGTCTGTGTGGATTTGAGGGCAGCCTGGTTTACATAGCCAAGTTCCAGGCCAGCCTGGGCAGCACAATGAGTCCCTGTCTCAAAACAAAAGAGGGGGCAGGGTGGGGGTGGGGGGGAGGAGGGAAAGAAGAAAGAAAAGGAAAGAAAAGAAAAGGAAAGAAAAGAAAGAAGGGACAATCTAAGTGCCATTGATAATTAATAAACATAAAAAACTGATCAAGAAAAGCCATAGCAGGAAAAAATTACCCCACACATTCACTTGTCAATGGTAAAATAAGAAAAATAAACCTGTTTGATTGATCCTAGCCAAAGGGTTACCTAAATATTACTGCGTGTTTTCCCCCAGAATGGCACACTGTTCCATCCTAGCCTTTTGACTCAGTTCACTTAGCTTATTACGCCATCATTAAGGATGGCCTTCTCTAACCTCTTTCTAATCTTAGTATATAACCCTTTAACCTTCTACGGAGTGGAGCAACCTACCACTTTTAAAATATAATTTTGTATTTATGTGTGTGTGCATCCCACCCTGGGGAGGCTGGGCTGAGGAGGCCTGGTCTCAGAGCCTCTGCATTTGGACTAACAGGCAGTGGTGAGCCAGGAGATGAATGTACTAGGAACCAACACTGGGTCTTTAGGAGGAGCAGCAAGCACTCTTAACCCGCGAACCATCTCTCCAGCCCCTCCATAAGTTCTTCAAACCTTCTGAAATTTTTATTTACTTTCAGATTTTATAACTACATTAGCCTGAGTTCATCTTAAATTAGAATTAAGATGTAAGATAAATATTTTGTGGTACTCTCTAAAGAGGACGGAGATCCACGAACACCCACACTGCAGGGGTTTAGTCTATTTTGTTTTGGAAGGGGGCCTGTCGTGGGGATATTTAGGCAAGATAGTATAGCCAAGAAAGCTTCAAAAAATCCCTAAAGTAGCTGAGGTTGCCTTTGAACTCCTAATCTTTCGACCGCCACCTCTCATTGCTGGCATTACAGGTGTACAGCACCATATACGCCCCCAGAAACTCTTATAAACCATACACAGGCATTTTACAAATTCTCTCCTTTGTATATAAAGTAGGTGACAACGAAAAAAATACAAGACTTACTAACCCAGGAATTTTTTTTTTCCATTTTTCGAGACAGGGTTTCTCTGTGTAGCCCTGGCTGTTCTGGAACTCGCTCTGTAGACTAGGCTGGCCTCGAACTCAGAAATCCCCTGTCTCTGACTCCCAAGTGCCGGGGATTAAAGGCGTGCACCACCCCTGCCCAGCAAACCTAGGAATTCTTAACGTACATTAAAATCCCAACTCACTATTCCTGCAAATTTGAGGTATAGTTCAGAAAACATGTTCAGTGTGTGTATGTATGTATGTATGTATGTATGTATATATATATATATATATATGCCTCTGGCTAGATTCCCAACACCAAGGGAAGGAAGGAAGAAATCCATAGACATACATATGTTCACATGCATATACACCTTTATCATGAGCAATCTACCACTTCCTGTTTGCTCAATAAGAAAAAAAAAGGAGTAATACAATTTGCAGTGTTATAGTCTCAGTTTGTAGAAATTTAACTCTCTTTTACTTTATGGTAAATTAGAGGATGAGCAACTGAATAGTTATTAAAAATAAAATTATGGCAATATAATAATAGTTTCAGAAATAGATGTCCTGGGGGCTGGAGAGATGGCTCAGCGGTTAAGAGCACTGACTGGTCTTCTGAAGGTCCTGAGTTCAAATCCCAGTAAAACCACATGGTGGCTCACGACCATCCTTAATGAGATCTGAAGCCCTCTTCTGGTGTGTCTGAAGACAGCTACAGTGTACTTACATGTAACAATAAATAAATCTTTTTTAAAAAATGGAATAGAGGTCCTATCTTATAGTTTTTCCTACTGTTCACAAAATATTTATCAGTGCATATTCTCAAAATCTTATAACTACAATTCTTTTTATTTACTTACTTTTTTTTACAATTTATTTATTTACTTTATGTATGTTAATGCACAGTCTCTCTCTTCAGAAACACCAGAAGAGAGCAACAGATCTCATTACAGATGGTTGTGAGCCACCATGTGGTTGCTAGGAATTGAACTCAGGACCTCTGGAAGAACAGTCAGTGCTCTTAACTACTGAGCCATCTCTCTAGCCCACAACTACAATTCCTAACAATGTCTTTTTTTTCTTTCATCCTTCCCATACACTATACTCATACATAATTATTTGCAAATTTCAAAAACAAAACAAGTCCTTTTATAAGAAGGAATGGGGATGTCTGTTTAAGAAATTACACAGCTTGAAACTCTGACCAAAATATTGTTTATAGCTGAGAGCAACCCCTAATTGATAATAAATAAATAAGTCATTGCTAGACAAAAGGGGAAACCCCATCCAAGTCACCTGCCGCCCACGTAACTAACCTTGTGACCCGGCTCCCTACCCCAAGGGGTGGGGGGGCTCATTACTGCAGTCCATAACATCATCGTTTCCTCAAACATTCCTACATATCTCTTCCTCTCAACTTTCAGCATGAAATTTAAATGATTAAGTGACTGTTACATTTAGACTAGCGTATGATAAAGAAAATGTCATAGTAAAACCAAGAGCATTTTACTTATATCCATTGTTTCATTGTTTTTTAGATTTGGATAAGATCTTAATATTTATCCACATGTTTCCTAACAATTTTACTTGTTTAAGAAAGGAAAGTAAATTTAAAATTCACAAAAAACCTTTGGTTATAGTACAGAATTCAGTCTTTCAGTCTTTTTTTTTTCTTAAAGCGATATTTTCTTGCTTAAAGGCCATGATATAGCCTGTTATAAACATTCAATGTCGCTTTTATATAAAGTGAAAGAAAGTGTAAACAACATGTAAACAAATGAGAATGCAAATTTTTATTTTTAGGGCTGGGGAGACAGTCTCACTATGTAGCTCTGGAACACAGCTGTCCTGAAACCCGCTATGTAGGCCAGCCTGGCCTCAAGCTCACAGAGTTTCCCAAGTCCTGAGCACCTCACCCAAAGTGTGATGTGATCTAATCAAATGTTATTCTCATAAATAAGCATAGGACTTTTGGACAACAGCTTGCCAACAAGGAATACAAAAGGTATATAGCCAGAGAACAGAAAACACAAAAGTCTTAACTAGTAATCAAACTAGCCCATTATTGCACTGAACTATTAATCAAGTAAAGCCCTCTTAGACTGTAGAATGTTTTACTGAATCTGCGTCAAAGGTGTAAGGTACACCTCAGTTACAAAGAGCTGGCAGAACATAATTTCCAAGATTGGTTCCAATATTAAAACTCTATGTGTGGGAGCTGGAGAGATGGCTCAGTGGTCAGAGTACTGACTGTTCTTCCGAAGGTCCTGAGTTCAAATCCCAGCAACCACATGGTGGCTCACAGCCATCCATAATGAGATCTGATGCCCTCTTCTGGAGTGTCTGAAGACAGCTACAGTGTACTTATATATAATAAATAATAAATAAAACAAAAAACTCTATGTGTCCAAGCAGATACAGTAAGTCCAGTACAGGAGCAGGAGAACAGCATAAGGAACACAGTAAGATCCCCCTCACAGTATGAAATAAAATGCGAACAAGGGGAAAAGGCAAAGGATAAAGTTTTTAAAATAATATCCACATATACCCTCTCCAAAAAAAAAAAAAAAAAAATCTTTTGAGACAATGGCTTTTGAGACAGTGGCTACCACTGAACTCCTGATCCTCCTGCCTCTGCATCCCAAGTCCTAGAACTGTGCTAACATCTGATCTCAAAAATGCATTTTAACTGTAAATACAGAGGTTTATGTAAGTTTAAAAGATAATCCCAGCACCAGGAGGCAAAGGCAGGAGGATATTTGTGACTTCCAGGGCAGCCAGGACTACAAAGTACCCTGTCTTTAATTAGTTAATTATAATTATATATTTTTAAAAAGAAGAAGCTAACACGACAGGTTTCCAGGAAAATCTATACCTGAAATCTGTATACAAGCCTATGAACTTGAACGAAGTTGGGGTCCTTTTCTAAAAGGTGATAATTCTCTCCCAAAAATAGAGCAGAGCAACACGTTTTCAGAGAACATGAGACAACAGAAAATATCCTTAGGAGACTGGCCCATAGAATTAGGGATATAACCAAGTGGTAAAATTCCTAGCATTAAGGTGTTAGATTCAATGGAGAGAAGAGAGAAGGGGAAAGGAGATAAATTTCACACATAAGATTATACTACAAAAATATGTACATAATTAAAGGAATTTAGTATATCATTAAAAAACATAATTGTTTTCCAGGAGAGAAGACAGGCAATATCACATTTTCTTCAATATATTTTAATCAAAACACCACTTAACTACAGGTAATGGTGCACATCTTTAATCCCAGCAGTTGACAGGCAGAGACAGGTGGATCTCTGTGAGTTCAAGGCCAGCCTGGTCTACAAAATGAGTTCCAAAACCTCCCAAGCTATAAAGAGAACCCTAGTCTTGAAAAGGGGGGGAGGGGAACCTAGCACTTAACTGTAATGGAAACAAATAAGCCACTCTGATGATAATACTATTTACTCTAAAACCCATACCATATTAATAAAAAAAAAAGAAAGAAATCCTACATCAAAAACAAAGATACAAGACACTTAGAATATTAACTTCTGCCCTAGATAAATCAGACACCAAATTAACTCTTTCAATTAACAACCAAAATCTAACAAAAGTACAAAGTGCTATTTTTCAACAATCTGAACATCAGGCAATAGGTAGGAAACAAATTGAGTCCTACCAAAGTCAGCTTACTTCCTTAGGAGACTTTCCCAGACCCAACACAAACAAGACCCAAAATGGCCTAGGCAAATTTCCTGAGCTGGGAAGAGAGAACTTGTTCTGAGAAGATGAATGCAGTACCTTGAGCTACATCAAAGAGAAAAAAACTCAGAGAAATTATCCCCTGAGAATGTCCCTGAGTCCTTAAGTACTGATTAGCACATAAAGGTAAGGAAATTACCTAACACCAGAGATAAACACTTCTAAAAGCATAGTATGTTAGATCAAGAATGGTATAAATGGTATCTGTTCCCATAATCACACTGGAAATTACAAAATCCAAGCAAGAAGCCAGATGTGGTAGAACAGACCTTTAATCCCAGCACTCATGAGACAGAGGTAGATAGATCTTTTTTGTGTTTGAGGCTAGCCTGGTCAACAAGTGAATTCCAAAACAACCAAGAGCTCCACACTTGAGACCATGTCTAAAAGTAAAAATAAATACATGAACGAATGAATGGATGGATGGATAGCTACAGATAGATAGATGTTAGAGAGAGACAGAGAGAGAGAGGAAGGATACACAGATAGCATATAGATAGCAAAAAGACAGATAGATGTTAGAGACAGAGATAGATAACAGACAGAAGGCAAGAAGTAATTTTTAAGGCTCCAGAGACTGAAACCTGCAACTGCTAAGCAACCACTTTCCTACTTAACTACATCCTCAGCCAAAATTACATTAACTCATGAGACTTTCAATCAACAACTCAAAAGAATCTTTCCTCAGAAGACTAAAATTAATCCCAAACTAAGCACTTCATCAGACCCAAGAGGTCTTTTATGATTTGTTTCTTACTATTTTCAAACTATTTCCAGGAAAATAAGTGTATGCTAAAAGTAAAGTTAGAAGTACATAAAAGAATAATATAAGAACAAAATATAGGACAGTCAACAAGGTACAACTCACAATGTCAGGCATCGAACGTACAGAATACAGAGAAGGAAGGAACCAAGACTTAGGAGAATCATCAATCACCACTGACTCAGAATACGCATGTGAGAATTAAGCAAAGAATGCTAAATGATCAAAGGAAGAGTAGACAGTAAGGGAAATGGCCCCAGTGCTAAGCAAGCATGAGGTCCTGAATCTGGATCCCAGCACACATAAAAAGCAAGACAGAGGAGCGCCCATTTTGGAACCCCAGCAACAGCATGGGGAAGACAAGCAAACTAGGGGCTCAGTTGCCAGAAAGTGTAGCCTAAAGACCAAGTTCCACATCCAACAAGAGACTCGGTCTCAAACAACAAGTACAGAGCAATTCGTTTAAAAAGGCCCCCAACATCTGTCTGCCTCTGGCCTCCATACCTACCTCCATGCTTGTCCAGCTCCACACCTGTGAGTGCATGCACAGAACACACACAGGTGAGAAGAAAGGGCTTCACGTCAACCACAGTTACAGGATCAATCCAGACACTCAGTCACAAAATATCCAAAAGTCCTGTCTGCTCTGACATATCGGACACCAACTGTTCCACCAAGCCACTATTCTGGCTTCAATCAACCAACCAGGCTTTGGTTCCCTTTCTCCCTCTACTTCTGGTCAGTCAGGGAGACATTTTAGCATTCTTCCTGTCTCCTTATCAGATGACCTACATTCAAGCTCTTTCTTTTTGCAAACACCTGTCATAGTATTGACACTGGGCATCAAGCCCTTTCTTCAGACCACAGTAAAAATTATAGCACACAAACTAGAAAAGGAAATAGTTAAAAAAAAAAATCAAGGGGAATTTGGGAGAAGACTCATGGAATCCCAGCACCTGGTAGGCTGTAGCAGATGGACTATCACAAGTTTCAGGCCAGCCTAGGCTATATAAAGTTCCAGGCCAGCCTAGGCTATATAAAGTTCCAGGCCAGCCTAGGCTATATAAAGTTCCAGGCCAGCCTGGGCTATGGAAGGAGTTTTCACCACCACCACCACCACAACACTGTGCCATGAATGGAAGTCAGAGGACAACTTTTGCTTTCAGGAGTTGTTTTTCTCCTGGTACCACATGGGATTAAATTCAGGTTTTCAGGTTAGCAGGCTTTGATACTTGCTCAGTAATTAATAGAATAAACAGAAAACTATTTAAAATGTAAGAGTTACATATGTAACTCCATAACATAGTGCTTACAAAGATTTCATTGAGCCCCTGGATACAAAAAGTCATCTAAAAAGTTGGAAAACCTGGGCACCACTACAAACCACTGCTACAAAACACCAGACCCTTTCCAAATGAACAAGGAAGACTGACAGAAGTATATTCTAAAAATAAAATAAAATAAAATAAAAAGCTGGGTGATGGTGGAGCAGGCGGCCTTTAATCCTAGTTCTTGTGAGTCATAGGCAGGGAGATCTCTTGAGTTCAAGGCCAGCCTGATCCACAGAGCATTATGTAATGGTCAATGTGTAATGGATGGCCTCTGAGGAGTTCCAGGGCAGCCAGGCTACACAGAGAAACCCTCTCTCAAAAGAAAAAGAAAAAAGAAAAAAGAAAAAAAAAAAAAAAAAACCTTATTAGCAAAGCACCACAGGGCTGAGGAAGAAGCAGCTCAGTAGTAATGTGTCTGCTGTGCAAGCACCAGGACCTGCACATAAAGAGCTAAGCAGAGTGGTGCGTGCCTGTAACTCCAGCAGGGGAGGAGGAGACAACAGATCTCTGAAGAGTTTTGGCCAGAGAACAATTGGTTGTCTCCTTCCACCATGTTGAACCTGTGTGATGGTTTATATATGCTCGTCCAGGGAGTAACGTGATTAGAAGGTGTGGCCCTGTTGGAGTAGGTGTGTCACTGTGGGTGTGGGCTATAAGACCCCTATCCTAGCTGCCTGGAAGCCAATATTCTTTTTTTTTAATTGGAGATTATCATGGAAAATTTTATATAAATATAATAATGGTAGATATAAAAGTATTACTAAATTGATTGAAAGTGGAATTATAAACATTTTCTGATAAAGTTGAATATTTACATGGAAAATATTTCTGATAAAACTGAAGAAATATACAGAAAAACATGTTAAAATTGACTATTTCATGGAAAATTATACAGATAAAATGGTAGGCATAAAAATAATTCCAAATTGATTGAAAGTGGAATTATAAGCATTTTCAAGTAAAATTGAAGATTTACATGGAAAATATTTCTGATAAAATTCAAGAAATATATAGAAAAACATGTTAAAATGGACTATTTCATGGAAAAGTATACAGATAAAACAATTGACATAAAAAAAACCTTACTAAATTAATTGAAGGTGGACTTAAAAACATTTTGTGATAAAACCAGAGATTTACATGGAAAACATTTTTGATAAAATAGAAGAAATATATAGGAAAACATGTTAAAATTGAAGATTATCATGAAAAATAATGCAGATAAAATGGTAGACATAAAAAAATTACGTGCTGGGAGGACTATCTGATCTGGTCCAATCTGTTAGGAGTTCTGAAGGTTTCTTGTATGTTCATGGGCATCTCTTTCTTTAGGTTAAGAAAGTCTGCTTCTCTAATTTTGTTGGAAGATATTTACTGGCCCTTTAAGTTGGAAATTTTCACTCTTTTCTATACCTATAATCCTTAGGTTTAGTCTTCTCATTGTGTCCTGGAGTTCCTGGATATTTTGGGTTACCAGCTTTATGCATTTTGCATTTTCTTTGACTGTTGAGTCAATGTTTTCTATGGTATCTTCAGCACCTGAGATTCTTTCTTCTATCTCTTGTATTCTGTTGTTGATGCTTGCATCTGTGACTCCTGAATTCTTTTCAAGGGGAAGCCAATATTCTGCTGACAACTCTCAGCTCCTCCTGCACCATGCCTGCCTGGATGCTGTCATGCTACTGCCTTGATGATAATGGACTGAACCTTTGAACCTGTAAGCCAGCCCCAATTAAATGTTGTCCTTTATAAGACTTGCCTGGGTCATGGTGTCTGTTCACAGCAGTAAAACCCTAACTAAGACAACCTGGAACTTTGTGTTTAGGCTAGACCTTTTGACTACATATACATAGCCCCTAGTCTGTCTGTCTCCCCTCTGCTATTATTGCTGGGGGTACAAATGGGTGCTACTCTTGCTTTTTTGTGAGCTTTAGGTGAAGTGAGACCCTCTCTCGAAAAACAAAAGTGGAGGGCCAGCAAGATGTCTTAGCAAGTAAAGGTGGCTGCAGTCCTTCCTGACTACCTGAGTTTAACCCGAGTCCCACACGGTAGAAGGGGAAAACCAATTCCAACAAAGCATTCTCTGACCTCCGCACACACATACATAGATAAGCAAACTTTTAATAAGAAGATTGCAGAGAGTAATAAAAGCACCTGATGTCAACCTCTAACTTCAATATGCAAGAAACACATGCATGCCTGTGCATGTACACCCCTACACATGTGCAATTACATATAACACACACACAAACAAAAGAAAGAAAAGGGGCTGGAGAGAGGGCTCAGTAGTTAAGAACACTGACTGTTCTTCCAGAGGTCCTGATTTCAATTCCCAACAATCACATGGTGGCTCACAACCATCTGTAATGGGGATCCAATGCTCTCTTCTGGTGTGTCTGAAGATAGCAACAGTGTACTCACATACATGAAATAAATAAATCTTTAAAAAAAAAAAAAGCCAGAAAAGAGCAATTAATGATCTATGTAGGAATAATGTTTATATGCACTGTGTGAAAATGTGTCTCCGCCCTTCCTTGTCTGCCTAAGGCGCCTCCCCCTGAATGGTTAAAATAATAAGTTGATACCCTATAGCAGATGCACAAAGTAAGAAGTGGGACATCAGGGAGAAAGAAAAGAATTCTGAGCTAAAATAGTCAGGCACTTAAGATTCACCATTTGAAGGCAGAGAAAGTCGAACATATGAAACTGAGGAGAGGAACCAGCCATGTAGCAGGACATAGAACAGTATAAATGCGATAACTGAGTTACAAGCTAGTAGGGGAAAAAACCTAGATTAAGGCCTAGAAATTCATAAATTTATAAATGAATAATAACCCTCCAAGTCATTATCATTGGATATTGGAAAAGCTCCCAGTTACAAATAGCCCAAATCAGCTAGGGTCAACAGCTTAGAAGTTGTCCTGGAAGCAATTTTAAGAGAATGATGCCCATTCCCAAAAATGAGGGTTTTCGTCATTCAATGGGTAATAGGCATTTGTCACTGTTTAGGGGTGGGGCTGATTACAAATTGTCAGGGGGAAAACAAAGTAAAGAGGTTAGATTTAGAGCTTTCTTTCTCTCTTTCATTCTCTTTCCTCTATCCTTCTTTCTCTCTTATCTAATGTTAGAGGAAGAGTGGAGAGAAGAGATAAAAAGAAAAAAGGATGGGAATACAGGAATGATACAATAAAAGGATAAATTATTGACTCTACTTTTATACTAAAGAACTTCAACAAGACAAATATTATATATATATATATTTTATATACTTTATACATATATATACATACAAATATATCTATACATATACACATATATCTATACATATATATCTAAACATGTATTTTATATATTTGTATATATATATATATATATATGTGTGTGTGTGTGTGTGTGTGTATGTTTACATATAAATATTTATATAAGTGGGGAGATTGGGGAGATGTTTCAATTATACCCATGCAACTCATTTTAAAATGTAATGTGAAGTTCTAGTCCTTGAAAGCTGCTACTGCAAACTGTTTAGGATAATAAAGACAATTAAGAAATTCAAGTTAGGGCTGGAGAGATTGCTCAGTAGTTAAAGAGCACTGACTGCTCTTTCAGAGGTCATGAGTTCAATCCCCAGCAACCACATGGTGGCTCACAACCATCTATAATGGGATCTGATGCCCATGTTTGAAAACAGTGACTCTGGTATGTTAGAAGACAATGATGGTGTACTTAAACATAAAATAAATAAATAAATCTTTAAAAAAAAAAAGAAGAAGAAATTCAAGTTAGTAGTCAATCAAACTTGTGGTCGTGTTAATAAGCTTTATTAAGCTTATTTTCAAAGTTGAACAGATAATGGACAACAATATTTGCCTACTCAGATGTACTATTGATCGATGACCTTCAAAATCCTCAATATATGGCATTTAAAGATGCTTTATTAATATAAGGTTTTTCAAGACAGTAAGACATGTCTGCTCCTGGAAGCACCCCATTCTACTTCAAAGAAGATGATAAATATAGAAGAACCACATTGTGGAGTTTGCTTCAAATATGCAAACTAACCACTGGACAAGAAACTGCCCTTGCTTCAACTGTTGACAATATGTTGCCCAAAATGGACAAACAGGACACAGGGAAGTTGACTGCTGAGCCTTGCCAAAACAAGGTAGGCAGACCTTCACAATTCCTGCTTCATAAAAAAGTGTGTCAGACCTCTGGTCCAGAAGGCAGAAGACGAGGCTCCAAGGGCACAGAGGAGCCTGGGGGACTGTCCAGGTAGTCACCGGCCTCTGTCATTTCTACAGTTCCAGAAGCTGCTTGCTCTACATTTCCTGTTTACTCAGGTAATAATTATCCTTCTCAGATCTCAAATGGGGTTAAAGACTAGATAGTTACTGTCTCACAATTAAGCTTAATTTATTTAGGATTCAAGATATCTATTTAAGGTCTAAGAAGATATCTATAGGTTGATAAAGTAAAGTTATGATGGAAAATGAATTAGGTACAGAACTTTGGACTCACGGAGATAGGATAAATAATACTTTCTCCAAGGTTACCAAATATATTGAAATGGACATTGTGAATGCCCATTTGATGGTTTTCACAACTATTCTTATTGTATATAATTATATTGTATATTGTATATAGTTATATATTATATATGGATGTTAGTGAAAGAGCCTTTTATTGAACTAAAAGAGGGAAATGTAGGGATAATGTTTCTATGCACGGTGTGAAGCTGCTGATCGACCTATTGCAAAGGCAAGAAGTAGGAGGTGGGACAGTCAGCAGACATCAAGGAACTCTGGGATAAAATAGTCAGGCACTTAAGATTTGCCATCTCGACTCAGAGGAAGTCAGGCATATAAAACTGAGGAGAGATAACCAGTCACACAACAAGACATAGACAGGATAATTGAGTTACAAGTCAGGGAACAAGCCTAGATTAAGGCCTAGGCATTTGTTAATAAAATGCCAGCCTCCATCCAAGTGGGTACTAAGGAACTGGGGCACGGGTAGAAAAGAAAGAAGTTACAGAAACAAAAAGATGAAAGAAAATAAGAAATAGATGCCAATGAATTTCAGGGGGCAAGAAAACAGAAGGAAAAAAAGAAACAATAGACCAAAAGCAAGGCTGCCCTTGGTGGCAGGGAGGCTCCACAGCTCTATGCAGCCCGCAGCAGTCTGAGTTCTTTTCAGAGAACTCTCTACTCAGGCATATTCAGAATTGCTGGCTTTGACATGGAAACTAATTACAGCAAATATGAAGCAGAAATGTAGTTTCTTACAATAGAAAGAAAATCAGAGAAAAGAATAAGACTCACCTAACAGCATAGATACAGGCTTCTCAGAGAAGAAACACAATTATTAAAAAGACACTATATTAAGAAGACTGTTAATAAGACATAGTCAGATGTGGCCCATTTGCTCAAGAGACTTGCAATTATATCTTAGCATTAGCTTTACATATTACTTTGGCTACTTTTGGTTTACATGGCTTTTAAAAACAAGTTGTTTTTTTTTCTCTCTTCTCAATAGAATTATAGGTTGGCTCTGGAGGCACCTTGAATGAGATTAAATCCAGTAAGATGCAAACAGGAGCCACAGGGCTGAACAAGAGGGTTGGGCCATGTATCCTTTCTCTAAAGATTGAGAGATTTCTGGAAAACAGCAGGCCTATAGCTATGAAGGGAGAAAGGCCTCTAGCTACGCTGATGTGAAAGAACTCTTGGTTCTCAGCGGGCAAGAAGCTTCAACCAGACCCGGTAAAGGGCCCCCTCCCTTTCCATGTCACCAAATGTTCTGTGCTTCAATTCCTCCTACCAATAAGAGGTTCAAAAAGCCACAGATACTAGACCTCAAGCATGAACACCTGCATAGATGTGACTGGCAGGTTTCAGCATAATGGCCAACTCCAGAGAAACAAAGGAAAAGGGGGGACCAAGGGCGAGACTTCGTTTTCTTACTAACAGCAGCACACGTGAGGTGGTTATGTCTCTGAGGTAAGTACAATCCTAGGTGTTTTGCTCTGTTCAAATTGTTTCATAGTTTAAAATAGTTTTGAAGTATTATAATAATAAGAGAAAAATAATTACAACTACGAGGACTTCCAAATTGTTGCTAAACTTAAGATGCCACAAAATACTCTACCCGCTGAAATCAGAAATCATGTCTACACTACTTCTGGTACATTAGTAATAAAAAAGGACAATGAATACAGAAAAAGAACTGGGGATTTCTTCAGCTCTTCTTTCTCCAAGATCTTACAGCACGAAACGTATTTTGCTACTTTGCTTGAATTGGTAACTTCACAGTTAGATGACTTTCATTAGAGAAAATTCCAAGTTCATAGGGAAGAAAATTTTACAAGTAATCCATGCAAATACATACAGACATACATTAATTCAAGAGATTAGCTCTACCAGGAGTGGCAGTGCATGCCTTTAAATCTAGCGCTCAAAAGACAGAGGCAGGAGAATCTAGCCAGTATACACAGTAAGTTCAGGATAGCCAGGTATACAATGTGACCCTGCTTCGAAAAAAACAAAAAAATAATAATTATAGTACTTTCTACCAATAACCATATTGTGTAACACAATTAACTAGTTTGCTTAAATGTCAGTATGTGTAAATAGGATATAAATGGGAGAGTAAAACTATATTATCAAATATTTGTTGAAAGGTCATTACTTAAAGAAGTATAAACTGAAGATAAATAGACACTGTTCGGTCGTAAAGTCACAGACTGCACCACAGCCTCACATATGTGCTAGATACATGCTGCCTTATGGATGAGTTCCATTCACTGTGGAATTAAAACTCACACTGAGCTTCTTCAAGGTTAGGAATGTAAAAAGTGCAGTAAAGATAACGAAGAGGGGCCCACCAGCACCAGGGAAAGACAGATTGGCATGTAGGGAGATATCATACAAAGACAGGCAGGACAACGGCACCTTTATAGAATAGGGCATAATATGACAATGGCCCTAGACTCTGGCAGCAACAGACAACAGGAAGGACCAAGTAGACACAAAACAAAAGAACAAGCCTTGGTACCAAGAAGGCAGCAAAAGGAAAGGGAAGAGGATACTACGCAATTTTAATTTCTCTGACTTTCCTAGGGCACAGGACAACAAAAACCAAAAGTCACAAAGTCATACAACAACAGTTCATAAAAAAGAATGATACCAAATGACACCAATAAACTAGTGACAAACTAATTCTGTGTCTCAAGATAGGGGTTCCCTACAGCATCATCCAAAAGAAGATAGGCTGGGTATCTATCCAAGGACATGCACCACCATTACCTTCAACAGTCAACTCAGAAAAGAAGCAGCCCTGGCCTCGCTAGTACAAGTTCCTGGGACCAATGGTAATAACATGATGACATCTACCATCAATGGAAAGGCAACATCTCAGGTACAAAATCCACAGCTTGCTGGAAAAACCACACTGCCAAGCTGGAAAGGGGGAAAGGCTATACAGAACCCATGAATAGACTGCTATCACTGCTGAGTTTTCGGTGTGAAATTAAAAATATCCACGAAAATCAAAGATTAAAATATCATGTTATGTGGACCAGAATGGAAAGAAAGCAACTCATACACTGAGAAGACTGTAAATTAATTTTTTTGAAATAAACTATATCGCAATATTGACAACAATATATTTATAACACCCCCCCCCCAAATGCAGTGGAATGCAAAGTAACTTTCTTTTATTTGTTTTTTTCGAGACAGGGTTTCTCTGTGTAGCCCTGGCTGTCCTGGAACTCACTCTGTAGACCAGGCTAGCCTCGAACTCAGAAATCTGCCTGCCTCTGCCTCCCAGAGTGCTGGGATTACAGGCGTGCGCCACCACGCCTGGCTGCAAAGTAACTTTCTTAAAACTGAGAGAGTGATGCTGCACATCTTTAATCCTGCACTCAGGCGGCAGCGCGGGTAGTTCAAGGCTAGTCTGTGCTTCAGAGCACTGATGGCTCTTGCAGTGGACCCAGGACAACTCCCCGTCCACCTGGTGATTCAAAACCATTTGGAACTCTAGTTCCAGGGGATCCATCTTCTAGCATCAGGCATGCAAGTGGTCTGCATACATGTATTCAAGCAGAACACTCATATACATAAAATAGAAAAAAAGGTTTAAAAAAAAAGAAAATACACTATGTATTAATATGAGACACTGTCCTATATATGTTGAAGAAAGTAATGAAGAGAAAGAGTTAACCAGATATTCACCGTCTCCACTGAAGTACTGTCACAAAACAAACTACCTAAATATCAAACATACTGATCTGTTCTTCAACATCTTTTAAGTACATAATTACGGTCAAATGAAAATTAGAGAAACCCCTTACTGGGGAATGGACCTTGACCTTTTATTTTATCCACTCATTTTTCTTTCATAGCCAATAGTTACTACTTTTGACATTTTGACATAGATAGTAGGGAAAACTACCCTAAACACTCTGAAAACAGCTGCTATGAATCTGATAATCAATGCCATCTCCTGAATAATAAAGTAATGTAATCTTAGGGCAACTTTTCTCATACTATCAGGCCAACCTAACCTGTAGGAAGCATCTACTGAATGCATCTATGCTGGCCTCTAGGGTGCCCCCCCCCCGCCCTTTTTAAGGACCTTAAAATTTGGAAGAAAGTAAGCAAAGTAGCAAAAAAAATGATATGTAATTCATGGTAATATATTAAATAGTCAAAATACATCAAAATTAAAGGAATGTGTAAAATCAGAATTCTATTTCATATCCCATCATAGCCTAAAACTAGCCAGTTAGATTTATTCTACATTTTTCATCACACGGTTTTGCTCTCTTTTGTCTCACGCACCATCAACCATTTATGACAACAATTACACTCTAAGTGACTCTTGTGCGTGTGGAAAGCAGAGTGACTTAATTGCCAGCACCATAGATAAAAACGTCATATTATTATACAGTATTTTTTTCAAGATTTTTTTCTATTTTATTTTTCTTTTTGCTTTAAGCACATGCATTTTGCCTGTATGTATATATGCACCACATGTGTGCAATATCCCCAAGACTAGAGGAGAATGCTGGATCCCCTGGAACTGGAGTAACAGTGGTTGTAAGCCATCATGTGGGTGCTGGAAACTGAATCCAAGTTTGCTACAAGAGCTATAATTACTCTTAAGTACTGAGCCATTTCCCCAGCCCAGATATGCCATTATTAAAACTATAAAAACATTCCCATATCCTTTGTGATATCATCTCACAAATGAGTTCTCAATTATTTCCTCTGTTTCGTGTATCTGCTAATTCTATTACACTGACAATAGCAATGTTACTAAATCAAAACTGTAGAAGCCAGTGGTGGTGGCACTTGCCTTTATCACAGCACTCAGAAAGCAAGAGGCAGGAAGCGCTCTATGGGTTCAAGACCAACTTTGTCTATAGAGTTTTTTAGGACAGCTAGTCAATGGTAAGTAGAAAACCCTGCCCAAAAATAAATAAATAAAAAATAAATCCCCATATTTCTATACTTGGAAATTTGTAAATGAAATGCTAATACCATTATAACAGATCATCTCCAGTCACACAACATCTTACCACAACAGACACATAAAAAGGTTGAAGGCACACCATGATTTCTTCCTTTATTAAAAACACAGACACAGAGCCGGGCGGTGGTGGCACATGCCTGTAATCCCAGCACTCTGGGAGGCAGAGGCAGGTGGAATTCTGAGTTGGAGGCCAGTCTGGTCTACAGAGTGAGCTCCTGGACAGCCAGGGCTATATAGAGAAACCCTGTCTCGAAAAACCAAATCCAAAAAAAAAAAAAAAAAAAAAAAACACCACAAACACGCCCAGGATCATAGAATCAGAGGTGAAAAGGATACAACATATGTACCAACACTAGGAGTTAGTGGGACCCAGGCACACAGGAACTCTGCCAGACCAGTGCCACAGGTTCCTTCTGGTCTTTCTGGGCAGTTCCCTGAGCAAACCTTGGGCACAAACTCCACAGCCAGTTCCACAACACCCAGAGGAAGCTACACTCCCAGGTGCTCTAACATGCCCAGGATCACAGGATCACGGGAGCTTGGTCACATCAGGATCTCAGGATCCCAGAGGCAGCTTGACTCCCAGGAGCTAGGACACACCCAGGATCACAGGATCACAGAATCACAGTATCACAGAGACAGCTTGATTCTGAGGAGTTCTGACACAACTAGTATCACAGGAAGGACAGGCTCCAGTCAGATATAGCAAGGGCAGGTAGCACTAGAGATAACCAGATGGCAGGAGGCAAGCGTAGAACATAAGCAACAGAAACCAAGGTTACTTGGCATCATCAGAGCTCAATTCTTCCACCATAGCAAGTCCTAGATACACCATCACACCGGAAAAGCAAGATTCAGATCTAAAATCACTTCTCATGATGATGATAGAGGACTTTAAGAAGGACATAAATAACTCCCTTAAAGAAATACAGGAGAACACAGGTAAACAGCTGGAAGCCCTTAAAGAGGAAACACAAAAAACCCTTAAAGAATTACAGGAAAACACAATCAAACAGGCAAAAGAATTGAACAAAACCATCCAGGATCTAGAAACAATAAAGAAATCACAAAGTGAGACAACTCTGGAGCTAGGAAACCTAGGAAAGAGATCAGAAGTCATAGATGCAAGCATCACCAACAGAATATAAGAGATAGAAGAGAGAATCTCAGGTGCAGAAGATACCGTAGAAAACATTGACACTACCGTCAAAGAAAAAACAAAAAGCAAAAATCTCCTAACCCAAAACATCCAGGAAATCCAGGACACAATGAGAAGAAAGGATAATAAGTATAGAAGAGAGTGAAGATTCCCAACTTAAAGGGCCAGTAAATATCCTCAACAAAATTAGAAAAGCAAACTTCCCTAACCTAAAGAAAGATGCCCATGAACATACAAGAAGCCTACAGAACTCCAAATAGACTGGACCAGAAAAGAAATTCCTTCCGTCACATAATAATCAAAACACCAAATGCACTAAACAAAGCAAGAATATTAAAAGCAGTAAAGGGAAAAGGTCAAGTAACATATAAAGGCAGGCCTATCAGAGTTACACCAGACTTCTCTCCAGAGACTATGAAAGCTAGAAGATCCTGGGCAGATCTCATCCAGACCCCAAGAAAACACAAATGCCAGCCCAAGGTTACTATACCCAGCAAAATTCTTAATTACCATAGACGAAGAAAACAAGATATTCAAGGACAAAACCAAATTTACACAATATCTTTCCACAAATCCAGCCCAACAAAGGATAATAGATGGAAAACACCAACACAAGGAGGGAAACTAAACCCTAGAAAAAGCAAGAAAGTAATCTTTCAACAAACCCACACAAATATAATTCCACCTCTAACAACAAAAATAATAGAAAATAACAATCACTTTTCCTTAATATCTCTTAATATGAAAATTAATATTACCAACATATCCTAATCCATTGAAATTAAAAAATATGAGAAATTAGAAATTTGTTGGCAGTCACCCAGTGGTCTCTCTAATTTGGTAATTGGGGAAATAGGTCCAATATTGTACAATCCATATACACTTTCTGTTTGTATGTGACAGTGTCTTGTTGTGTACCACATAATGGTCTTGAAATCATGCTTCTCCTATCTCAGCCTCTCTATTAGTAGGATTTTTTATTGATGTTTTTACACTATACTATGGTTTTCAGAAGAACAGCTTACATATTTCAAAATTATTTATACAGCCAAAAAAAGTAGACAATTAATTTGGGAGGTATCTTGTAAGAGAAGAACAAAGAATGAGACTGAATGTTTTGCTTGATATTTATAATTATTGTATCAATTTTGAAGAAGATGACCTTACAAGATACTCTTTTTCTGAGATGAATGCTTTTCAAAATCACCACACATAATACTTGTGTGGGTTTGTTGAAAGCCAATGAATCAGAATCTTACCCTCACCTAACACCTGTGTCACCACCACTGTTCACTGAAACAGATGGTGAATGACTTCATGGATAGACCATCTTAATACACATGTCATTTCTTAAATGAAGTAACCTGTTCCTCGTGGGCTGAGAATAATGACAATCACTCAAGTCAAATAACTTTGACCATAGCAGGAAATCTATATCTAAATAACTGTGCCTACAATTCATTCCTTGGTGTGACATAACTGTCAACTCTTAGCTACTATGGAGGTAAAATCCTTTGGTGATGTGAGGGACATTAAAGTACAGCCTTATTACAATGAACTCCATTGTCTGAAAATTGTTCTTATTTTGGGTTTCTACCACAATAAAAGCTAAGATTTTAAACTCTATTAAAAACAAAACAAACAAACAAAATTACTTTATCTCTTTTTTTTTTTTTTTGAGACAGGGTTTCTTTGTATGGTCCTGGCTGTCCTGGAACTCACTCTGTAGACCAGGCTGCCTTGAACTCAGAAATCTGCCTGCCTCTGCCTCCCAGAGTGAAGACTTTACCTTTTTATGTTCACTTAATAATATGTCAATCCTTTTTATAATTAGTATAAATATATATATTGTGTTGAATATAAAAAAAGTACACAGACATAAGGATAAAGTATAGCTCTAGGATAGACCATATTCCTAGTAAGAAATAAGGCCCAGGGTTCAATCCCCAGCACTGCAACTGATCAATACAGTAATAAGAATACAGAGATGGGATCTTCCTGAGACTGCATAACCAGTAGGATAGTCTCACTTTATGCTAACGAAAAGAGCAACTCCAAAATACACATATGCCCACATGCTCGAGCAACCTTTAGGGACTGTTTCCAGGGTAACACAGGTCTGCCCACCTGGAACACAGTTATAACTTGTTGATTTCTAGTTCTAAAATAGTTCCTGAAGCTGCATCTTAGTCTGTAATCCTGGTCATCACTATCTATCCCTCTAAAGGCAGAAGAGTAGGTATTCAGACCAAATTTCACCTAAGCCGCTAAATTGTGAAAATCTCAGAATTATCACAATACTGTTCACTGTTTAGTCTTGACCATGAAACTGGACATGGCAATTCCTGGAAAACACAGGCAAGAGCTCTGTTTCTCCAAGACAATAATTAAATCAGTAAATATTAAGAAGTCAATTCACATATAACTGCTACCATGGGGAAAATAAATTCCCCGAAATCTCAATAAAAGTACATGGCTCTATCTACAGCATGGGTGCCCTAAATCTGTGTTTGTATTCTTAATAAATGAATGAATAAACAAACAAACAAACAAATTTATTAGAAGCTGGGCATAATGACTCACACCTGTAATCCCAGCATTTGAAGGAATGAGGCGGAAAGAAGACTGTGAATTCCTAGCCAGCTGGGGTTAGACATTAAGACCCTGTCTCAAAAAAGAAGAGGAGGAGGAGGAGATCCCCAACATGGTGGCTCACACCTATAATTACAACACTTGAAAGTCAGAAGCAAGAGGGTCACTGAAAGTTCAAAGCCAGCTTGGTCTACACAGCAAGTTTCAGGGACCTATATCAAAAAAAGGAAACCTTACTAACATTATTTCCACGTCCACATTGAAGCATTATAATTTTAAAATGCCTGATTTGTACTTCAGAAAAAAACTGATAATTATCACTTTGTTCCAAATTCCAGAGAAGAACCAACATTATTTCTTTCACTATTAGTTCCCCTGAATGCTAACCTAGAACAAGAAGTAAAAATGTCTCAGGATCTGTAAGAGATTGCTCCTTTTAAAAGGAGGCTGCAAGCCAGCAGGATGGCTCAGCATGAAGAAAGCTTGACACACAAGCTGCCTACATTTGGTCTCCAGAGCCCTCACAACGGTGTAAGGAGAAAGCTGACTCCACAAACTTGTCTCCTGACCTACATACACACATACACACACACAAAATACATATACATGCAATAATAAAAAATTTATTTTTCAATTGGAGGTTCCAAAATGGTATTTAAAGTCAAAAAGACAAAACAGTACTAAACAGAAAAACCAGTAAGAATAATATTGACTCAATAGGGATTGAAGGTGTAAGAAAGTGGAAGAGTACTTTCTTCAGATGCCCAACCCCAGGTAAAATCCCCAAACAAATTGAAGATGCAGTTTCACACGGGCAGTGGGGGAGGGGCTGAGAGGTCAGCAGTCACAGCAGCAAGCCTAGCTCACCATCTGAGGGACCTCATCAAGTTTTAAAAATCTGTGCCCTGTTTTCCTTTCCAATGGGAATAACAGCAGTAAGTATCTCAAAATTGTTAAAGATTATATGAGCTAAATTATGTAAAGCAGTTAAAATTTGACCACTTCCACCAAACAGAAAAAATCTAAAGTTTTAATAACACTGTTAAAGAAGCTACAGGGAAACAGGCCATTCCATACAGTAATTATTACAAGCCTTAGGAAGAACAATTTTTAAGTCCCACTTTTGTAAATTTACCCCAGTAATATTCTTCTATAGGTGAGAGAAGACTGACACACTGAGGTTTTTATTTTATAATAGGCTTCTTCATGCCCATAAAATGACATTATAAATCAAGGGCAGCAAACTCACAGGAACATTGTATAGCGATTTTTACACTATAGACTCAAGAACTGACATCGAGTGAAGATGTACAACAATGTTACCTTTTGTGTGAGAGGAGACAGCAGGAGGAGGAAACATTTATTGTTACTTGCTTTGGACTGAGAGAAACTTAAAACAGTGAGAAGGAACTGGCAGACCAGAAAGGAGGAAATTTTTCACTATAGACTATTTTGGCGTTTATATTCAATAATATATAAATATTAAAATGCGAAAAGTAAAGCAAAAATATCCAGCTGTAATTGCTAGCCCTGATTATTATTATTTGCAGGGTCTTGCTACCTCCTGATTCCTCCTCCTTAATCCATCAGCTCAGAAACCTCTTCTTCAGCCTCTAACTCCTATTTAAAGTATGTAATGTAAGTGGATTAAGGCATAGGTGTCACGGCACACCAGGTGTGCTGCACACATCAATGCGTTTGTCAAAGATGCATATGTGTCGAGTGTCTCCTTTTAGACGGATGTTCTCCTATTAACAAATAAGGCGCCCTTAACTAGATAAAACCCAGCACTTGATTCCTAATTCGCTCAGTGGTTTCCTCCTTCTTCTGGTGTGAGGGCTAGTCAATGTCTGACTGCTCGGGGCCCAATTCTCGGTCACTCCAGCACAGCACATACTCCACTGACAGCTCAACAGTCTCTTTTTATGCAAGCCCCTCCCCTTCCCTCCTCCCTCCACCCCAGTAGCTCCAGAGCTCCGTCCCTCACACCGACAGGCACACACACACAGGCACTGCTCAGATGCTTTTCCCACCCAAGGGTCATAACCTGCCTATTGGCCCAATTCAGATCCCAAATCACTCCCTCCCAGTCGATCTAAATCACTTCCAGGGCTCTTCCCCAGAACCAGGCAGGCAGCTGTACACCCTTTTGCAACAAGTACACAACTGACAGCTCCACACCAGATTCTCCCAAGAATCCGCTCCACCTCCCTGCACTCACGCCCCCACACACTGAATGAACCCTTTTCCCCATCACTCGCCCACCTTGACCTCCTCGAAAATCCTCAGCCTGGTTCCCCGCACAAGCTCTCCTCGCTTCCCCACCCCCTTCCCACCAGTGACAGCGCAGTCACCTCCAACCCCTTGTGTCTGCGCTCTCCCCCAAGCTTCCCTTGACAGATGCGGGTCGGCTCCCAGATCTCCCGCCCGGGCTCCCCCTCGACACCGCAAGACCACACGGCCCGGGTCACCTCGCCGGGGCTCCACTCACCCACTCTCCCGCATTACGTTGCTGTCCCCGCAGTCGCAGGCGCCCCCGGCCTGGCTGCGGAACATGTTGAAGTCGTGTCCAGTGTGGTCGCCCTGGTGGAAGCACTCCGCGCACAGCGACATGCAGGGGGAGATGCCGCACGTCCGGCAGCGGTAGGCCACGAAGTTAGCCGTCCAGACCAGGCCGCAGAGCGCCGCGGGGTCGTAGGCCCGCACGGCCGCGCAGAACTCATCGTAGCCGCCGCCGCCGGCCAGAAGGCACTTACACCACTCCAGGGCATCCTCCTCGGCCTCGGCTGGGCCGCCGCCGCCCGCCGCCTCCTCGCCGCCCGCAGCCCCGGCCAGCGGCCGCTCTGCGTTCAGCACCCGCTCCAGCAGCGCCTGCAGCTCCTCGGCGCCCGCACGGTTATCCGGCCGGCTGAGAGCAGCCTTCAGGTGCGCGGCGGTGGCCGCCTTGTCTAAGGCCGGCCCCTGCGCTGGCTCCTCCGGCTGGGGCGGCTGCGGGCCTCCGACGGCCGCCGCGGCCGCCGCCGCCGCCGCCATGATGAGAGCTCAGAATTTGGAGAGTCCAGGGCCCCCGGCTCCTCCCGGGAGGGTGGGGGAATTGACTGCTGTGATGGCTCGGCCCGCCCAACTCTCGCGATACCTGGCGCCCGCAGACCACTTCTGTGCAGTCCCCGCCCCTGCCCACGCCCTCCAACTAAGCCCCGCCCCTCATCGGGCTCCTCCCCGCCTCCCCCCCCCCCCCCCCCCCCCCCCCCCCGCCACCGCCACCCCCCACCCACCAAGCGGGGCTCTGCTCCTGTGGTCTCTCTCAAACTGTTGGCTCCCATCTTTCAAAACTAACAGCTACTTAGACAAGAACACCAGCGCAAAGACGATCTTTAATAAAAGTGGTTCTCCTACAGTCGGGATGTAATATATGAGAGAAAAATAAATAAAATAAAAAAATAGATAAAAGTGGGGTTCTTTTTCTTTATTTGCCTGGAACATAGGAATTACACACAATAGCTACCAGATGTATTTTAGGCATCTGTATCTTCAGATGTTGATTGCTGTTATCAGAGACTTAATTATTCCTGCTGCTATTGAAGCTGATTCCTAAATACTTCCCCGAGTCAGTTTTTAGCCTGATACTACTGCCAGGTGACTCTCCTAAAATAAAGTCTTTTTTAAAGTAAGGTATCTTCTTTTTGGTCTTGATTTGCTTTGTTTGGTTGGTTTGGTCTTTATTTTTTGAGACAAGGTTTCTCTGTGGAACTCACTCTCTAGACTAGGCTGGCCTGGAACTCACAGAGATCTGCCCGTCTCTGCCCCCCTGAGTGCCCAACATTGCCCATGTGAAAAGTAAGATTAGGGCCTGGAGAGATGGCTCAGTGGTCAGGAGCATCGACTGCTCTTCCAAAGGTCCTGAGTTCAAATCCCAGCAACCATATGGTGGTTCACAACCATCCTCAGTGGGACCAGGCACCTTCTTCTGGTGTGTCTGAAGACAGCTACAGTGTACTTATAATAAATATAAATATATAGAATAATAATTATTTAGAATAATATATATAATAAATATAAATATTTTGTGGTTGGTTTTTTTTGTTTGTTTTTGTTTTGTTTTGTTTTGTTTTGTTTTGTTTTGAGACGGTTTCTCTGTGTAGCCCTGGCTGTCCTGGAACTCACTTTGTAGACCAGGCTGGCCTCAAGCATTCTGTGTAGGCTAAGATGACCTTAAATTCCCACCTCCATCTCCCAGTGTTGGAATTACTGCACCATGCCTGGTTTATAGGGTCAGGGCTTGAACCCAGAGCATCGTGCATTATATAAACTATATAAACTGAGCTACATCCCCAGCGTTGCTGAAGAGATGAGTCAATGGTTAAGAACTGCCTGGGCCTGGGGAGTGCGGGTGGGTGGGGGAGCACTCTCCTACCTGCAAAGGGGAGCAGGGAAGGCAGAGGGGGGATAGGGGATTGGTGGAGGGGATTGGATAGGGGAAATGGTATATCATGGGGTGGGGGGTTCGTGGAAGGGGTAACGGGAATTGCGATATAATTTGAGATGTATACGAATGGAATGATTAAAAAAAATAAAAGCACCAGCTGCTCTTCCAGGTGACCTAGGTTTGATCTTTAGCACCCAGATAGCAACTATCTTTAACTCTAATTTTAAGGATCCCGACGCCCTCTTCTGGCCATTGCATGCAAGTGGTGAAGTGGTGCACAGTAATACATCAATGCAGGCAAAACACCCATACATAAAAACTAGTTAAAAAATTATAAGGTTCTCATTCATTCAATAACTGTCTTGAGCAGTAAATTCTCATTCCTGCAGCCTTACTAATTGATGGCTTTCCTGGGGCTTCAGGGTTGGAATGGGTTGCCTGTTCTGAAATACTGTGTAACTCAGACTCCCTTCCTTCTCACTGCTTGTAACATTCAAATACCTGGCTGATTCTTTTTTTTTTTTTTTTTTTTTTTTTTTTGGTTTTTTCGAGACAGGGTTTCTCTGTGTAGCCCTGGCTGTCCTGGAACTCACTCTGTAGACCAGGCTGGCCTCGAACTCAGAAATCCATCTGCCTCTGCCTCCCAGAGTGCTGGGATTACAGGCGTGTACCACCACCGCCCAGCTGTCTGATTCTTGCTCAACTGGGAATTATTACGGTGGACAACACTCCTTGAGTTTCCAGTATGCACCAGCTCTTTAAGGTTTCTTTTAGCCTGTTCTGTCAGCCTGTTAAGTAAGTGCTAGCAGAGAAACCGACCTTAAGAGATTCACTTGCCCCAAAGCACAGCAGGCAGCACATCTGTGTTCTTCCCAGGACTAGGCCCCAAGACCTCCCAGCGAGCAACTGAGAGCAAGCTGGCAGACATTTGGTGAGCTACTTTGCTGTATAAGGCAAGGCAGAAATCTTTGGGACCTTGATAGAGGCAGATAAACCTTTCCTGGGAAAATTTTTAAGGGATGAGGGGACTGGGTCATACAATGATGTTAAATAATATTATTAACAATAACAACAACATTCTGAGAACTATATTTGTACCTTCAAAATGAGACGAGTTTGCAGACGAATTAATGTAGGCCAAACCCTAAATGCATAGTCATGCTTTTTCCCAAAAATATTCTAAAACATGAGCTGAGAAACTTACTAAAAATGCTCTTGTTTCAATATTAAGTAAAAGAGAGAACTGCAGAAAGCTCAGCTGCAAAGTCAGTCTTAAAGGACTCAGCAGATTCCACCCCCACCCTGACCCCACCCTCACCCACCCCACCCCACCCCCACCCTGACCCCCACCTCACACACTCCCCACCCCCCCACCCGCCACCCCACCCCCCCCACCCCCCCCACTCCCCCCCCACCCCCGGTAGCAACTGATGTAACCAACACTTGAGAAAAGGCAGGAAGGTCAGAAGTTCAAGGCTATCCTCAGCTATGTAGGGAATTCAAGGACATTCTAACCCTGCCCCAAAATCAAACTAAAAGATAAAGCCAGAGCCAGGTGGTGGCACATACCCTTTAATCCCAGCACTTGGATACAGAGTTCTAGGCCAGACAGCCATGTCTACAGAAACCCTGTCATGAAAAACTAAATAAAAAAAAAAAAATTTTTTTTTAAAGATGAAGCCAGTTGCAACAGTCCCCAACATTTCAGACATTGATATTTATTGATAGAAAACTATACTGGAGCTGGGTGTATAGCTGCCTGCAATCTCAGCACTTGGTTTTTGTTTATCGTTGGTTTTTTTTTTTGAAATTTGAGGTTTTTTGTGTGTTGTTTTGTTGTTTGTCTGTTTTGAGACAAGGTTGTAGCTGGCCTGAAACTCATAGAGATGTGCCTGCCTCTGCTTCTGCCTCTGCCTCTGCCTCTGCCTCTGCCTCTGCCTCTGCCTCTGCCTCTGCCTCTCTGCCTCTGCCTCTGCCTCTGCCTCTGCCTCTGCCTCTCTGCCTCTGCCTCTGCCTCTCTGCCTCTGCCTCTCTGCCTCTGCCTCTGCCTCTGCCTCTGCCTCTCTGCCTCTGCCTCTCTGCCTCTTCAGGTGTTGGGACTTGGGATCAGAAGCATGTGCCACCATACCAGGCTCCATCCCAGCACTTGGGAGTAGAGGCAGAAAGGTCAGGACTTCGAAATCATCAAGCCCAATCTGGGCTACACAATAAACTGACTCACAAAAAAAAAAAAAAAAAAAAAAAAAAAAAAAAAAAAAAATTATGTCAGAAAATGAAAGGACAGGCGAAGAGCTGTTTTAAAGGCTATGAAATGAGTATTACTTTGGCAGGTAAAATAACAATGACGTCTGCATGTTAAGTCTTTTTTTGTTTTGTTTTGTTTTGGGGTTTTTTTTTTTTTTGTTTTTTTTTTTTGGTTTTTTGGATTTTGGTTTTTCGAGACAGGGTTTCTCTGTGTAGCCCTGGCTGTCCTGGAACTCACTCTGTAGACCAGGCTGGCCTTGAAATCAGAAATCTGCCTGCCTCTGCCTCCCAGAGTGCTGGGATTACAGGCGTGCGCCACCACCGCCCAGCGCTTGTTAAGTCTTAATGTGATCATGTATCAGAATAACTTGCCCTGAGGTAGGTGCAATGTTTGCCACTTGATTTGGTGACTGCTACGCACGCTGGAGGGAGATGACCCGTATTTGGAGGACAAACAGAAATATTGTTGTGATGTCCGCCATGATTCTGTCCTTGCCCTTTGCTGAGAGAGGGACACTGGCTGCTAGGACAGTCACTTCTTCCCAGGGGTTCTAAGTGGACCTGGCAAACAAGAGCCCTTCTGCTGTGCTGTGAAGTTGTAGAGAGTCCAGCACAGAGCTGGGGTTAAGAGAGCCCAATTGGAGACAGAGGGGCTGAGGTACCAAGGGCACAGACACAGGTGCCTACAGACAGCTCTCCTTCCTCCACTGTGTGGATGGTTGAGTGTAATTCTCTTTTTAGGCTTAAAATCGGTTTTCCCTCCTCTTGCTATAGACAGAGCTCCAGTGAATGCAAATATTCCAGTAAGGGCCTTTATATTAATTTTGGAAAGAATTGTGTTTATCTCTCAGTTATAACTTTTGTCTTTTTCTGTGTGGTTTCATTTGTACTTGAGAGGCAGCATGTCACACCACCAGAGTGAACTTTCGCTTACCACGCTTGAAGCAAGGAGTAAGAATACTTTGCATTGGGGGGCATAGCTCATATTTGTCATCCAGAATTTGGGACACTGAAGCAGGAGAATGGCGGCGGCACACACCTTTAATCCCAGCACTTGGGAGGCAGAGGCAGGCGGATTTCTGAGTTCAAGACCAGCCTGGTCTACAGAGTGAGTTCCAGGACAGCCAGGACTATACAGAGAAACCCTGTCTCGAAAAACCAAAAAACAAAACAAAACAAACAAAAACAAAATTCTAGGCCAGCTTAGGCCACATATACCCTATCTCAGAAAGAGAATGAGAAACAGACAGAGACAGGGATCCCACACACCACCACCACCACCACCACCACCACCACCACTCCTGCAAGCCAAGTATAGTAATGCACAACTGAAATCCCAGCACTTGGGAGTTTGATACAAGAGGATCCCACGAATTCAAGGCCATCTTAGACTACAGAACAAGGTTGTTTCTCAAAAAACCTAAAGGAAGGTGGGGGAGGCTTGAGAAATATCTCAGAGGTTAAGACCACCTGTTGCAGAAAAAACAAAAAAACAAAACAAAACAAACAAACAAAAAAAAAAACCACCTCTTGCTCTTCCAGGGGACTCAGGTTCAGTTCCCAACACTAACACAGGTAGTTTACAAACAGCTGGAACTTGAGTTCCAAGTGGTCTGATGCCCTCTTCTGGCCTGTATGTGTACTGCATGCGTGCGCATACACACACACACACACACACACACACACACACACACACAAAGCAGTTTAACAGTAACACTAACAGGAAGCCATTGAAGAGAACTCTTAAAAATTGTACCAAAAAAAAAAAAATGTGATAAGGGTGCTAAACTGTAACTCTCCACAACTGATGGCTTCTCTTGGGGGTGGGGAAGGATGGCTCAGTTTTCTTTAAGAGGCCACTGGAAGTTTGACCATGCTCCAGTGAATATATGGGCAACACAAACCGGATCCCTTCCTCTTCTCTTCATCTCCTCTTCCTCCCCCTCTGTCCCCTGCTTCCCGCCTCCTTTTCTTCCTCCCCTTCCCCCTCCTCCCCCTCCTCCTCGTCTCCCTCCTCCTCGTCTCCCTCCTCCCCCCTCCCCTGACTTCTGCTCCTTATTTTATTTGAGGAAAAGATCACAAGGGTGGAGAGGCAGACCTGGGAGGACTGTGAAGTGATTGTGATCAGGGTACATGATATGAAATTACCAAAGAATCAATACAAATATTCTTTTGGGGAAAAAAAAAAAGACTTTGAGTCATTTCAAATTTGAAGAAACTATGAATAATATAGTTACAAATATTCACCTATATGTCTTGGTGTAAAAGTAAGTTTTAATTTCTCTTAGGCACAGGACTGTATGATAAACTGATGGGGACTGGAGAGATGGCTCAGAGGTTAAGAGCACTGACTACTCTTCCAGAGGTCCTGAGTTCAAGTCCCAGCAACCACATGGTGGCTCACAACCATCTGTAATGGGATCCAATGCCCTCTTCTGGTGTGTCTGAAGACATCATCGACATACTCATATACATAAAATAAATAAAATAAAATAAAATAAAATAAACTCTATTTAAAAAGAAAGCTGGTAAACACTCAGACCCCTGTACATGTACTGCCGTGTCCCTGCAGCTGAAAAGGAGAAAGGTATGACATTTAAGCCTTCTTGTTATTGCTGTCCTCATGTTGAGGAGACATTGATGATGAATGTTAGGACTTTGTAGAAATGTGTGTGTGTGTGTGTGTGTGTGTGTGTGTGTGTACTCCTGAAAAACACCAGAAGGCATCAGTGCTGACAAGCAGGGCAAAGGTCCTCTGTCTTCTTCACAGTGAAAACACTATTTCTACACAGCAGTTGGAAGAGCTCCTAGATTTTCTTTGTCTAGTTTATGGTTTTGGTGTTTGTTTGTTTGTTTGTGACTCTCACCATGCTGCTCTTGGATGGCCTGGAACTTGCTATACAGACCATGTTGCTCTTAGAGTCGCAGAGACTGACCTGCCTTTTAATCCCAAATGCTAGGATTAAGGGTGTGATCCATTAGGAGAAATATTGAGAAAACTTTAAATTATGTATCACTTTTAACCAGTGATTGTGAAATGCTTTCCTAGTGATATCCAAGGCCAGGGCATGTTTAATTATGGTCAGTTCATTTCTAACACTAGGTAACACTAGGTAACATTTCTAACACTAGGTAACGGGTTGGAGGAGGTCTGGCCATCTTGCACACTGCTCTTTCACACTGCTGTAAACTCTTGGCTGTCAGCCCTTCAGCAAGTGTTTCTAATTTATGTTACCACATATCCAGAATTCTGAAAGGATTGTCCATGATTATCTCTTCCTTTCAAGATTCATATTTTTGTACACAAATTGTATAAACCTGACCAAGCCAGCTCAGTCAGTCAACAGGTTCTCCAGGGCAGGAGGGAGGATTAAAAAGAAAAATCAATTAGACAACTTTGTAGCATGACCCCAGCCAGTTCTGAGGCTGTGGCAGGTTTATTTTCTCCCAGTCGGCTTTTATACCACTTTAATTACATTCAAGTAATAAAGTCACTTCTAGGTTAAGGAACAAGCAAGACAATAAACAGAAATAGTCAAGAAACAAGCCAGGCAGTAACAAAGTCCTTCCAGCATTGTTTCTAAGGGCTTATCAGGATGACCAAGATATCTGAACCTACATGTCCTTGCCCAAAGTCATACTCTTGCCCGAAGCTTACTTTGTTCTTTGAAGCTTACTTTGTTACTTTGTTTTTTGTTCTAGACTAAAATCAGATTCCTGCCTGAATTTACTTCCATGTCCTGGCCCAACGTCAAATTCCTACCAAGCAACCAAGCAGCCCCAAAAAGCTCTCCACATAAACCTAAGAAGATGGTTTCCAGAAACCAGAGGAGGAAGGAGGGACACTGGTGTGCATGCGTGTGTGTGTGTGTGTGTGTGTGTGTGTGTGTGTGTGTGTGTGTGTGTGAGAGAGAGAGAGAGAGAGAGAGAGAGAGAGAGAGAGAGAAAGAGAGAGAGAGAGAGAGAGAGAGAGACGAGAGAATTCCATGGCCACCATCATGTAGAATAAGGTGCTCCTGACAGGGAGCTTGTAGACTTCTAGAAGCATGCTATCCATTGTAATTGTCTAAAAAGGTAAAAAGGATGCTATAACCACCATTGTGATTTCAAGTCAGAAGACTTGGTTTGGTTTTTTGGTTTTTTGGTTGTTTGTTTGATTGGTTGGTTTGGTTTTTTTGGATTTGGGTTTTTGGGGTTTTTTGTTTTTTGTTTTGTTTGTTTGTTTGTTTTTGTTTTTGTTTTTGTTTTGAGACAGAGTTTCTCTGTGTAGCTCTGGCTGTCCTGGAACTCACTCTGTAGACCAGGCTGGCCTCAAACTCAGAAATCTGCCTGCCTCTGCCTCCCAGAGTGTTGGGATTACAGGCATGCACCACCACCACCAGGCTTTATTGTTTTGGTTTTTTTTAAACTTAAGCATATATTGATTTTGAGTCTCATTATGTGGCACAGGTTGGCTTTGCCTGGGACTCAAATCCTCAGCTCCAGCTCTGACCAAAAAAACCAATGGCTGTCAGGGGATGATCACAAGGGTAAGCTTCCTACATGAGGGTGCCTGAGGGACTGCTCCTGACCTCCTAGCACTATCTCACTAGCTGGGTAATCAAATATATTTTAATATAGAACTCAAGTTTCTTTAAAACTAAGAAGCATAATTATTTTTCCAGAACCTAATACACTAGCCTTGTGAGTTCCAAATATTCACTATATAAATATTTAGCAACAAATTCTTAAAGTAAGGTCATCAGACTTCAGTGGAATCCCAAGGTACTTTCAAGAAGTCTACAAAAATCAAAATTATCTTCATAATAATATTTAAACGCGCATTTTTTTTTTTTTAGAAAACTTCTTGGCATTTATTTCTTTAAGTTTTAGATATGCTGAAGAGATGCTCTTCGGTTGCTCTTGACTTTTTCAAATGTTTGGCTTTTTGGTTTCTCCAAATACATGGTGAACTGTTGAGAGGAAGGGATTATATATCTAACGCAGATGCTGCAATTGAAGAAATGGCCTAGTAGTTAAGAGCACTGGCTGCTCTTCCAAAGGACCCAGGTTCAATTCTCAGCACCCACATAGTAGCTCACAACTCCTGTTCCAGGAAACCTAATGTTTTCTTCTGAACTTTGCAGGCACCAGGCATGCAAATGGTACAGAGACATACATAAAGGCAAAAACACCTACACACGTAAAAATAAAATAAACATTTTTTTTAAAAAATGGATGCTAGCTACCATTGAAACTATTTACTCCACAGAAGTAATCATACATTTTACTAATCCATCAGCTTCAGCGTGGGTGTAATGGCTAACATTTGCAAGCTCAGCATATGGGAAACAGAGGCAGGGGGATTGTCATAAATCTGAGACCAGCTTGGTCTACATAGATAGTTCTAGGCCAGTCACAGCTACTTAGCAAGATGCCCTTCTTAACAACAGAAACAAATAAGAGTGCTTGCCCTTGAGGTTTAATTGCTTTTTTTTTTTAAATGTTTATTAATTTGGATTTATATGAGCACACTGTAGCTGTCTTCAGACATACCAGAAGAGGGCATCAGATCCCATTACAGATGGTTGTGAGCCACCATGTGGTTGCTGGGAATTGAACTCAGGACCTCTGGAAGAGCAGTCAGTGCCCTTAACCACTGAGCCATCTCTCCAGCCCTTAATTGCTTTTATTAATGCTCTGTATAGATCAAATGATCTTGCTGTTCCATATATATATATATATATATATATATATATATATATATACACATATACATATACATATATATAAGTTTTGACAATAGATAACTTTCTGGATTGGAATAGCTTGGCATGGAAAGGCATCCGCTGGCAAGCCTAAGGTCCAGAGTTCAATCCCCAGACCCAACTAGGTGGCAAAGGAGCACTGACTCCTGTAGGATGCCTTCTGGCCTCTGCACCGTGCACATGTATGTGGAGGCCAGCACTCACGGATGTACACACACACTACATAAATATATTTTGAAATGAAAAGAAAAACAAGATTTCCATAATTAGCTCCTGACCACTATAATGTACATTTTATTCATTCAGCTGTCAATAATCCACCAGGAATTTGTCTCCCTTTGTTTTACTAGTCACCCACCATTCTAGCTTCATTCTCAGCATTGTTATCTATTGAGATTAGTTTTTGGCCCAGGTCACTTTTAACCCACTTTTACATTTTGTTTTTTTTTTAAAGATTTATTTACTTATTATATGTAAGTACACACTGTAGTTGTCTTCAGAACCACCAGAAGAGGATGTCAGATCTCATTACAGAAGGTTGTGAACCACCATGTGGTTGCTGGGATTTGAACTCAGGACCTTCAGAAGAGCAGTCAATGCTCTTAACCACTGGGCCATCTCTCTAGCCCTCCAACTTTTACATTTTAATAAAGGATGTGTGCAGCATCATGTCTGTGGTGCTGAGGATTAAACCCAGAATCCTGTGAATGCTAAACAGGTGCTGTACTTGTGAGCTGCACCTCAGCCCCTACATATAACTTTTATGATTACATATGAATCTACATTTATCTCGAAGAGATTTCATTTGATTTTTAAAATAGGAAAAAGTTATCTTGGTAGTGGTGGCACACATCTTTAGTCTCAGCACATGGGAGGCAGAGGCAGGCAGATCTCTGAATTTGAGGTCATCTGGTCCACAGAGTGAGCTTCAGGACAGCCAGGGCTACACAGAGAAACCATGTTTCAAAAAACAAAAACAAACCAAGAATGAATAAGAAAGAGGGCCGGGCAGTGGTGGTCCACACCTTTAATCCCAGCACTCTGGAGGCAGAGGCAGATGAATTTCTGAGTTCGAGGCCAGCCTGGTTTACAGAGTGAGTTCCAGGACAGCCAGGGCTACACAGAGAAACCCTGTCTCGAGAGAAGAAAAAAAAAAAAAAAAAAAAAAGGAGGAGGAGGAGGAAGAACAAAAGAAAAAAAGAGGTTGACTTCAATCTCTAGTGGACTAATGTTTTTTTTTTTAATATCTAGCTAGTTTCAACCATCCTTTCCTACCAACAGATAACACATCACCAACTAATATTAGCAAGACATTTGGTACAAGAAAAAGAGCTTAATGTACTAGCTCAATGTGCTAAAGATTTTAAATATAGTAACTCACTTCATTCTTGTAACTGTGAAATGTACTTTTCATAGAAAATAATCTTAGATACATTCTCAACTTCATCAGCCTTTTACTCCTTTTTTTTTTTTTTTAAACAAATGAAAAGAGAAATCATCCTACCTGTTAAGGACAATCTTGCATTTCAGTACTGGTTCCTGACTCCTCAAGATTGAGATGGGCCGTGAATGGTGGCACATACCTTTAATTCCAGTGCTCTGAAGCAGAGGCAGGCAGTTCTCTGTGAGTTTGGGGCTGTCCTAGCTATGGCCTTGTAACAAAACCTTGTCTCGATATAAACAAACAAATAAATAAATAAGATTGTAAATACATCCAATATTTTCTCTGTTTTTAGGAATTTTTAAAATATGTGTAGGTGGTTTGTCTGCATGTACGCCTGTGCACATGCATGCAGTGCCTTCAGAGGCCAGAGGCCATCAGATCCCCTACAACTGCAGTGAGAGATGGCTGTGAGCTATCTGAAGACTGGTCCTCTAGAAGAGCCTCTTAATGGCCGAGCCCTTTTCTTTGTTTTTAAAATAACACATTTTCTCTTATTTTAAAATTTCATTTATTGCTTTCTGTGTGGGGAAGATTAGAAGATAAATTTCAGTAGTCAGTTTCCCCTTTGACTGTGGGTTTCAGGGTAACTAAGCTTACCACCTGGGCCATCTTGCCTGCTTTGGTTTTGTTGTTTTGTTTTGTTTTTTTGTTTTTGTTTTTTGTTTTGTTGTTTTGTTTTGTTTTGTTTTGTTTTGTTTTTGAGACAGGGTCTATGTAAGTCTTGACTGGCCTAGAACTCTCTACATGGGCTAGATTGGCTTTGAACTCACAGAGATTCACCTGTCATTGCCCCTTCAACCTGTCTTCAACATGTCTTATAAGCGTTGTCACCATCACCTCCACTCTCGTTAAACACTTTCTCTTCTCTATATTTTATTATTAGACATGCTCTCGTCTTCTTATATCTTGATGATGGTGATAGTGGTATTGGTGGCGGTGATAGTGGTGGTGGTGGTATTAGGAATGCAGTTCAGTAGTAGCTTGCCAGGCATGCACAAAGAATGGGCTCAAATAGAATACAACTATTAATGACAATAATACAGCCATCCAAGCTTACTAGGCATTAATCTCCTTAACTCTTCATAATTGTAATTATTTTTAAAATTTGCTGCTACGTGCCTACTTCCATTTTTTCCCACAATCCACAACTTCTGCTTCCAGAATAACAAGTTACACACCATTTCCTACATTTGACACCACAACCATATTCTTTGTTCATTGGGTAGCCCTGGCTGGTCTGGAACTCACTTTGTAAACCAGGCTGCCCTCAAACTCACAGAGATCCTCCTGAGTGAGGAACTAACTGAACACTACCCATTCTTTCTTTTCAAATCTCTTTTGACATTTCTTCTGGCTTCACTGGCATCCATAAGTGCAGGGGTGGAGGGGAAGGGTTGGCGGCTGGAGAGATGGCTCAGAGGTTAAGAGCACTGACTGCTCTTCCGAAGTCCTGAGTTCAAAAAAACCATCTGTAATGAGATCTGACACCTTCTTCTGGTGTGTCTGAAGACAGCTACAGTGTACTTAAAATGAAATGAGATAAAATTAAATTATTAAACTTGTTTAATTTTTTGGGGGGGGGAGTTGGATTTGGTTTTTTTGAGACAGGGTTTGGTTTCTCTGTGTAGCCTTGGCTGTCCTGGAACTCACTCTGTAAACCAGGCTGGCCTCGAACTCAGAAATCCACCTGCCTCTGCCTCCCAAGAGCTGGGATTACAGGCGTGCGCCACCACTGCCTGACTTGTTTTGCCTGGCTTGTTTAATAATTATTAAAATTAAGAAATTCGGAAAAAGGGACACGAAGTTAAAGCCGAGCATTCGAAGGGGGTGTAGACCGCTACTTTCTGAGGTGTCACCTCTTCCCCGAAGGTCTATAGATAACTCAAGACAAAGCTGGCGTTCCAAGACTTGGTCGGGGTTGGCTTGTGATGGCCAACGAAGACCGCTTCTTCCTCCGATGGCGCCTATGCGGACCAAAGAACCACTCGCGTCCTCGTCGGAACCAGGGAGCGCGGCAGAGGTTGCAGTTCGGCGCCCAGCAGAGGGCGCGCATGCGGGTCGGCACTTCCGGCGCAGCGGGGAGGGGCCGCGAGCGAGGAACTGCTCGCTGCTCCGGAGTGCTTTCCAGGAGCTCCCGGGTTCCACGGGCGGCGATTCCCGCGTGGCCGGTGGGATTCTCTCGCTGAGTCCTTAATAGTCTGTCCCCGACCCTCCACCCCACCTCCGCCTGCACCGCTGGGGAGTTTCGGGTTAAGTAGTTTTCCCTGCAGGTCCTGTGCTGTTAAGCCCCAGGAGCCCAAACTTTGTTTTGTTTTGTTTTGTTTGGATTTGTTTTTTGCTTTTGTTTGTTTGTTTGTTTTTCGAGACAGGGTCTCTCTGTGTAGCCCTGGCTGTCCTGGAACTCACTCTGTAGACCAGGCTGGCCTCGAACTCAGAAATCCGCCTGCCTCTGCCTCCGAGTGCTGGGATTACAGACGTGCGCCACCACCGCCCGGCGAGCCCAAACTTTAAAATAAAGAGAAAACGATGAAGAAGTTGAAGCTTAAGGAACTAGAGAGTCGCCTGCAAGAAGTGGATGGATTCGAAACGCCCAAGTTACTTCTAGAACAGTATCCCACCAGGCCGCACATTGCAGGTAGGGCGGCTGGTTCTTCCTGCCCTCTTTGGGCTTGTTTCTGTCAGTTCGCGATGAAAATAAGTAGTGATTTAGATATAAGGAAGTTCTAGAGAAATTGTACTGAAACCTAATTTTTAAAAGATTAAAATTAGGGGATGGAGAGATAGCTCAGTGGTTAAGAGCACTGACTGACCGCACAACCATCCGTAATGAGATCTGACACCCTTTTCTGGCTGTCCTGAAGACAGCTACAGTGTACTTACATATAACAATAAATAAATCTTTAAAAAAAAAAACCGATTAAAATTAGAGGCCAGGTATGCTGGAACATACCGTTAATCCCTGCACTTGGGGGGCAGAAACAGGTAAATCATTGTGAATTCAAGACCAGCCTGAACCATATAGCCAGGGTTATATAATCAGACACTGTCTCAAAACAAACAAATACATAATCAGTTCTTTCAGACCTAGTTTGTAATGTGCACATGATATGAGTTTCAAAGTAACCTGCAACAGTAATTAACCCCAGGGTTGGTTTAAAAACTAGATTATTTTATGTGTGTGTGTGTTTCCTGCATGTATATGTGTACCACATACGTGCTTTGTGCCTGTGGAGTTCAGAAGAGGGCATTGTTTCCTCTGGGTTACAGGGTTTCTTTTGTTTGTTTGTGTTTGGGTTTTTTTTTTTTTTTTTTTTTTTGGATTTGGTTTTTTTCGAGACAGGGTTTCTCTGTATAGCTCTGGGTGGCCTGGAACTTACTCTGTAGACCAGGCTGGCCTAGAATTCAGAAATTCACCTGCCTCTGCCTCCCAAGTGCTGGGATTACAGGCGTGGGCCACCACTGCCTGGCTGGGTTATAGGTTTTTATGAACTGACATGTGGGTGCTAGGAATCAAATCCAGGTCCTCTGCAAGAGTAGAAAGTGCTCCTAATCTAATGAGCTAACTCTCCAGCCCTATAGGACTTTTGTTTGTTTGTTTTGTCTTGTTTTGTTTTGGATTTGGATTTTTTCAAGACAGGGTTTCTCTGTATAGCTCTGGCTGTCCTGGAACTCACTCTGTAGACCAGGCTGGCCTCGAACTCAGAAATCCACCTGTCTCTGCTTCCCAGAGTGCTAGGATTACAGGCGTGTGCCACCCCCCCACCCCCACCCCCCCCACCCCCCCAGCGATGTTTGTTTGTTTGTTATTAATAAATGTTCTGGATCGTCAGACATTAGTCATGGCTAGCAGTCTTTCTTGTTCAGGTATGCACAAAGACCTCTTCCTGGTGTTATTCCATGTTTAAGAAAATGTGTATGTGAGAGTCTTGTTTTTGAGAACTCTGTGATCTCAGCTACTTCTGCTCTAATCATTTGTTCTGTTATCAGGTCTCTGTTGTAGATTATGAATATGTGTGTATTGATAGTAGGTCAAAGTTTGGGTAGGGAGATGGCTCAGCAGTTAGGAGCAGCAGCTGTTACTGCAGAGGACCTGGGGTCAATTCCTAGCACCCACAGCGTTCTGTAACTCCAATTCCTGAAGGTATCTAATACCCTCTTCTGGCCTCCGTAGGCACCAGAGACATGGTATACATTCATGCAGGCAAAACATAAAAATGATAATACACATAAAATATCTCTAAGTCTGTATCATGGATGTAGAAGTTTGTGATACCTGTATGATAATGACACATATTGCAAATAAATTGTGTCCTTCTGTTATGTTGTTTCTCCGCACAGTTGTTTAATAAACAACTTTTTTTTTTCCGAGACAGGGTTTCTCTGTATAGCCTTGGCTGTCATGGAACTCATTCTGCAGACCAGGCTGAACAACTTGTTACTTATTGCACAAGTCTCAGTCCTCAATCAGAGGTCAGAGGAAAATTGTGGGATTGGTTATTTTCCTTCCATCATATGGGTCTTGGAGATTGAACTTGGGTTGTTAGATTTGGCATCGAGCACTTTTCCTCCTGGAGAGCCATGCTGCTAGCCCCAGATCAGTAAACTTTCAGAAGTTTTGGAGATATAATATAGACTTATATTCTGGCTTAGAATGACAAACTTATGTAATAGTTCAAAAAATTTAATCTCTCATAAAAATATATCAGCATCAAAGGAAACACTGCATCTTTGTATCTTTGAAGAGCACATGTTTTGAACAGTTTTGTCAGTCTTGAAATTATCAACAGAAATTGGGCATAGCCCCATATTATTTGGGAACCACTGGTGTATATTATCTTCCTTTGTTGTGCCTCTTCCTAAACACCAATTATTACATTGTATCTTTAAAAAATAAACTGGAAGCCAGGCAGTGGTGGCACATGCCTTTAATCCCAGCACTTGGGAGGCAGAGGCAGGTGGATTTCTGAGTTCAAGGCCAGCCTGGTCTACAGAGTGAGTTCCAGGACAGCCAGGGCTACACAGAGAAACCCTGTCTTCAAAAACAAAAACAAACCAAAAACAAAAAATCCCTGGAAAACAAATAATCTGGAGCTACTGCATATTGCTTTAGAGATCTCTGCATTAGATACTAATAGAGAGCTTCCTAACGTATGCCCTAATGTTGTTCTATTTGGTTTTAGCATGCATGCTTTATACAATCCATAATACATATGATGACATTGAAAATAAAGCAGTTGCAGATCTAGGATGTGGTTGTGGAGTGCTTAGCATCGGAGCTGCAATGTTAGGAGCAGGGTAAGTGATCATTTTTTACAATCTGGAATGGTGTGGCTTCAGTCAGTGTATATTTAGGATCAACTGCACTCTATTCATGGGACTTTGCAGTAGGGTGAGGGGGAAACCATAATTTGATACTGAGTACATTTTGAATAGGCCAAAGACCAAAAACTTTACATATAAAAAAGAAATCAAATCTTTGGTAATAACAATTATCTCCTTATATCTGCCAGGCTAAAAAGTCATGCAATTGAAAACATCATTCAATCTTACTTTGTTAATTGGGTTGAAAAATGCATGGTAAAATAACTACTATTGTTTTTTATTAGGAGCCTGCTAAGTTGTCCTTTCTATTTTATATTTATAGGTTGTGTGTTGGATTTGACATAGATGAAGATGCACTGGAAATATTTAATAAGAATGTGGAAGAGTTTGAGTTAACAAATGTTGATATGGTACAGTGTGACGTGTGCTCATTATCTAACAGAATGTCCAAGTCATTTGATACAGTAATTATGAATCCTCCCTTTGGGACCAAAAATAATAAAGGTTAGTAATAAAAGTGCAGTAGATTAGTATATTTATAGAGCAGTGATCTGGGTTGTCATTTTTATTGCTACTGTTCATTAAATCAATCTCCTTTATAATTCTCATGTGATATTTGATTGGGATATTTAACTTGATTTGTATTTTACAGATTTGTGTTAATATATACTATCATTTCTGATTAATGATTGTAATGATTTGATTAGTCTCTATGCTTAAGGAACTTTTAAAGCATTTTATTCTTTTAGAACCTTGGTTTTTCCTTTTGTGTTTTCATTGGGGGATCCCCAGGGGCTGAGAGGGGATCTCATACATGCTGAGCACATGCTTCTACCACGAAGATGCACTCAGCCTCTGAAACTTGTTACTCATGCCTTAGGGTTTCAAAATATGCCCATAGGGATTTACTGGGATTATTTTTGTATGTGCAATGGGCAAGGTGGGAAGAAAAGGAAAACAACAGTTTACAGCCTACCCCACACCACAAAGATGATTTATACTACTTTGCATTCTCTAGTTGCTAAGTCACTTAGAATATTAAAATTAGCCCCCCCCCTTTTTAAAATCAAACAATATAATTTGGGTTCATCAGATTTTTAGAAGACTTGCTGGTTGGAGACAGATCTCACTATGTAGCTCTGGCTTCCCGCAAACTATGCTAACCTGGCCAGCTTCAGACTCAGAGACCCTCCTGCTTCCCTCTGAGTGCTGGAATTAAAGATATGTGCTACCACACCCCGCTGAAGAGTTAGTTTAGTTTTGTGTTTAGGTGTTTTTCCTACATGTCTTTGCACCACAATTATGCAGTGCCCAGAGGCAAGGACATTAGATTCCCTGGAACTGGAATTAGTTGGAACCACAGTGTCCCTGCTGGGAATCAAATTTAGGTCCTCTAGAAGAGCAGCCAGTGCATCTAAGCCTTGAGTTATCCTCACAGCTTATGGGGTTGTTTAAACCTGTTATAAGTGTTTATCCATGAGAGTTTAGCCTACGTTTATAACTTTGTGTGTGTCTGAGGAAGTCAGGTGTCAGAAATGTCTGGAAGTTGGGATCTGGAATTACTGGACGGTTGAGAGCTACCATATAAGTGCTGGAACTCAACTCAAGACTCCTGGAAAAGCAGAAAGTGTCCAAACTCCAGCCATTGTTTTATCAGAATATTTGATTTTGTATCTTTATTTTTGTTCTCTTTTTTTTTTGGACAGGGTTTCTTTGGATAGCCCTGGCTGTCTTACTTCATAGACTAGGGTAACCTCAAACTCAAGATCATCCTGACTTTGCCTCCTGTGTGCCATCACCTTTACCTGGCTTGTTTGTACTCTTTTTTTTGTTTGTTTTTTTCGAGACAGGGTTTCTCTGTATAGCCCTGGCTGTCCTGGAACTCACTCTATAGACCAGGCTGGCCTCGAACTTAGAGATCTGCCTGCCTCTGCCTCCCAAGTGCTGGGATCAAAGGCGTGCGCCACCATCACTACTGCCCAACTATTTTGTACCCTTTTTGAAGAAATAATTTGAAGTAGACATTTTGGAGTTTGGAAAAATGCTACTTAATCCTATTCATTTAATCTTCTCTGCTAAGAAATACATAATATAAATAGGTATTTTCTTTTTTACTCTCCACAGGGACAGATATGGCTTTTTTGAAGACTGCTTTGGGAATGTCAAGAACAGCAGTGTATTCGTTACACAAGTCCTCGACTAGAGAAGTAAGCCCATAATATTATTTTAGGTGGCCCACAACTTTAATCCGAGCACTCAGGAGGCAGAGGCAGGTTGAGTTTGAGTTCTGAGTTCAAGACCTGCCTGGTCTATGAAATGAGTTCCAGGGCAGCCAGAGCTACACAAAGAAACCCTGTCTGAGAAAACAACAAACAATAGTTATTTTTATTATTTTATTTGCTTATTTATTTTCATGTATGTGTTGATTTTCATGTATATATGTGAACATACATGTCAGCATACATGTAGAGGTCAGACATCAACCTTCAGAAATCAGTTCTCTTCACCATGAAGATCTCAAAGACCAAACTCAGATCCACCATCAGGCTGGGTAGCAAGTGACCTTTACCCACTGAGCCAGGTCAGTCATCGAGGATTTTTGTTTTGTTTTGTTTTGTTTTTTTCAAGACAGGGTTTTTCTGTGTAGCCCTGGCTGTCCTGGAACTCACTTTGTAGACCAGGCTGGCCTCAAACTCAGAAATCTTGCCTGCCTCTGCCAAAGGCGTGCACTACCTCTGCCAAAGGTGTGTACTACCACCGCCCGGCGAGGATTAATTTTTAAGAAAAACTCTGTTCGGGGGCTGGAGAGAGATGGTTCAGTTGTTAAAAGCACTAACTGCACTTCCAAAGGTCCTGAATTCAATTCCCAGCAACCACATGGTGGTTCGCAGTCATCTACAATGTGATCTGATGCCTTCTTTTTGTGGGTCTGAAGACAGCTACAGTGTACTCATACACATAAAATAAATAAATAAATCTTTTAGAAAGAAAGGAAGGAAAAAGAAGGAAGGAAGGAAGGGAGGGAGGGAGGGAGGGAGGGAGGGAGAGAGAGAGAGAGAGAGAGAGAGAGAGAGAGAGAGAGAGAGAAAGAAAGAAAGAAAAGAAAGAAAGAAAGAAAGAAAGAAAGAAAGAAAGAAAGAAAGAAAGAAAGAAAGAAAGAAAGAAAGAAAGAAAGAAAGAAAAGACTGTTTAAAGCAAAATAGGTCTGAGTCCAGAAACCACCTATTCTAGGCTGGTGAGATGGCTCAGTGGGCAAGGGACTGGGTTGCTGGCAAGCAAGACTACCTGAATCAGACAGATCTCTAGAACACACGTGAGTGCTATAAAATATATCACACAAATATATGAATGTTATAAAAAGAAAAAAACTATTATTCTTTCAGGCTCATATACCATGTACACGATGTATTTCAGGACACTGTGACCATATTTGAATGTTGCTATAGCCTGACTCCAGACCCAGACTGTCCTGAATTAGCACATAAGCTCTGCTCCATCTTAGCTGTTACACTGCTCAAAGTACCTGGGTTTCAGTGCCATCTATCTATACTATATGACCCCATGTTCTTAGGAACTAAGAATAGGTTGTACTTCATAACTTTTCTGGATTAAATGAGTTAGTATTTATGAAACATTTAGGTCTGTGTCTGGCATACTTGCTAGTTGTTGTTATTCTTACCTGAAATTATATCTAAAGATTTGGTTTTAGCCGGGCAGTGTTGGCGCACGCCTATAATCCTAGCACTTTGGGAGGCAGAGGCAGGTGGATTTCTGAGTTCGAGGCCAGCCTGGTCTACAGAGTGAGTTTCAGGACAGCCAAGGCTATACAGAGAAACCCTGTCTCGAAAAAAACAAACAAACAAAAAGATTTGGTTCTGTTAATGTTATGTGTATTCATATGCCTGTATGTTTATATTCAACATGTGTCCCTGTGGTCCAAGGAGACCAGAAGAGGGCATCTTCCCTCTGGACTGGATTTATAGATAGTTGTGATCTGTCAAGTGTGTTAGAATTTTTTTTAATTTATTTACATATTTAATGTATGAGTGCTCTGCTGCATGTCCACCTAAATGCCAGGTAGGGCATCAAATCCCTATTGAACTCAGGACCTCTGGAAGAGCAGCCAGAGTTCTAACTGCTTGAGCAATCTAAGTAGCCTGTGCTGAGAATTTAACCAAGTCTTCTGAAGAACAGCAGGTGCTCTTAACTGCTAAGCTACCATTCCTCCCTCCTTGTTTCACCTACCCTTATCTCAGAAAAGATAAGAGAGCGAAAGAGAAAGACACCAAATATCAGCCCAATCCCGACATGTACGTACATACATGCGCACAGCAAAAAGAACAAGTGCAGGTCATAGGAATTATTTTGGGTATGTTAATAGCCCCTTTAAAAGTATAAAATTGCTTGTTAATAATGCCTGCAATCCCAGCACTTGGGAGGTAAATGTAAGAGGATGGTAAATTTAATATATCAGTTACAGAAGATGTTCAAGGCCAAAGTCTTGTATAAACCAGACTACCTCCCAAAGCCCAGTCATAGCATATAACAGATGTGGTAGTTAATTCCAGGGTTCAGGAAGTAAAGGCAGTACCTTTATACTGGAGTATTAGCTACTGGAGTATCAGAAGTTCAGGGTCCTCTGCTTCATAAGGAGGTTCAAGGCAGTCAGATACATGATACCCTGTCTCAAAAACTGTAGGTCAACAAAATGACTCAGTCAGTAAAGGTGCTTGCCCCAAGCCTGTTGACCTGAATACAATCCCTGTATTGTTTTACTGTGATGAAAATATCCTGACCAGGGGCTGGAGGGATGGCTCAGAGGTTAAGAGCACTGACTGCTCTTCCAAAGGTCCTGAGTTAAAATCCCAGCAACCACATGGTGGCTCAAAACCATCTGTAATGAGGACCTGATTCCCTCTTCTGGTGTGTCTGAAGACAGCTACAGTGTACTTACATGTAACAATAATTTTTATATATATATATATATATATATATATATCCTGACAAAAACTAACTGGGCAGAAGGGTTTATTTTAGGTCATTACTACATTTGCCATATATCTAACAGAGAAGTCAAGGCAGGAAATTCCAGCAATTAGTCAAAAGCAGGGGAAAACACACGCACGTGTGTCAGTGTTCAACTTCTCTACATTACGCAGTACAGGATGGAAACCCAGAGAATGGTGATGTCCAAAATGAGAATTTTATTCTCAATTAACATAAGCAAAGCGATCTTCCTGGGGGCTGGGGGGCTGGAGAGATGGCTTAGAGGTCAAGAGCACTTTGTTTTTGCAGAGGACCTAGGTTCAGTTCCCAGCACCCATATGGTGGCTCTCAACCATCCATAACTCCAGTTTCAGGGAATTTGATGCCTTCTTCTGACCTAGGGCACCAAGAATACAGACTGCACAACCATATATTCAGGCAAAACACTGACAAAACCACCCACAGGCAAACAATCTAATTCCTCACTGACATTCTCTTACCTAGATTCTAGAGGTTATACAGATCATTAGGCTGAAGATGTGACTCAATTGTTGAGTACTTGCCCATTTGCAGAAGAGCTGAGTTCAGCTCACAACAGTGGATACTCCAGCTCTAGGGAATATGACACCTCTGGCTTCTGAACAAACCTGCACTCAACATTCATACAACCATATGTACACGTGTGTACACACAGAGGAACTAAGAATAGTAAAGGGGCTAGAGAGATGCGTCAGTGGCTAGTAACACGAGCTGCTTTTGCAAAGGGCCTGGTTTTAATTCCCAGTACCCACATGATGGCTCACAACTGTCCTGTCACTCACTCCAGTCTCAGGAAATGCAGCGCCCTCTTTTGGCCTCTGAGGGCACCAAGCACACACCACACAAAGACAAGTCTTCAAAATAAATACAATTTACTTATTTCCATCTTTGCTGATTGATATTGCCAATTGCATCCTCCTGGGGACAGGGGTGAAGCGGCAGAATTATCAGCATCATTTTGTCAGATTTAAATGTTTTTCACGTGATGCAAAATTTCCATTAGGAAAGTAATTTTTGTGATTGACCTGGCGAGTACTATGTATACTGGAAATGAGTTTTCCTCAAATGTTAAGACAGTTCTTTATTGTATTTTATAGGTACACCTGTTGTAAAGCTAGTAAGTTCCCTTCAGTATTACTTAGAACACATACTGTCCCTGGCTTATCTAGGTTCCGGAACTACAGACCATTGTGACTCATAGTGTAAATTTAATGTAATTGTTTAATTAAAAACAAGTTTTAAAAAGTTTCCTTGCAGATGGGGACTTAGTATTTAATTTTTTTTTTTTTACCTCATGTGGCACGGGGAGAACTTGCTTCTTTGTTCATAGATATAACAGATATGAATAGATGAGCCTGAGTCGGCTCTTGCCCACTTACCCGGACACTCCTTACATCTCTATAGCATATTGCTATATGCTGTTAGAGAATCTCACCAGCCTTAGCACTCAATGTCACAACCTATTCCTCACAAACCCGTCAAGAGTTCTAGAATTTCATAAATTACAAAGCATCATTTGTACCAAAAGTCTATATCCAACAAAAATTCTACATTCTTGTTGTGATTTTTAAGATTTATTTTGTGTGTGAGTATACTGTTGCTGGTTGCTGTCTTCAGACACACCAAAAGAGGTGTGTGTGGGTGTGGGTGTGTATTTATGCGCGCGCACGCGCGTCTGAAGAAACAAGCCACCAATAGGCAAAAAGTTATAGTATCTGAAATATTTGAGCCTAAAATATTGGGGAAATTATTTAATCAATTTGATGGCAATTAAAGATGATTCCCAATATGACCAACATGTAATAAATTTCAGTGTCTCTCAGCATTCTGGAGTACCTCTACATACATAATTTAATATATTTGGTGCTCTGTAGGAACACTGTTCAGAATGTTGCAAATGAGGACAATGAGGTAGTTAAGTGCTAAGCAGTAGGCCTGCAACCCAAAGGCCGTGGCTCCAGACCATGGTTCTTCTCAGTCTCCTGTCACTGAATTTTCTGTTGATCTTTGCAAATGCTCTCAGGATAACTGTTAATTCACTACTGAAATATAAAGTTACCTTCTGTATTTTGCAGGTTTTGATGAATTTTTCAGTTTTTAATTACATAATTCAATTCTGATGATAAACATTGAAGTCACTTTATTTCTGACTTTTAAAAGTGTGCATAATTAAAATTTTTATTATCTAATTTTTTATTGAAATTTTAATCTCAAATATTAGGTCAGTTTAAAAATCAAAACATCAACTCATATAAAAGTATTATTTGTCTTTAGCATATTCAAAAGAAAGCTGCCGAATGGAAAGTCAAGATAGAAATTATTGCAGGTAAGCCAAATCTCATCCTGAATTACTTAACAGGCCAAGAGGCCAACCTACATTTTTAAAGTACTGAAAAAAATAGTTTATCAGGTTTGGTAGTTGGTTGGAAATGCGGTAAACATGGGATAAACATTTACTGAGGTTTGCCTGCATCTATATGCATTTTTTTTCTTTTGGGGGGAACGGGAGGGTGAGACAGGGTTTCTCTGTGTACCAGCCTTGGCTGTCTTGGAACCCACTCTGTAGACCAGGCTAGCCTCAAACTGACGGCTGCCTCTGCCTCCCAGTGCTAGGAGTAAAGGTGTATGCCACTCTCCTCCCCTGCATTTTCTTCAAAAATGTAATGGTGGGCTAGTGAACTAGTTCAGCGGTTAAGACCACTGACTGCTCTTTCAGAGGTCCTGAGTTCAGTACCACATGGTAGGTAGGTAAGTAGGTCTCTTCTAGCAGTAAGTGTACATGCAGACAGAGTACTCATACATTAAAAACAAAAATGTAGCAATACCTAGGTAATTGGTCATTCTAGGCTTAAAGAACTATCCAAGTTCTTCCCCCCCCCCCACCCCCAAGACAGGGCTTCTCTGTGGAGTCCTGGCTGCCCTGGAACTCACTCTGTAGACCAGGCTGGCCTCGAACTCACAAATCCACCTGCCTCTGCCTCCCAAGTGCTGGGATTACAGGCATGCGCCACCACGCCCGGCTACTATCCCAGTTCTAAAAACACGATAGAACTGGTATGAAACTATTTGATAATACCACCAATTTATGCCTGATATACAGAGCTGAAGAACAGCAGCCTTTTTCTTTTTTGATGGGACAAGAATATAAACCACACTGTAACTATAGAAATCCTCCCTTTTCCTTTTTACTAAATTAAATTTGCCAGCATCACAACTGGAAAATATTAGAAAGTAGAGATCTGGTAATTCCGAGAAGCTTGAAGTGAACAGTACCATAGACTGGGGATGTGGCAGCATAGCACCTTGGATCAGTCTCTGCTGACAGATGAGGAAAACATGCAGCAAATGGCATTTCTGTTTGTTTTGATGTATGATCTCTCTGTGTGTAGCTCTGATTATCCTTGAATTCACTATGTACCCAAGCCTTGAACTCAAGAAATCCTGCCTGCCTTTGCTTCCCGATCCTGAAACTCAAGGCCCCACACTGCCATTTTATTTTTTACATTTAGCATTCCACAAGTAGTCATCAGACCATGAGCTTTAACTGGAGCCTAAAAAAGAGAATTACAGGCTCCATTCAGACCTCCTGAATTAGTCTGCAGTTCAATGAGAGTGTCAGAGAACTTGATCACACATTACAATGAGAAAGTTATCCCCTATAGCGTTATGTTGGAAGGTATGAAAAGACATCAAGAGAAGTATTACAGAATTTGTTATAAATTAGGAAGTAATGTGAAAAATGGGCTTTCATTTTGATAGTGGAGAACCACCATTAAATTTTGAAATAAACATAGATGTATTATAATCAGCTATATATACATCCTATTATTTTCACAGAACTTATTTTTTTCCTACTTATTAATCCTTCTAACTATTCTCCATAACTTCATATTTTGGTGTAAATGATCAAACATCAGAAACATCGTATCCTTAGACAAATCAAGTATCTGAGGATATATCCTAAGTGAGAAATATAAAATGTTATGCATATCAGCATTTAATATCTTAAATGTGAATGTTTGGCTTGTTTTACAGCGCTTCGATATGACCTACCAGCATTATACAACTTTCATAAAAAGAAATCTGTAAGTTTTCCAACTGTAGCCTGTGCACATTCAATATTCAGAAGCTTTGCAGTGGTCATTTCCACTCTTACCAAGATACGTGGGTAAATAGAAAGCTAGCTCGAAGATTAGACATATTAGCTTACACTCACAGGAGTCAATATTCTAGTTGAAATTCTTTGTGAAAAGTTTTAAGAGAAACAAAAGGAAAAAAGAACTATTGGCTATTTTTATACAGTATATATTTTACAAGTCTGTACTAATACATTCTCATATTACAAAGGCAATTAAGAGGAAGAATCTTCCTTCTCATATTTTAATCATCCAAACACAAACAGAACTATACATTTTAAAAAACTTTCATTTGGATAACAACAAAAAGAAGACAAGTAAAACAAAAATGTTCCTTTTTTACAGGTGGACATTGAAGTGGACCTAATTCGCTTTTCTTTTTAAAAGCTTCTGAAGACAAAAAGCAGCTTAAAATCTAACTAAGGAATAAAAACACTGCTTACTAAATAAACTACTTGTCTCTAGCACCATTCTCTCTTTTCTTATGCTTTGATGCAGGTTCTTCTCTGTCTCTTCCATCTCGTCCTCTTTTCATTGGTCCTATTACAACAAATAATTTTGTTAAATTCAGTGTAAGCACTGTTTTATTAATAATGATTACAAGTATTAGTAATAGCTTCCTTAAAAAAAAAAAAAAGCTAGCATCTTCCCTTGATCTTGAAAGTTAACTTGTGATTTAACACAAACAAGGAAGATGGTACTTATTCTAGAATCACTTACACACAGAAACAGAAACACTATCTTACTAAATATAGATTTCTCTCCCAGAGGAATCAGAAAAGACTTACCACGACGGCGATGATCATCATCATCAAATCTTGTCCTCCTTCCCTGAAACTGTCCTCTTCCTTTGGGTGCCCCAGCATAGGCAGGTCTATTTCCCTTTCCCTTTCCTTTAAATCTGCGGGCTGCTGTAAAAACATGACTTCCTTTAAATCTGCCACCTGCTGTAAAAACATGATTTAGAAATTTCCTCAAAAACTCAAAGTGTGCTGAAAACTGAAGATGTAAAGATGAGGTAAAATATTCCAAAACCAAAAATTACCATGACCTCCTTTTGACCTCCATTTGTTTAGGGATTCTTGCTGATCATCTGTGATTTTTTTCATTGCTTCTTTTTCTGCATGTCCTTCTAGTACTTTCCAAGTCACCTTTTTGTTCCTTAACAGTAGGTTACCGTTATTTGCATTTCTGGCTTTCTCAAGTGCTTCCTTAGCCTTTTCTTTGAAGAGAATTATTCCCTACACATCAAAGAGAAAAATGAATGTTTCACTCTTTAGGTTTGCAGTCTGACAATTTCTTTACAACCCTCCACACACCTATCATATCTGTTATTTCTATTTTCAATTTTCATGACCTGTTCCTCCTAAAATCTAGTTTCAATGTCAGCATATTACCCATGTGATATGGAGGGAAAAAGATATCACATCCGATAAAAGATCAAAGACAAAAGTAAATAATTAGGAACTATTTTAATCAACATGCTTTATAAACTACTTACTAAATAGTTCTTAAAACAACTACTTCCTAATAATTTTTTCTTCTAAGAGGTAACACTACAGACTTTTAAAGTAATTGCCAATAAGGACACAAATGTTTCCAAACCTCTTTTGCTCCTCTGACAAAGTCAATCCATTTTATTTCACCATGATTTGAGAAAAGGAAGTGTAAATCTTCTCTACAGGTCTGGTCATCCAAGTCACCTGAAAACTTCAGTAAGCATCCCATCTTTCCTTCTAGAGCTCTCTATAAAAATATACAAGGCCATCAAAAGCTTTTAAGTGCAACCTCACCAAAATGACTCAAATCATTCTATACCTACATAGGAAAAAGAGACATCAGTGCTATTTTAATGCAGTTAAATTGTGTATTCTTCTTGGCTGTCATGGTTTACAGGGGCTTTACATTCTTCTATGGTGATGGTATAATATAACTATCTACTAATAAGTAATAATCCCAGATAATAGTATTTGTGTATCACTAATGCAACACACATATAGTCACACATTCTCTAAGTAAGTGGTATAGTTGGTATGGGAACCATAAGTTACCAGCATACACACTGGACATGATGGTATATGCCTTTCTTAAATCCCAGTTACTAGGAGGCAGAATCAGGTGTATTTCTCCAAGTTTGAGTCCTAACTGATCTACATAGCCAATTCTAGGCCAGCTAGATTAACATAGTGAGACCTTATCTCTATATAGATTGGTCAGCAGGTAAAGGTGCCTATTTTATTGCCAAGGCTGACAATCTGACTATAATCCCTGGAATACAGTGGCATGCAACTGTGTACACATACAACAGATACACAGACACACAGACACACACACTAACTTCAAAAAAATTCTAATTTAAATTATCTTATGTTTTAGTTATTAATACTCACTGTTTCGGTACTTCCTGGCTTGTGTCTTCCTTCATGTTCTCTTAAAAAATCAAATGTATTGTGATTATAATGTGTTTATACTATATAACCTTGCACATTATCACCAATCCATTTAATCAAAGCAAGTCCTTCATTTTTTGGGTTTTGTTTTGTTTTGTTTTTAGCATACAACACCAGCAAAAGAAAATAGCTTCCAGCTTATCAAGGTATCTTGAGGCCAACATTTCAATTACCAATAAGACAGACCTATTACCACTGATTTCAAAACTCATCATCAGCTTGTCCCAGAATGACTAAACTTGTCAAAACATTAAGAAATTTAAGTATGTCACAAAGAAGTCAACAGACTTACTGTTTAGCTTTTAATTTAGCTTCCACTTTGCTTTGCTTTCTTTCTTCATTTTTTTTTGCAAAGTAATCTTCCCTGAAGAACACAAGACACAGGAAAAGCTCAAAAAGACTGAAAACCACTTTTCTCCCCTTGATTTTCAAGACAACATTTGTGGGAAGTCTTACCTGTCCTCTAGAACTACCTCTATAGGCCAGGCTGGCCTTGAACTCACAGAGATCCACCTGCCTCTGCCTCCTGAGTGCTGGGATTAAAGGCATGTGCCACCACTGCCCGGAATGTCCTAAGTTTTTATTTTATGTGTGTATCTGTGTACCGCATGCATGCCTGGTACCTGAGACTTAAAGAGGATGTTAGTCTAAAGACTAGCATTATGGACAACTGAAGGTTGTTAGATGGGTGCTAGAAATTGAATCTGGGCCCTTTGAATCTTATTAACCTCTGCTGTGGCTATACAGAGATCCTTACTTTTATTTTAACATATAAGAATGTGGTTCAAGCCAGGCAGTGGTGGCGCATGCCTTTAATCCCAGCCCTTGGGAGGCAGAGGCAAGTGGATTTCTGAGTTTGAGGCCAGTCTGGTCTACAGAGTGAGTTCCAGGACAGCAGAGCTACACAGAGAAACCCTGTCTCGGGGAAAAAAAAAAAAAAAAGCAAAAAAAATACCCCAAAAAACAACCCCCCCCCAAAAGAATGTGGTTCAAGCCTTAAATCTTTATACTATGTGTATGTTAAAACATGTTTATACAAACTGAAAAATAATCAAACATGAGAACCAAACATTTCAGCATTCTGATTACCTCTATTTTCCTTAAGTTTTAGATGCAAAATAAATACTAAAACAACTTTTCTCACTAGTCACTAATAATGAAAAGGTATTAACAGGACTAGAGATACAGCTCATCATGTAAATGGCCTACTGCTAAGCCTGACAACCCAAGTTTGATCCTAACGACCCACACAAATAGGTAAAAACATTTGCCGCACAAGACTGATGCCCAGAGTTCAGTCACTGGAATCCTTATAAAGTGGAAGGAGAGAACTGACTACAGTCACCCTCTGACCTCGCGTGCATATTACGGCACAGGTGCATCTCCATCATACACATACAAAATACTCAAGGCAATAAAAATAAATAAGCTAAGGGTTCTAAAAATCATTTTCATGTTCTCAAAAGACTATTATAATTACTACTGAACAAACACTATTTCAGAGCACACTGGAAATAATACTAACTATATGGGGGATAGTTTTACCTTACCCTATTGGATCAATTCCAATTTTGTGGCCTGAGTGAAAAAGACTTACTTAAAGAGTATTAGCAGGTTAGTGTCTTTGTACTTCTGGTCAGGGGTTTCCACAAACTTCTTTGCAGATTGAATACTATCAAACACAGCAAATATTGACCCCTGTAAAGGACAAATAAATATTTCCTTACAGTGATATGTCACAACTAGAAAGTCTACATCAAATAATCATACCTTAAATGTTTTGTGCAATGTTCTTCTCATCTGAATATTCAGTATTTGGCCTTTATCATCTAGCCATTCTTTTATATCATCAAGGGTGGCATCAGTTGGGAAGCCTTTCTGTACAAAGCAGAGAAGTACAAATAATGACTCCCGGGTAAACAACTCTCCCCAGAATAAACATTTATTTTGTCTCAAAATGAAGCCAGAGCTAAGTATCTTTCTCTCCCCTTTCTTAATTGTTTAATAACCTTATTCTCTAGTGCAATAAGGTGATTCACCTGAGATTTGCTTCAAAATAACTCAGCTGGAGCAGAGACAAAGCATTATTTACATGTTAAGAACTTTTGAGGTTTCACAATGGTACTTCACACTAATCAATCTACTTCCTTGTTTTTAAAGCTTTTCATTAGGCATTTAGAAATTAATTTGCAGATGAAAATTACTACAGAATTCAGCTATTAGAGTTTATTATGTGAACAATGGAACATAAATAATGATAAAGAACTTAGAAGTATAATGGCAAAAAACATACAGAAATTGGCCAAATGTGATTCCTGAGCATTTCCTTTCTAAATAAAATTAATTTCTAAATGAAATACACTGTGGAACCACTTACAATATAAACAGATCTGTTTTTTACATCATTCTTATACTCATCCGTCACTTCAGGGAGTGGTCTGCTTGGTGCTCTTCTAATTTTAGTTTTGTCTGCACTCACTTCCATGAGTTTTGTCTTAGATTTGCTCAGTGCTTGCACAATTACATTAAAGTCTGTTGTCAGCCTGTTTAACCTGAAAAACACATAAAAACATTGTAAAAAGCAGATTTGGTAGTAGCTCTCAACAGTAACAGAAAACTTTGATAACTTTTAAAAAGATTTTTGAGTTTATTAGCCCCAAAACTAAGGTAGTTCAATGACAACACATGTACAAGTTCCTGGGTTTGATCCCAAGAAATGGAAACCAACCAACCAGACAGACTCACCTATTGAATTTTATCATTGTTTCCAAAGGTACCCAGCCTTCATCCAATTTGATCTGTTCTTTTAAAAACTTGTCTCGTGGCAAATTGAAGTCTCCAAAATAATACTGTCAATAATTATAATGTATTTCAGAAGTTAAGAGCATTGTATAACACTGAGTTCAATCATGGACACTTTTAAAATATGTTAGAACTTAAAAGACCTAAATATTTTCTCTTAATAGATCATAATAAAGTATATATAACACAAATCAATAGAGAATACTAAAATGTTAGTGAACAAGTTAATTACCAAAATAGAAAGTCTCAAAAATATAATTAAGAATCTAAATGTATTTAAAAAACACCTTTCTTTCTAGTCAATGTGAAAAAAAATAAATAAATTGAGGACTTGGGCTCAATCCTCAGACTAAAAGAAAAACGTAGCAGACCCAAGAATGACTACTTGGACTGTCAAAAGCAACATGAAAAAAATGGCAAACATTCATTTATTAAGATTTTTATAAGAGTGTAGTCAGGTGTAGTGGTTCATGCCTGTTATTTCTGCATTTAGGAATCCCCCAAGTTCTCAAAGTCAAGAGATTCATCTGCTTCTACCTTCCAAGGTCCTGGGATTCAGATCATGAACCACCATACCCAGCCAATTTTAAAAATTATACAAGCACATAAAAAAGTCTAATCAAAACATGAAATGCCTTCAATCTCAGCACTAGCTTGAGCCAATCAATGTAGCTCCTCCTAGGAATTCCATCTTAAAGAAACCAGCAGGAGAGCTAGAGGGATGGCTCAATGCTTAAGAATGCTTGCTGTTCTTCCAGAAGACCTGAGTTAGGTTCCTAGCAGCACCCTTGTCAGTTGGTTCACAAGAGACTGTAACTACAGCTCCAGGTGATGACACCTCTGGCCTCTGAGGGTCACACACTCATATGCAGACAGACACTGTTTTTTAAAATAAGGTGGGTGTGATGGCTCATGCTCTTTAATTCTGGCACATGGGGAGCAGAAGCAAGCTGATCTCTATGAGTTTGTGAATTTTCCCCAGGACAGCCCTGGATGCATGAGATGGATGGATGGATGGATGGATGGATGGATGGATGGATGGATGGATGGGAGGGAGACCAGGGAGAAAGCAAGCAGCAGGCCTGTTTACTAAAATTTTTATATAAAGAATATCAATCATAGAACTCTTATTCTTAAAAAAAAATTC